>NC_039251.1:13886078-14247745 GCF_003368295.1 Carassius auratus | reverse complement strand
TTGACAGCTCTATACAATACAATCTTTCTATTCATCATCTAACCTGACTAAATATCTATGTCTACTCAAACAACCTCGGTCAGGAAAACAGAAAATGTTTTCCACGAATGCATAAGCCACTAGGGCTTCTGTAGACAACGTCTTACTGTAAGTAAAGCCTGACTGCTCACAACAATATGAAACTCCACCAACCAAAACTTTTCCTCTTGTGCCATCAAGAAGATTCTCCACCTCTCAGACTGTCTCCTCTCTAATCGATACTGCGTTGCGCTCAGATTATATGTCAGATACACAACGCAAGGCTCCAAAAGTAGGCTGTCTCTTTCTTGCAGCATTCTTTTTATGAAGACATAGGCACATTTTACAAAGTGATTTTACCTGACACAACCCCCACCCTATCATTTGGGGATCAATGCAGAGTTATCAAACTCCATTATGATTGTACGGCCCTTGCACAAATTAAAACTAGAGATTCAACTGAGCAGACAACTCAAAATCTTTATGGATATGTGAACAAACAAACTTTCATAACTATGATGTCAATAAATACAAGACCAGTTGTTCTGACCAATTAACAAGTGATGTTGTTCATCATTTATAGATGAAGTCCTTTCACCAATTTGGGAATGACATCTCCAGATTTACCAACACATTGTGCCAGCGCAAACCATCTTTTGGCATTAAAATAGTACTGTCAGCCATTATTTAGCGATTATTTAATGCCCAAAAAAGCATGTCTTAAAGCAAGTGGTAATTTGCGCTGGACATTATAATGTTCTTGCGGCGTCTGTTTTAGTAGCCTCACTACGTCAGACTTCGTACTTCCTCTCAATTTCAGTTTGCTTCTGTACTCAGTTTGAGATAGCATACCATCTCCCAGATTTCCTCCAGCTCCACAACAGCCTTCCAATCAATGAACAGAGGGCGGGCTGAGAGCCATGACGTAGATGCTAAACTAAGCATAAGCACAAAATTTAAGAATGTAGTTTAGGTTAGGACAATCTAAAACATTTGTGGATGATATGGAGACACAGGATGCAATTCGCTTTGTTGTGGAGAATATTCCCTGCATTTGCCTACTGAAGTCTGAACAAGAAGAGTGTTTGTTTCACATTTTGAATGGATGTAATGCTGTGGCCGAGCGGCAACCTCGCGCTCTCTCTCGTGAAGCCAATAAGGAAGTGACTAAAACTACAATTCATCGACTGGCCGCTTGAGGCTGGCTGCAGAAGAGAGTCAGTCCCATAGACTCCCCATGTTAAAATGCCCAACTTTACAGCAGAAAAAAACATGTTTACAGCCTGGTTCAAAAAATGATTTTGGTCTACATTGCTAATTTCTTCCCTTCATGACAACTCTGAGGGGGGTGAATTTTTTTATAACTCATCCATTTAAATTATATTAAGCCTTAAAGTTCTGCATAATTAAGGGCGTGGCCACTTGAGTGACAGGTGGATTGCCGCTGCTGACAATGCCGGCGTGCTAGGTGGGCGTGGCTTCAGCAATCAGCTCCCGTCTTTTTGCCCATTTTCGATTATCCGGGAGAGTCGCGTGGTGAAGCGCTGCCAAGATGGGGACAGCACGCTCTGCACACTTTAGGCTTCAAAACCGCTATTGAGGAGTCTATGGGTGACGTCACGGACACTACATCCATATTTTTTTACAGTCTATGGTTGTGGCCCTACTCCCGACAAGGTTTTGGGAAAAATTTAATTTATCAACTGTTACCAATCTTTGGCGTGAAACTAGGGAGGCCGAAGTCCGGCAAGGCGATAATTGAGATGGTGTCCCCCTTGGTTGCTCTCATGGAGGATCAGGTTAAAGAGGCAGCAAAACTCACTCTTTTTTTTCTCAGCATACTTGTGTTTACAGTGGAAGTTCGAGGCGGCTGAGCCGGCGCATAACACACGTCATAAACAAACGTTATGTGATTGGCTTACGGGTACAACAATGATTTTAAACTTCATACAAGTGCCCCCCCACCACGAGAAAGTAAACGCTTGTCAATTCTGTCTACGAAGCAAAGCAAAGTAGCAGAGTTTGGTATTACCAGGCTACTGTTTTAGTAAATCACTCACAGAATTTAACCCTCTCATTGGTGTTTTATGGAATTGTGTTTCACTGCTCAGCAGAACAGTTTAATTTATATGGTTCTGGAAAAAACTTTAAGGTGTGGAAATAATGACAGAATTTTCATTTTTTGGGGAACTATCCCTTTTAAGCATTACAACTGCTTTCAAAATTTATAATAATCTGAAATTATTCTAGAGCACAAAATCATGATTTCTGAAGGATCATGTAACACAGAAGAGTAATGGCTGCTGAAATATATTACATAAATTACATTTTGAAATATATTAAAATAAAAAATTTTAAATTGTAATAAATTTCACAATATTCTGATTTCTACTGTATTTTGATCAAATAAATGTACCCTCGGAAATCATATAGCAAATAATAAAAAAAAAACAATAATAAATCTTGCCAACCCCAAATGGGATCATCTTATAGGCAGATTTATTAAATTTTTTCCCCTTTGGGATGTGTCAAGCCGACGTTGCAAAGCTCAAGAAGAACCAAACCACCTTATAAATAGAGATCTATAAATATTGCACAATCAGACGAACGTATGCTTCAGTCCATAAAGCCCTTTTGTGTTCACAGCTTGTGTTCCAAAGCTCATAAAGTCATTACATGGCTGAAAACAGATGACAAAAAATCATGTAAATTGAAAACGTGGCCAAACTTGCCTGAAGATATGGCCAGCCTAAAAGAGACAGAACTGGTATGGCAGTAATGCCACTGTCGGGGAGCAAGCAAAGGATTCCATTTAGATGTTGTCTGACAGTGAAATTGCTTTCACCTCCATTAGTCACCTGACCTTGTTTTGCCTATTTATTTCCAAATAAGACCCTCTCTGCTGCACAAGCTGGCAGAGGGAAACTTTATCAGTGCGCCAAGCACCATCTCACTGGTGGGGCTCCATTAACTCTGTGTCTGGGCTTTCACATGACAACTTCCTCCCAAACCTCTGTCCACCTTTCAATGACTGCATTGGTTCATATGTGAGCTAGCCGGCTCTCTATACCAATGGCCAGTAAAAAAGATGCACAGATATCTTGTCACTGACCCTTGGACTATGTGTTGCAGAGGGTCTTATGCTTTGTGATGGTATATTCAAAATGTAATTGTCTGCATAATGGACATGGGCATAGTTATGACTACATATAGACCAAATGACATTAACAGAAAAGGCCATAATAGTAATTGTGGTATTGTTCATCTTAACAAAATGAAAAACTAGCTATTTATAGACAACTTCTCCCCTGATTATATTTTCCAAGCCAGCTTGTAGCTTTGACCTTATTGTTCATTAATGCATGAAGATGGTTTCTCACCAGTCCCTGGTCCTCCCTCTGCTGCCTCTGTATTCAGGTAACACATCCTGGAGAAGCTTATTTTAAAAAAATCCAACAGGTTCTCATCACGATTTGATTTCAAGATGCAAAATTAATACAAATAATAAAAGCTAAAGCATTTTTACATATTCCATTTAATAAGGCATTTCATCATAAAATATTATGCTCTGTGATTTTGGTTGCATGTTCAAAATTAACAAACAAACAAAAAATGTGTAGGAAGATTTAGACATGAGGGTGAGAATAATAAAAACTTGAGAATATAATCAGACTGAGCCATCTGCCGCCACTGAGAAATGCCATGGGATGAACTCACTCATATCTTGTCTATTACAGCTTATATCCTCAAGTTGTTTTTTGGTCTGAGTTTTCAGGCCCATTGGTGAAACGTGCCCTTTACTACAGGAATAAATATGTCTAAAAATTGAGATGGTATTTTATTAGTTTTAACGGTGCTGATAATCTCACAATCATCAGCGGGAGGACAGGGATTGGACTGTGTTTATCTCTGACTGGGCAGATTATGTGAAACCTCTGGTTAGATATGAGATTAGTGTTCAGAAATATGCGGTAAGAAGGCAAGTTCTTATCTTTAACCAACATATATGTTTACCCTACAAGAAATCCTGGCAGCCAGCAAACTCAGAATGAAATATATTAAAATGAGATTACAAGTACTGTAGAAAACATCAAGTGAGCGGAAATATTGTCATTATGTCGGGAGATGACAGATGTGATTACTTTAATTCATAAGCCTAAAAGCTCTATCACTTAAAAATATGGCAAAAGGATCCATAATAAGATTTATTCGTTAAAGCATTGCACTGTGGCTGCATCATACAGTAAGTGTTCAGAAAATAAATCAAATACTTAACAAATCAAATTGGCTCCTTAGTGAACTGAGTTTTGTAAGCAATCTCTGGTAGCAATAGTTCAAACTACACAAGCACCAAAGGGATGTAAGCCTGCCGGGGCCAGTCTACTGATGTGAAGAGTCAATCTAACACTCATGAAAGGTAGCTCTAACAAGTGTGGCAGGGCGATAAAGCTATAGACCTCTTCAATCCATAGGGGAGAACAAACAGCTTTGAAGAGGGCCAGAGAGCCATGAAAAGCCAAATCACTCAGTCAGAACTTCATACAGGGACTAAAATGAACAAATATGCAATTCATGTTTTCCTTCTTTTTTTTATTCAATGTTCTTTGTCAATTGTTTTAAAAGTTACATGCAAATTTCTTATTTACTCAAGTAGACAAGTTTGCTTTTCAGAGCTGTTTTGCATTTATATAACTGCACAACTGTCACACCTGGAGCCACCCAGAAAAGGAACTTGATTATTATTCCAAAGGATGAATCAGCCTATGAACATCAACGGCAGAGTGGAAAGCAGAGTTTGAGCCCTTTGAACAAAAGAGAAGGATTGAAAAATGGAAGATTATTGAAGTCTTTCTTTTCTTCCAGGCATGAGTCCATTGTGCCAAGACTCCAGGATGTTTCGATACTATCGGGTCACTTGTACTCCCGTGCTGTACAAAAAATAGTTCTGACAGACAAAAGACCAGGATGCAGTGCTAGAGCTTCTTAATGGAATTCTGCTCTATTCAATGAGATTATCGTATTATCTCAGCCTGACTCTAAGAGAGAATAGAGATCAACTAATCAAAGTGGGCCGTCAGCGTGCCTTCATTTGTGTTTGACTGATGAAGGAAAATGAGTAACGATTGATCGTACAGTATAAAATGTCATTAATCTGTGATACAATAAAATGTTGGAATGACAGAAATGGACACAAAATTCATTTCAGCCACAGCAGACAGTTTTAGTGGTCTCAAAATAATAATAAATCTACTTCTGGTATATTTTCCTGCCTCGCCGATTCTCCCAAAATGCTGCAAATACTAATTGATAATTAACTCCATTTATTATTTTCATTCATTTAATTTAGGGAAAAAACTATAAACTCCATGAAATGCTTCAAAATGGTTAAAATCATGTTTGCAGTAGTGCTAGAATTAAATGTAATTTTTAATAAAAAATCTGAGGGCATCTACAGGATAAGTGCACTTATTTTATTCACTAATGAAAAATGGCCTCTAATGGATGGAGGGGCAGGTAATAACAGCACATTCTCATAGAAAAGAGGAATAATGACAAATGAATGTACAAACCTCAAAGAGCAGACAGAGTAAAAGGAGGGAAGCTTTCTCTGCCATTACCTGAGTCATTCACACAGGAACAGAGAGAGCAGAAAAGAAGCAGTGATAGAAAGCTGAGAGTGTGTGTGGGTGCATCCATAGAGTTGATTAGTAAGCCCATTAGGACCGAGAAAGAATGTCATTGTATAAAACTCCCAAGTGAAATATGCTGGGTCAGCTGTTGCTGAACATTGGAAGTTTTAGCTTGTTACCAGGGAAGAACAGCTGCATATCAACATGTCTAGTCCATATAACCATTACTTTAAAACTAACATCCAACACTAAAAATATCTGTATAATTGGAAACATGTATGAGGAATATACAGAGGCACTTTAGACATTCTTCAAATTGTATGACAACAATTTTAAAAATGCATATATCAAAGCAAGTATAATTTATCATAATGCAAACACAGTTTTCAAGCAAGAAAAAAAGTCACCAAAAAAAGTTCAAATTAAAAAACAGTAGTTGCATTTTAAGTTCAGAGAAAAGGTGTAACGTCACATGTTTGCAGCTCACACTTGGTTTGACATTTCATCTAATTCAATTTATTCATTCCAACTGTGTCCTAAATGTTCAAAGTTATCCTTTTGTGTTGACTATTACATTTGCACAATTACTTTTAAATTTACATTTATAAAAGCAGTAAATGCCTTTATCCCAAATGACTTTTAAATTAGGAAAACAAACAACATACTGGAAGAAGTGCTATAATACAAATGTCCAGTCTTTTTTATAGATATAGATTGCATGTCAAAAGGATTCAATCAAGTGCTCATGGAAAAGATGAATTTGTACTGTGCAGTGCTCTGCCAATAATGACCAGCACCAGAGAGGAAAGGTAACACCTCACTGATTGCCATGGTTGCCATTAATTAATGACCATCTGGTCAAGGTGCATACATTGCACTGTAGGCTAAATGTAATGTTTGATGGTAAACCTGAAGACTTTAATATAGCACGAATTTTTCAGCAACAGGTCTTTATAAAACCACTAATGCACATGTGGGTGTACATAATTGTGGTTTGCATTTAAAACATGCTCTATTATGTATTATAGCTCCATAATGATTTCTGCAATGCAAAGACATTTCTGCTTAACTTCTCTCAGATACCCATATACCTGATTGGACAGATACGACTTCTGTGTATTAGTGCAATATCAGTTTTTACAAAATGAAATAATAGATCACAAGATGTTCTGCCCAAAAATTTGTGGTGGTCACAATGACTCATCTTTTACCTGCAGTGAGAATTTTCCTTCAGATGAGTTTGAGCTCAAGGGTTATAAAGCAGTAGTGAAGAGGGTATCAGCTTTGAGCTGAGCTGATGTGTCATTGTACATGAGATGGCCATGTTGACATCTGAGAATAAACTACTGACTGATACTGCGAGCGAGAGTTGGCAGACTGCCGATTTTGCATGCTTTCAAGATCACAAAATCTTAAAGTTAAACTATGGTAGATTTAAAATCCAATAAAAACCTGTTTCAGAACCAAGCAAGCTTCCTTATAAGTCATACTTCAAATCTAATCACAGTGATCAATTTAACCCAATATTTTTGTGTATTTGTATTTTTATGGCTTTTAAATAATAGCATCTTTAGCATAGAGATATGCTAAATTCAAGCTGTATTGGAATCATCTGTGTATCAATTCTCACATACACAATCAGTCAGTTATTACAGCTACAGGACACTGCCTTAGAAGGATGCTGCTTATTTAGACAGTAATTCACTAGGATCTGAAAAAGAGAATTGTTGGAACTGTAAGAATTGTTATCCAAAGTATACGACTGTGTACTCACTGATGTGTACAGATGGCCTTCTCCATTCATGGCGATGTACAAGCCCGTCTTCACAGACTGAATAGCAACGACCCGAAGGCCCACAGGGATGAGGTTGAACAACGCTGTGAAGGCAATTCAGGGGTTAACAAATGTAATTTTTCCATCAATTTAAAATTCAACAAATTAAATTTGAAAAAAAGATATATATTTTTTAGAATAAACATAAAAATTGAGTACTGTATATGGTTGTTTTTGTATATTGCTATGCAGTTCTAACAGTGATTAGTATGTAGAACAAACCTCTAACCCCAATAATAATAGCAAACTAAAATAGCTAATATGGAATTAGAATGATAAACAATGGGCTACAAATCTCAACCCATAAACTGAACACGGGCCACACTCCACAGAGTGCATAAACAGGGATAGTGTGAAGCATAAAAACTGATAGACAGAGTTTGAATGGAGGCCTCATATTATGTAGAATAATTGTTTTTATGCCCAGTTGGCAGCAACAGGAGCCTGGTGCTACAAGCTGGAGAATAGTAGGCATGCGATTGGAGGCAGTAGTAGTGCATGGCAGATTTAATGGATCTTTTGTTGTTGGAGCAGCTCTTCGGTCGTTGTTTGTACTGGAGGGGAGTAACAGCCTAGCTGGTGACACTAAGTGCATCCAAAGGGGTGATTTAAACCTACAGTATAATGATCTCACTTCAACTCACTGGTAATTGGCAGAGCTCCTGGGGTGCTTGAATGAAAATGATTTCAGAAAAGCCCTGGTCTGGAAGACTCTTGTGTGGCAAAATATGAGTCGAATGGTTACATCAAAGTGAGTTTCTGGAAGTGCTCCACAGGCACACTGGAACAGATTCTTTCAAGGGCACAAGATGGACTTTGCATCCTTGTCTTCCAAAGAGAGCATGATACTGAATGCCATTTCATGCCCTTCTTTTTCTTCACCTCTATTTCTCTCTCCATCTCCATCTCCCTATTTATACTGGTTTGCAACTTACAGAATTTATATAAATATCCAATATTAATAACTATATTTTCCCTAAAAAAATCTTAGCAAATGTATGTTTAAGTTAAAACAAGCATTTAACACAAAATCCAATGATCAAACAATACTGTTGATGTTAGACAAAGATGTTGCTTCAAAGATAAGGTCTCAAATAATTGTTTGCACAAAGGAATACTGATGTTTTTTTTTTTTTTTTGTCATTAATCACCCCCCCCCCCCCACCCCCATGTCGTTCCGGACCTGTAAAAGCTTTTATGTCCTCAGAACAGAATTTAAGATATTTTAGATGAAAACCAGGACCCTTCTGACTTCCCCATTGACTGCCAAGTAAATAACAGTGTCAAGGTCCATAAAAGGTATGAAAGTTGTCATCAGAATACTCCATCTGCCATCAGACGTGCAATTTGGGTTATATAGAGCGATAGGAACACTTTTTGTGCAAAAAATTAAATTAAATATCGACTTCATTAAACTTTTCCTTTGTCAACAGTCTCCTCTGTGTCAATTTTCTTTCAAATTAAAGCAAAATACATGTAGAAACAGCACATCCTTGTGGCACGCCTGAAACAGAAGAGCATACCCAGCATGCGGTGATATGGAGAGACACAGAGAAGACTGTTGACAAAGGTATTGTTGAATAAAGTCATTATTTTTGTTTTCATCGCTTACAAAAAGTATTCTCGTTGCTTAATACCATTACGGTTACTAAGGCTTTATGATTATTAAGTGCCAGCCGTTCTATCTGCCGAGGGAATATACTGCCATACTGCTAATTTCGGTGTACATTCCCCCAAACAACAGCAACAACAACAGGAATGATGCACTAAATTAACTGTACCAGCACATCAGTGAGCAGCAGACAGCACACCCTGATGCTTTTCTCATCATAGCTGGGGATTTCAACCATGCTGACTTAAAGAGTGTGTTTCCAAAAATACACAATAACTTTCCAACACGAGGTAATACAATTTTGGACTTTGTTTACACCACACAGAGAGGAGCTTACAAAGCCCTCCCTCTCCCCCACCTCTGAGCCTCAGACCACATCACTGTCATGCTAATGCCTGCATACAGACCGCTGATTAAAGTCACCAAACCAGTTCAAAAACAGATTCAAGTGTGGCCAGAATGATCATCAGAGGTTCTTCAAGACTGCTTCGACACTACTGACTGGGACATGTTTAAGCAGGCTGCCACATACAATAACTCCACTGACCTACAGGAGTACCAAGAGTCTGTCACTGCCTACATCAACAAGTGTCCGGGCCAATCAGGAGCCGTGGATGACAGGGGAGGTCTACAGATTCCTCAAGACACGGAACGCTGCCTTCAGAGATAGAGATGAGGTGGGCCTGAGAACTTGTCCCGGGGCATCAGAGAGGATAAGAGACAGCACTCCGGGAGGATAGCCCATCAATTCAGCGACAGGAGAGACACTAGGAGCCTGTGCCAGGGGATACAGACCATTACGGACTACAAGCCCCCACCACAGACCTGTGACAGCAACATCTCTCTGCTGAACACCTTCTTTGCTCGCTTTGAGCAACAAAACAGCACCACTGCAGAGAAGACTCCAGAAGACTCTTCCCTGCGACCAGGTGATGACGTTGACCCCAGACAGTGTGAGGAGATCCTTAAGCAGGATCAATGCATGAAAAGCTCCGGGTCCTGATAACATCCCTGGGCGTGTGCTGAGAGACACACTTATGTCTTCACAGACATTTTCAACATCTCACTTAGTAAGGTTGTTGTTCCCACATGTTTCAAAACTACCATCATCATTCCAGTTCCGAAGAAGCCATCTCCATCCTGCTTCAATGACTACCATTCTGTTGCACTTACTCCCATCCTCATGAAGTGCTTGAACGGCTAGTCATGCACCACATCAAGTCTGCCCGTCATGCACCACACCGTCACACAGCTCCAACCTCTTGATTAAGTTTGCGGATAACTCGACTGTGGTGGGTCTCATTAGCAACAAAGATGAGACAAACTACAGGAGCGAGTTGAGCCGCCTGGTCGGATGGTGCAGTGACAACAATCTCTCTCTGAACGTGGAGAAGACGAAGGAGATTGTTGCTGACTTCAGGAGAGCACACACTCAGCATGTTCCTCTGACCATCAACGGTGTGACTGTGGAGAGAGTGAGCAGCACCAAGTTCCTGGGTGTGCACATCACAGAGGACCTCTCCTGGACTGAAAACACAGCAGTACTGGCCAAGAAATCACAGCAGCGTCTTTACTTCCTCCGCAAACTGAGAACAGCCAGAGCCCCGCCCCCCACCATGTACACCTTTTACAGAGGCACCATCAAGAGCATCCTGACGAGCTGCATCAGTGTGTGGTATGGCACCTGTAACACGTTCTGCCGAAAGACTCTGCAATGCATAGGGAGAGCAGCTGAGAAAATCATTGGTGTCTCTCTCCCCTCCCTCCAGGACATTTATGGAACCCGTCTCACTCGCAAAGCCCTCTGCATCGCAAGTGATCCCACCCACCCGTCTCACAGCTTCTTTAGTCTGCTGCCATCAGGGAGGAGACTGCGGAGTCTCCAGGCCAGGACCAGCAGACTGAAGGACAGATTCATCCATCAGGCTGTCCCTCTTCTGCCCCGGGCACCACTGAACTATTGAACTGATGAATGTTCTGAGGTGTGCGATTATTTTCTGGGAAACGCATGGCGAACGTAGTTCCAGGCATCTCTCTTGACCGCATTACAATTCCATATCACTTTGCATAGTTAACTGTAATAACGGTCACACAGTTTGCACAAAAAGGTACTGTCAGCGCTGCCCAGGCGATTTTATCAGTTAGCCTATATAGTGCAACAACTTAAAGGCTACACATGACATTTCTCACTAGCGAGGTAATAACAGCGCTGTTTAGAGATGCTGCAGCAGAAGAGTGTTTAGAGACGCACAGAGGTACATTAGCTTAATTCACACAAGCTCTCTCCCTCTCTCTCTCTCTTCATTAACTTCATTAATAACTGAATTAGAATGCTATAAACGGCTCAAGCCTCCATTACCAGCTTTAAAATTATGTTTTGGAACTAGCAAAAGAGGCATATGATGAGATGCGGAAGAAATAATCCTACTCACAATAGCAATTTAAGTACAAAAACTGGACGAATCCCTTTAAATATATAATCGGATCGATGTCTTGAGGTATGGTAACCATAGTATAAGCGGAATAATTGACTCTGGGCCGTTAAATTATTCTAAAAATAATGCACACCTGAGGTGTAACGGCCATGATGGCCTATCGTCAATTAGTCCTTACTTAATATAAATAACTTATTGTAAGTATAGTTTTACCAAAATGACAAAAAAAATTATTCAAAATTTTTCTTAAGTATTGCAGCATATTTGGAGTATATTTTTTTAAGCTATGTTTGGGTTTTCAACTGATCTAGTTTCTATAAATAGCCAATATAAATTACCTAAAATGTGTGCCTTGCTAGCACTTTAGCAAAAGAAAATCTAGTTACTGCTGTTGTTGGAATACTTTAGGGAAACTTTGATTACTTTAACAAAAAATTCAATGTATATAAATAAATAAAAAATATAAAAAAGCCAACTCTACAGTTGTTTTCTGCATTTGTGTAGGTGTGTTTCTTAGTGTCACAAATGTCATGTGTCATCTTCTCTCGGAGTGTTTGACTGACAGAGAGCCCTCTGTGTGTCACTCTGTCAGTACAGCTGCATATTAAAATCAAATTAAGCAGCTGGCCTGAAGCATTTGAAAAGCAGGCCCAGCTAATAATACACCACTGCCTCCTGAGTTATCACCTCAATGGCACACACACATCTCCCCAAGGACCAGTCTACTGCCATATCAGCAACAGTGATAACTACAGAAAGTGAATCAGTAACAGGGATTTTAAGTGTGTGTAGTAAAAGTAATGATATGCATTTGAGCACACTTAACCTTTTTAGTGTAGCTGTAGCATTTTTCACACCAAATTATCAAGCAGAAGTTGGGATGCACGATATTGGATTTTTGCCCATATCCAATATGCCAATATTTTTCAACTCATTTTGGCTGATAGACGATGCCAATACTGATATATTTAATTTATTTGGAAACAACACCAAGTCTCTCCTGTGTATAAATTATAAGCTAATTATTTTAAATTTTGTTTAGTTTTTACCAATAACTTATTTGTTAGAATTAAATAAACAATAATGTAATAACAGTACACTGAAGCTTTGAAAATAAATATGAATAAATTATATATAAATCGCTGCGTTTTTTTTTCCAGAAAGATGCAGTATTAACTTTAACATTTTATTTTAAGATTGAACTTGTTTAAAAAATATATGTTTAAAAAATATATAACATATTACACATAATAACATAATAAATCAGTATCTATAAAATTATTTAATTTACAAGTGTCATGTTTGTGATTTTAAATGTTTTTATTAATGTAAGCTATAGCTTTTGACCTTAAAATCAATATATACTAATGGTTTTATGCCATTAATTACTGCTTTATTTAGTCAGAAACATAGTCTAAATGTTATTTGTGTATTTTACTTTCATTTTATTAGAAGCAGGCCAACAGCGCCCCCTACAGAGTTAAACCTCCTTACCAAGCGGGCATTAGGACCAGGGGAGGCTGCCGTTGCTGCCACTGCACATGCTATTACTTTTGACTCTATCACACACCGAAAGTGTACATGCATTCTCAGTTTAAATGCAGCACTCTTAATCAGTGAATCTAATCATCATCTAGGCAAAACTTTGCTTCAAGAATGAGCTAGACTGCTGACTTGATCTAATTGCTCCCCACCCTGAGCACATGTGATTTAATGTATTCCTCTTATCGGCAAGACATATCGGCATCATTTTTCATACTTACATTTAAAACCATTATCGGCCGATTCTGATATCATTCCGATAATATTGTGCATCCCTAAGCAGGAGTCATGTCTTCTGAAACATGCTCATGTTTTGATTATTTATTATGTGCAATGATGATAAAATTAGAGGGAACTCACAAGAATTACTACTGTCATCCTTAGTCCCATCAAGAGATCCATCTGGGTTCATCTGCAAGTAGTATCCCTGCCTGCAATATAACCTGGTCACTATACCCTTGAGCTGGGGATCTGTGGAGAAAGACAGAAAACACTCAATAATTAACAAAGCACTTCTTCTATGTAAAGTTACAGTCAACCCAAAAATGTCGTCATTTATTCACCCTTATGTCATTCTAACCTTGTATGCATTTCTTACTTCTACAGAACAAAAGAAGATATTTTGAAGAACACTGTGACTCCAAAGCACCCTCTCTAGCCAGATTTGATAAAGATGTATCTTACCTATGTGGTGTCAAATTCCATACAAAAACAATTTTTTAACAATATAAAGCAATACTTTTACTTTAATGGGATGACATAATTGTAAAGCAGAACATTAGAAGATACAAGGCAAGTGATCTCAGTCTTCACATGAACAGTTTGAGTAGCACTGTAATCTGATTGCTAAACAGAAGAGGATAGTTTGATGATTACAAATTTTGTGTGCAAAAATTGTCACAGGTCTGTTTTTGGACAGAATTTAACTGGATTTTACAATGTTGTACATACTGAGGTAAAAATGAAGATTAAGGAAACAGTGTCAACTTCTGTGTTCCTTTTGACTTCTTGCTTAGAACAGTAAGAGAAACAGTTTTTCATCTGAGAGTGGAGATGTAAAGGAAATAACAAACCAAAGAATGTTCTATCAAAACACTGTCCTTTACTGTGATGTGTTTGCTCAGGAGTACTGTATCGCTAATGGAACATCAGATGTGTGCATACTAGACGGTGGTAATACAAAAAGACACACAACAGCAGTTTGCAATGTTGGAACTCAACTAAATACAGTAGACATGTGGTGGAAGAGCATTCAGTACAGCACCAAGCATTCACGCCGAATTATCTCATTCCAAGTCTTCTGAAGCATTAGACAGGGAGTTGTTCCAGGTTTGACATCAATAATTGTGTCTTCAAACAAATCACAATGTACTAAGTTTGAATGTGCAGACATTAGCTAAATGTGTGTTTCACAAGGAAAGAAAGTCATGAAAGTTTGGAACGACATGAGGGAGAGTAAATGTTGAAAGAATATTAATTTTTTGGGGGAAATACCTCTTCAAGACTGTAAATGTACTCTGTGCAAATTGTAAAACAATAGCGTGAAACAACAACAACAACAAAACATACTTCTGTTGGTTGTTTAACTCTGGGGAGGCTGGATTGTGCTTTAGCAGACACTGCTTGGGGCTAATCACATAAATAGATGCGAGTGACACCAATTTCAAGAGACAGGAAGGAAAAACAGGAGGATTTCTTACAGCATAACATGCCTGTAGCCTCATTTGGCTATAAGGGTCTCCTGTGATACACTTAACCAGCCTTGCTGTGCTTAACTCCAGGCTGGTAAACAAATAACTGCCTTGTCATATTGATGTAGGTACAATGCTGCTGTTTACCACTGGCCTGCTGCCCTGGATTTGCCTGTGTTATGCCAGGATATAGCTGAAGAACCTGGCACATCAAAGGTGGAGAGGGAAAATGAATGGGAGGGTGAAAGAAAAGAACAAAAGAAGGAAGGAGAGGGCGAGTTTAAAGGGAAAAGAGAGATACAAAGAATGCTAATCACAGTGGTGCTTTATGATATTAGCCTCCACCTACACAGTGATACTGCTGAAACAGCATCCTGAGACGCTTAAAGACAGCAAAGTGCTCCCAAGCATTTACTTGCAGAAAAAAAAAACGAAAAAAAAAAAAATCAAAGAGATGGCCATGAGTTAAAGTTACATATGCATCCCCAAATGTTTATATGCAATATTTAGAGGATGTACAGAAAATTAGATTTGTTCATTTTCAGAAGAAAATGTAAGTGGTGCTAACCCATGCAAAACTCACCAACATAACATGCCAGGTAGTTGCTACATTTGGTTCTAAAAGTGTTTGACTCTTTTTTAGCATGTTGCTTTGCAGTTGCTAAGGTGTTCTGGGTGGTTCCCAAGGTGTTTATATATGTTGCTAAGATTCTCTGTGTTGTTTTACATGTTGCTACATCACAGATTGGATGTTTTGAGTGGTGCTAGGGCTTTGCTAGAGTTATATGGTTAGCTGCTGGACCAAGTCGAAAGAGCCAACCTTCTAGTGTCTATGATATTCTGTTCTCTAGATATGGCTTAGTTCCCTCTTTTAAAAAGCACCTATTATGCTCCTTTTTACAAGATTGAATGTTGTTCTTGAGTGTCCCCAGAATGTGTCTGTGAAGTTTCAGCCCAGAATACCCAACAGATAATGTACTATAACAACTGGAAAATATCATTTTTTGGGGTGTGTCTAAAAAAAGAGCTGTTTTGGAGTGCATCCCTTTAAATGCAAATGATATATTCCCGCCCCGAGGGGGTCATGTATACATCTCTCTGTATTGAATATCTACAACAATAAACAGCCGGTAAAAGCTACATAATTAAGAGAGAGAGAACCGGTGTTTAGCCGTACACATGGTAAGCCGAATGCACAGAAAGTGGGATGAAAAAGCACAATGTTATAGATCTCGCACTGCGCTGACCTGTCATCAGCGCAGATCAATGGACCAAGCCACGCAACCAAACAAATCTCTCTCTACGAACGGTGAGAACTAATCTCACAAGCGTGGTGCTGATCAGTTAAAAAATCCTTAATGTACACACACAAATGGTTTAAACGCTAAGCACTATAACGATATGACATTGACAAAGGAGTCTGAAGTGATACACGTATTTAGGTAGATTTTGAGGCGCATTACCTTGAAAAATGAAAGTAATCCACAGCGTCCTCACTCAGCAGCTCAGATGTTGGGAGAAAATGAAGACTCTTATGTTTAGTCTTACATCCAAACATGGAGCATCGGGTTTGCTTGCGAGACAATGTTGACATTACAGCTGCTCAAGCGCAGAAAAAATGAGGAAAACATACAACCACTGAGGGCGGAAACTATCGCAAAGCAGGGCTGTCAATCAACCCCTGTGGCCCGGCCACATACAATGTGATATCACACTGCATGAGAATCAAAATGGCAGGCCTAGAGCAGGGGTTGGCAACTAGCGGCTCCCAAGCCACTTGCTGCTCTTTCATCATGGGTGTATCATGCTCTTTCATTCATGGGTGTACAATACGTGGGGGAGGAATCCCCCTGACTTTTAATCAAACCTAAACTCTTTCCCATGCACGTTTTCTCTGGCAAATGTGTTCACATAGAGGTTTTCAAGGGCCAATGCGAATAAATCTAGATTTAAATTAAAAGAGACAATACAGTAACTTCATTTTGGAAACGTTATTCTCATCCAAAACGATGTGAACTTCGCAGAGTGCTGAACACGCTCTTGTGCATTCCTACTTGAAGTCAGAGTGCACTCTCGTACAGAAAGTCCAAAATGGATTCATATGATAGAAGTATCTTTTGATGGCAGGAAATCCCTATGGACAAAGGCATCCCACTATGGCTATAGCTAAGCTGAATAAAAAGCATAAACCTATTTACTGACCTGACTGAGGATGACGATTTGCAGATTTGCAAATCCTGACTGAGGATTTGCAGATCCTCAGTACCACTGACAAACATCTAATCTTGTAAAATGTGTAGTAAGTACTGCTGCTCCATGTATAAGTGCAATCGCGAATCTGGAAAAGTGAAAATGAAACTAAAATCGATTGTGCATTAAAAAGCAGTTATGCCCACAATTTATATACAATATAATTATCCAATGATATAACTGCGAGAGACATTATTAAAATGTGTATTTTCCTCCAATCTCATATTTCCCTTGAGGGGTTCCATATACATGTAATTTTCTTTCTGAACACGGTATTGGAATGCGGCAGATTGCAGGGGAAATAGGGTGGGGGGGTCACGATGTCAGCTTAACATTGTGATGTCTTTCAGTCATCAGTGATGAACGATGGCATCATCTATCCGCCCAACCCTATTTTTAAGTCTTTTGTATAAATGATACAGTGATAAATTTGCCACTATTAAAATATATATCCAAAATATTATACAAGAAAAATGATCAGTTATTGTCCAGCAGTGTATTTTATTTCTTAGCCAATTAATTTTTTTTTTTTTTTTTTTTTGGTCAATTAGATATAATACATATTATTAGGCCTATTCTTTTTATTACTACTACTACATTTGACATTTCTGTCCCTCTCACTTCTGAAATTATTGCTACTCCCCATGCCCTGTAACATAACTGAATACAACACTTCAGCTATATGCCGTGTTATCTTTATTTGGGGATCAATGCTGTGGCTCTACGTGAATTTTATTCAGTGGGAAATGGGACAGAATGGCTATTTTGACATTGAAGGTTGCAGACCCCTGGCCGAGTGAGACTGACTAGGGGATTAAAAATTAGGAGTGGGTGGATTTTTTATCATTGTAGAGTGGTTGTGTTTACACACTGCCAACACACAATTACGTCTAAACACCATATGAAAGTGGATATTGCATAATAGGTGCCCTTTAATGTAAGTCTATTATTGGACTTTTTTCAACTGTTTTATTGTCTACTAGGAACAAATCATGGAAAAGTAATAGTACATGTCTCTTCGACAAACCATCCAATTTTAAGTACAATTGCAGCAAAAATGGTTCAGGATGAGTTTTGAAACTTTATCTCTAACATATTAAAAAGATTTTAAAAAAATCTAAATAAATTGCATCCAGAAACTCAATTAAGTGCATTAACATTACATTACCCAACGTACATCTCTCACTGCCTCTTTCCATGAAAATACTTTGAATTCTCATTCTCATTTTTTTTAAACATGCAATGGAAGTCAATAGTCTTCAATGTTAATAGTCTTTCTTCAAAATTTTCTTTTTTTGTGTGATCAACAGAAGAAAGTAATTTATTCAGATTTAAAATGACATGGCAGTGAGTTTTAATTTTTTTGAGGGATTATCCCTTATACTCCATGTGGCCTAGTGGTTAGAGAGTATGACTTCTAACCCTAAGGTTGTGGGTTTGAGTCTTGGGCCGGCAATAACATGACTTAGGTGCCCTTGAGCAAGGCACTGAACCCCCAACTGCTCCCTGGGCCCCGCAGCATGAATGGCTGCCCACTGCTCCAGGTGTGTGTTCACTGTGAGTGTGTGTGTGTGTGTGTGTTTGTTCACTGCTGTGTGTGTGCACTGTGGATGGGTTAAAGGCAGAGCATTAATTCTGAGTATGGGTCACCATACTTGGCTGTATGTCACATCACTTTCATAATCTTATATCATATTAATTTTACCAACAGCTTTGCCACACTGAGTGTAAGGAATCAAGTACGGTGATGGTGACATCTCAAAATTCTATAAATATATTTTTTAAAATATGATGGTGGTTCATAACATTCAACCTGTTAAAGAGTTAGCTGCAGGTGTGTGGCTTCATTTATGTGGTGGAGAGAGACAGAAGGAGACAGACAGGTTGAGTTAGCTATTACCAGACAGACATGGATGGGGGGGTTGGCGTGTCTCACTGCACACAGCACCAGCTGCAGACTTAACCACATGTGATTGACCCACTATAGACTTTCAGGAACAGGAGAAGAGATTTTCCAGCTTTTGTAAGCACACTTACAATGTTCATAGTCACAGGAAAGACTGAGAAAGGGCTGCTATTACATTATATATTGGAACTACAAGTTTTATGAAAATCATACTCTCTTCTACAAATATTGATCATATTTTATGAGAAAGCTTATATTATATATTATTATTATATATATTATCTTATATATACTATATAAGGTGTATGAGTGAGTGAGTGTGTGTGTGTGTGTGTGTGTGTATATATATGTATAGGGTACATATTCTAGACATAAGTATAAATATATGCATGCACACACACACACACTATACCTCTCATCTCGGTAAATAACAATGAATATCACCTCTATATATATTACTATGTGGTGAAACGTGACTGAAGTCAAACGTGCAAAACTGACATTATAGGTGAACTGACATCAAGCTCGGTAATTTACACAGGCAAGAACAAGCACCACCTTACACTTTAAACTAAAGGAGACACTATGCACTTTCAGTCAGAACTAATTGAGTGTATGTAAGATTCATCAGACTTTTTAATGAGATTTAGCAAAGAGAGAGATTAAAAGCTAGTCTCCACTGGTGGTCTTCCATTCCACTGAGCATTCTAATTGGACGCAAAATGTAACGTCCAAACAGCGTGTTGAACCATGTCTTGCAGAGAAAAATCTCTGTCATATTTATCACTTATCCAGATAATAAGCATCAGAGCACTGAACTTTCACAGTGGATAAATGCAGAATTACAAAATGACAATAAATACTGCAAAACAATCTAAAATCTACATGCTTTTAGCGAAACTTGAATACAAGGTTCGAGTAATACTTTTTGATATATAAGAACTTTTCACTTACTAAATTTATAAATTGAGTTTGCAGCAGCGCATTTTAGTAAGCACTTCTCAACAATGTTTATTTTTTCATGGCCAAGGGACATAAAATGTCATGTGGAGTAAAAAAGATAAAAAGTGCTATGTGGCAGCACTCTGAGATGCAATCAAACAGATAACCTCTCTGTTTTGAACAAAGAGATTTTAAATAAATGAAAGATGCACTGGTTTTCACCGGCTTGATGGAGACCTTTTTATGTCTGGAAATGTTTTTCAGATTTTCTTTCTGAGGTCATGGACATTAACAAATAACTCAACCTCCTCCTTTTATTAGAATTGTGCCATTCAGACATGGAAGGCTCAAAATGGCATATGGGTCCAGCATCTACATTAGCTTGAATAAATATTCCAGCTGTCGTCATTTTCAATATCTGACATATAGGCAGCTTTATTCTGAGATACCAATATCCCAGCCTAAAGTCTTTGGCGGTTTTACAACTGTTGTTTGCCAGATTGTACAAAAGCACCCCGGAGAGATCTTGGGTTAAAGTTAAAACAGACTGTACATCAACAACTGTCAGACTGTATAATGTACATTTTAGCTAAGACTTTGATCACAGCGACAGCACTGATTGGGCATTTAAAGTTAACCGTCTGTGTCCATTTTGACATCTTAAATTGAAATCGTCCCTTATAAACCAAAGCAAACCTGGTGTAGAAAAATGTTTGCTTGAAAATATTAATACATTAATGTTCCCTGACACAAACATATATCATCATCTGCTGTTACTATGTATCCTTCATTTACATTTTGCCCATTGAGCCAAGAATGATCCCCAAAATTTGACTCTGAAGACACAATCATGACAAAAAAAAAAAGTAAAGTGTGTTCACTTGAGTCTACCACTGGTGTCATTTACACATTTACAGAACTCTCTAATAATCAGCATGATAATCTTGAATCAATGAATCATGACACTTATCTCTGTAACGATCTGGTCACGCCAATGCCTTGTCAATAATAGCATTCTGCTTGAGAGTCTAGAAAGTCAAATAAATCAATATGAAACAGTATATAAGGACTGTTCCTTCTTTAATGTTTTAGGATGGTGTGCTGGGCAAATTATAAAACACAGGCTTGAGGTCCACACTAGCACCATTATTATCATCATCATTGCACATTTTGCCAGATATCTGAAAAACCTAAAGGACACTGAAAATATGCTTCAGCAAGTTTTTTTTTTTTTTTTTTTTAACTACTGTCTTCTCTGATTTCTTTTACTACCCTGCCACAAGGCAAATGTCTCAGTTCATGGTCTGTACATGCTTTTCCATACTCAGGGGAATATTCCTATTGTCTGCATGTCACGACCTAAAAGTCAGAGTTAAAATGGAGACGAATGTAGCACCACACAGCCTCGCGTGATGGGAGGCTATGCTCGAAGGCTATGCTCAAAGTGTCCTTCCTGTGACCACTACTAAATTACCACCGATAAGCTAACTATTATTTCTCCTGAGCACACAGATGTGAAAGAACCTATGAGGGTGGGCAGGCTAACGCTCAGCTTCACAGAGCCCCTGGTGAGCCCTCAAGGCTGTGAAAATGCTCACTGAAGATTTTGTAAATCTAGCTGCAATTGGAAATTAATGAGGTATATCCCAGGGGGTGCTCCGTCAAAAGTAACTCTGGCAACAACACAACAGGCAACAGGACTCAAAAGAGGCCGTCCAACCAGCTGTAAGGACTAGTAGACATCTTAAACAGCAAATGCTTAATGATAACTTAATGTTTTTTTATTCACCATGTGTAACTGTACATAGTAATGATGTGGGTAAGCTTGACATACATGCCTTATAAGAAGCCACTTTCCGAAAAAGTTAACATTAGGAGTGTGAGGGGAGGCCATGAGCTGTTCGCCATCTGTAATAAGATGGCCGTCACAGGTGCACGTTAGCCAAGACGTTGCAGGGCTAATTCATCACTCTCAGTTTCTCCTGGCAACAGCTACATCTTTTACTCACTACTTATTTGTGCAAGATTCCCCTCTGGACATATCTGACAGGTACTATGATATACGGTATTCCAAATCGCCACCTCTATTATAGTTTTATCAGAATGTTTGTTTGTTTGCTTTTGGTTTGTTTGTGTATTTATAATAATTTCTGATTGCAGGCCAAAAATGAACACACAACACAAACATATTTTCTGATTCTAAAAATTTGTTTAACATTCGTGATTACCCATTAACATAGTAACTATACCGTATGATTACCCTGAGGTAACCTGAGGTTTGTTTCCTGAAAAATAAGAGATTGATTGTTTGCCATCTTACCACCTTGCACACTATAAAATTTAAAATTGCTATTTAAATGTGATATATGAAAGAAAAATGCATTATTGCTGTACTATAAATATTTACATTTAGAACAATAAATCTTTAAGTCACATCATATTTTCATTTTTCATCTGAACAGGTCTCCATTACTGTTGTGGTGACAGAAAGACTGTTTTTATTTTAATCTTACCTAAACTGAATATTTGGCATTTCTATTAAGATAAGCTGTCATTGGATATTGTTTACTGATTATGTGATAGCATGTTGTTTTTTTCCCCCTGCAACATGTTGGGCACCTGCTGCTTTACTTGCATTCATGAAATGTGCCAATAATTCAACATCAACACCTCCCAAGGGTATAACAAATATAGAGAGGCTGCCAAATCTCTGAACATTTCAAACAGTGCATATAGCCTATATTTAGTTTGAATCAAAACAATATCCAGCTCTGATATGTGTGGCCTTCAAAAACGGAGGAGAATTGTTTTGAGAATTATTTTGAAATTATGACGTACATAGATTTAAGATGAATACGTGGTCCCATTACTGACTGGTCTTACTACACATTTAACAATTTGCGTTAAAAAAAAAAAATACAAGACTGCAAAAAATATGTCAAGACAAAACACAAGTCTATGCAAACCCTATCGGCTATTGTCAAGATAAACAGCAGTTCCATGCCGTGAGTTCCTTGTTTGTCAGAACTGAATGTGAACATGAAATGTGGGCGTATATTATCTCAAGACATTAAACATTGCATAGACTTCTTATGTATGGAACTTCCCACACCTTGTCGTCGTAGTCTGCGTTTCCTGAGGCCGAAGATTCGCACTTTGGAGAAGATGTCGACCAGATTCCCGTTGCAAAGCCCTTTATTCTTATTGGGGCTTTTTCTCCTTCTGTTGGTGGATGGTCGGTCTATATGCTGCTCCCGTGCCTGTCTCTTCTGGCGGATCAAACCGCTGGCAATCGCCGCTGCCATGTCTCAAAAACAGGGCTGTTGAACTCCTTACACACAAAGCACAGACAACAACAAACCGCCCGATCTGTCTCAATTATTGTCCCATTTTTGCGTTTCTGTGCTCTGCCCTCTGAAATGCACGGATGATGATCAAAGATATCCACACATCACGACGGGCGAAATAAGACACTGAATTAGCATAATGAATACAAAGGCGAAGTGTTACTCAACTGTCCGTATTTCACATGTTGTCTGATTTTCATTTCGAAGATAAAAAATGATTATCAGATGAGTTGCCCGGCTCCTCCAACATACAGAATGTGAAAATATATTCACGGCACGCCTGAGTCTCTCTGATCCGTCACTTTCCTTCGTTTATCTCTTACCCGGACCTGGTGAAATTCAGCACCCTGGCCAGCGACGTCCACTCCCGGAGTCTGAGCAAACAAAGCGTTTTTCGTTCTGAGCTGTCAAGCGGAGAAACGCGACCACCTTCGTCTCCCAGGTGGAGCCCTGCGACTACACATATTCATATGACTTACATATTAACCAAGTTTAGCAGATCTCCACGCCGGTTCCGTTCAAACGTCCATTCATCTTGAGAATAACCGACGGCGTAACAACGGTGAGTTAAGTTTGAACGAAGGTGTTTATTGTTGAGAAGGAATCTAACGTTACTCAGACGATCACTCCCCATTCAGTCTCATGTTCTAGGTCGCGTAGTTTATAAATAACGATGTGTCTTTTTCTCCTTTTCTAAAGCAGCATGTCTTCTGTTCTGAAGGATAAATCTAAGCGGCTCCGGTGAAGATGACGTCTACCCGGTGTGACAGGAACGAACAAATAGATAAACTCAAATAAAAAAGTCTTTCCCCGAAGCGGGAGTACACAAATGTGCAGCATAAGTGCTAACGTTAGCCAGGAAGAAACGTATTCAAGAAATGCTCCTCTTCATCCTCCAGCTCGAGCTCATTTAGCGTCTCCAGCCGTTTGGAGCGAGTGAACGCACGCGCTTCCCGCCTCAGCCTCATAGATCAACGGCATCAACAAGTCTTAACGACCACGCGCTTCCCGCCTCAGCCTCACAGATCATCAACAAGTCTATACGACATACTCCTCCTTTCCATCGTTTCAACGACGAGAAAAACCCACCCTTATGTCCATAAATATTTGTATTTTCTGTGCTAAATAGATTCAGACGTGCCGATGACAACATTTAAATATTTCAAAATATGATTTATCTAATAGAATTTGTCTAATTTACAGAAGCTGGTTGGCAGGCGCCGGATTATTATTATTTTTTTAATTCATGAATATATTTAGATGCCAATATTTATAAACATTCTGAATCCAAACAACAGAATTGAGACTACGTATTTTGTGTGTAGCTATTAACAGTCTTTATGAGACGCTTTTATGCGAAACTAAGAAATTAATTTCACAAAACTCCACCGACACGCCCCACGAGAGCAAAATAAAGCAGAACTGCATCACACCTCTGAGGTGCTATTGAGACCCCCAGTGTTTTAGACAAACACACCTATGTAACGTATTGTATGGATGGATGTGTGTCTGTTTTTTGCCATAGGCCCACATTTAGCTTATCTGTCGCCTGTTTCTTTAATCATATGTTAATGAGTGTTGCGATAAGGGATGGGGTGCCAATTTAATATCATGGCCCAATAACACAGAGCATTTTCTCATTTAGATTAATATCAGCAGAGAAACACAATCACAGAGGAGGAATAAAAAAAAAAAAAAAAAACTCAAGAGGGCCATCTGCTGTTTGTCGCTGATATTAAATATTCAGTCTTTCATCCCCCTGATGTTTTCAAACCCCTTCCACCCAAATAGACTGACGATGTAACTCTGGAGTGGTATTTCCAGACCAGACACTGCTTGAACAGATTAAAGAGAAATACTACCAAAATATATGGAACAAGCAATTACATTTATTAATGTACACACTGCATGCATTTTCACAAAAGACAAAATGTTGTATTAAAATGGAAGAAATTGCCTTATTACCATTCCTGAATAAATGATATGAGCACTGACATACCAGACTACTCAAATAATGAGAGGTTAAGCTGTCTGCATCATTGCCGGTGAAGCAGCCACAGCCACTGCAGTTTACACAGCCGCCAGCAGCGGACACTGTCAGCTTACCTATGGCTTCATTTATTTACAATAGCACAGACAGATAGATCACTAGCTTTCATGTATAAGCCATTAACATCAAGACATCTGTACTTCATTCACATTCTATATTCAAACATGTAGCCTATGAATCAAAAGGACTTTCTGAATGTGCATTATAGTTATGATGTGAAACACTATATAGTCTGCAATAATGATTGTTAATGCCTTATTAATTCAAGTTATGAAAGCTTCTAGTAAATGCAAAAGAAAAATTACAAGCAGTAATATATTTAAACAGAGGTATTACAGTCTGACAACGACTTTGTTTACAGAAAGAGAACAAGAGGTTATGCAAAACAAAACAAAAATAAAATAGTAATAAATGAGTCTACTGTACAAATTACCAAAAGAAAAAGGACATAAAGAACATGCCTGTGGGGTATTTTGAGTTCCTAACAGCTGAGTCTCAGTACTGAAATGAATACAAAATTGGATCTTTCCCTTTCCAATTTTCATCTTCAGTGCATGGTAGGAAACTTTACGCTTCAGAAGCATTTACTCAAAATAAAAGGTAGTGTTCATATGGTAAATGGACTACTGTCACGGTACGCTGTAGGAAGGAGTACGAGGGAAACGAGGAGTACAATCAAAAGCCTTTAATTCAAAGAACGGGAAATCCACACAAACGGCGCTGGAGCAAACACACATACACAACGAGTAGACCCGAAAGAGGAGAAATGCACAGACGAGAACTTATAAACACAGGGGATAATACCAAACACAGGTGCACAGAATGACTAATTAACTAAATGAGGACAGGAACATGACCAAATAAGGAAACACTGAAACAGAAACGGACAACTACACAACAACAACCCATGACAAAGAGATAGACCAAATAGGGTGTTCAGCCAGCTAAGGCGATCTCCTCTGAGGTTTCAGAGACGAATATTTAAAAATAAAACAGTGTTCCACTTTGAATTTTTAATCATGACGATGAGCTGAGATGAACTGTTTTGCTCAAGTTTACCTAGAGTTTAATGTGGAGGCACCCATGCGAGGAGCACACCTCAAACCTGAAACATGGTCAATACAATACATGGAAAATCAAAGAGAATGGAAGCTAATTTAAAAACAACAACAACAAAAACCTTAAGATGACCGCAACTTCTGCTTCTGCAACAAATGCAGTTTTCTGAAGCAGTCCACATATCAAAGGGAAAGAGATGGATGAGATAGCATTGGGAGGGAATAAGAACTACAAATTCACCATAGCCCAGTGGAGCGACGAGAAAAGGAGAACTACATCTTACTTCAACAAATGTCACAGCAGACAGAGACACCACATAAACAAGTTGATCGTTTGTATCACTATGGAAGGCTTTAGGGCCATCTGGCTTTTATTAGCTGTCATGATGACAGAAGTTGTAAATTGAACTTAAGGTCATACGTGCCGAGACGAGAGGAAAACAGGAGACCTAGCTCTTTGTTTAAATCAAATTGTTTCACACTGTTGATGTGGGAGAGAGAGCTTAATTTAATAAAGGAGGTAGTAATGATTTTTGGTTAGTGTTGACATCAGGGTTTAATCGGCTTGGAGAAATGTCACCATTATGAGAAGCCAAAGACACTGAGGAAGATGTTGAATGTGACAGTAAATGCAGTGTTTTGCAGAGGAATCTCACCATGCCATACTGTAATGGTAATAAAGCAGACTAGAACAAATCACAGGATTAAAATGAGAAATAAGTTTTCTGCTTAAATGGCAGAGAATAACTTTCTCATATCGAGGGAATTATTGGATAAGACATCAAAAGAGAGACAATCTCATGCTCTCACTTTCCTGATTTTATGAGGTATACACTCCAAAATAAGCCCCCAGAAAATAAATAAATCTAATCTTGCTGTATTGCAAAGAATACATAAAACCTGAATCTCTCACTTTAAGTAAAATTCAAAAACTGTACGTACAAGCCAGTGCTATTCTGTGTTATGAAAAAAGTGACAAGTCTCTCAATCAAGCTAAAAGCCAATGTGAGACGAGCACCTGTGTTAAATCAAATTGCAGATTAATGAGATGAGAACAAAGGGATCTAGCAAATCAATACAAGTCTTTTTGAGCTTGAGGGTTTTGCCATTAAGCCTGGCATTTAAATATCAACAACAGATCTCATTACAGGATGAGAATGAGGTGAGAATGTCAAATGTATCATAATATAGTAAAATGAGTAAGGATGCTTACCTGCAAACAACCATACATATTCTTCAAACTACAGGCATTTTATCTTGGCAAAAAAAAAAAAATAATTTGCCACAGCCCTGGCACTGACCCAGAAAATCCAAAGAGTTTTGTAGAGCCAAGCACCACGCAAATTTTACTCAGAAAATGTACAAATCTAGCTTTTTTATTACTGGCACATGGTACTAGCCTCAGTATGTGAACACTGGGAATTCTGTCTTACGTGAAAACCCTGACACCTTTGGATGTGTAAAGAGGCATTGTGATTTCCTCAAGTAATTTTCAGTTGTGATTTCTCACTGACCGGAAAGAGGTGTGAAATTCTGAGAGTGGGAAAAGGTTTTATGACATTACCAAAATTGTGGGGGCATTTTGTACTGAAAATGTCATTGGTTTATAGACACTGACGACATGTGTTCCATATTATACTGAAGAGGGCAGTGCTCATTGATGTTCACCGCTTCAGTTTCGGCTCATCACTGACCCCTGAAAAGTATTAGCAGAGTGAATTTCTCATAACAATGTGAGAGAGTTTAGTTTAAATGACAGCAAAGAACACAACATATCACGCGCTATTACTCCTACCAGGGGATGGGAAATGCCAGGATGAGCTCCAAAGAGATGGATATAGACAGAGCTGCTCCCTGAACAACAGTTAAAAATTCTGCTCACATCTCTGCCTGTCCTTTGATCTGGTTTTAAGTATGCAACATTCAAAAGTGTCTTGTCAGCAGTGGAGCACAAAAAAAAAAGCTCATCTGAGAAAGCCTGGGCAGAGACTGTGAATTTAAATGAGTTGATTCTCTGCCTGGAAAGCCCTCTTTTTTCAGGTCGGTGAGAGAAAGGATAGAAGGACTCTGCAAAGTAATCTCCCTGTGGAAACCCAAGGGACCTCCGAGCACATAAAATGGGCCAAAACCGTATAGCCTTGAGAAACCCCTGGAATGATAATATTGTTCAGTTCAGCTGAAGTTAAAGCAATACTATAAAGACCTTCACGCTATCTAAAATGCGCTCATTTCAGTTTTAGGGAACTTTGGGGGCCAGTGCCCATTCACTGCATTCTACTGAACCATTAGACTGCAGTCACCTTATCTGAGATCAGTGTTTCCTACACAGTGCTGTTTTTGCAGCAGGGAGCTGCTAATTAGATGCATATAAATAATAAATGATACAGACAGCACCAAATGTAATGATAATAAGTGAGTCAGATGCTGATTAATCAGCTCTGAATGATTATTAAGGTTTTATACTGTGTTTCTTAACTGCTCTTTCGAAGACCGAGCTCATAAGAAACATTTGATTATAAATAAGCTAAACTTATCACTTATAGCCTGTAGTACCATGTGAGCTATTCAAACAAGATGACAGACTTTCAGAAAGGCTGTGATAAAGTGAGAATGCCCTGAAGGAGAAGTTGGCACATAGGGAACGTCCCTTCACTATTTATCATCCTCAGTGTATTTGCTCCCACACAACACATGTTGTGGCCTGTTTCTTGCGCTGGCCTAAACCAAATAACATCAAGTAAGAACACACCCACCTAAAATCCTAACAAAAGCCTGTGGGACACCCACACAAATCAAATGGCAAATCTGTAAATTTGAGAAAGAGAGACAGTGACAGGATAAGTCGGAGGCAGACAGACACATCACTGCTCCATACAATGAGATAAATGGGATTTCTATTAGGTACGTCCATTGAATGCTAATATCAAGCAAGCTGCTTAGTCTAATGCCCATCCCTAATCTGAACCTTTTTCTCTGGACTGCCCGTTTCAGCAGTTACATGGAAAATCCCTGTTGGTCAACTTACTATAGTGCAGGGTTTTTTTCACCCCACTCGAGTTTGTTCCCTTCATGACAGATGATTTTAGGATTTGTTCTCTTGGATGAAATGGAATGCATAATGAATGCAAACACTGACAACATACATTTGTTATAGTGATTTCCATTTTGAATGACAGAGGCAGATTATAATGTGCTAGAAACACATGGCAGTTGAGTCAGTATTCTTCTGATAAAGGTTTATGAATCTTTCACAGCCTTAAACACAGGCCTTGTGCCATTTGTCAGTGTGTCGCTATTAAGAGAAGCACAGAAGTGACTCAAAGCACGTACACACACAGGCATTATCAGTGCTAAAATCTTTTCAACTGACCTGGAACCTGCTTAAAAATTAATACCACCTCAATTAAATCACTGTGCAGTAATTTTATACCCAAGTGATGCTCATTTAAAATGAGCAAAACCACAGTTCAATAGGAACTGTACCTTTCCTTGAAAACTGATCTGGAATGGCTAACAATGAGAAATCTTAAGTTACGTCAACAAAAGCCATGTGCAGGCTGTGAGTCAGATTCAATGTTAAAGCAATAGTTTTTGTGTCAAAAAGAGAACTGTAAACAACATTTCTCCTTTTGCATTCCATAAACTAAAGTCATATGGTTTTGGAACAACATTTGTGTGAAAAAAAAAACATATTACAGAATTGCTGTATTTAACGTATATAAATCCAGGAACCCCAACTCTCAGCAATCCTAGGGACGCCAAAGCTAGATTTGATCAGTAATACTTTCAAAGTTCCACAAAATAATAATTAATAGTTAGAAATGTCGAAAGAAAATTCTGTATAACACATTAAAAAAAAAAACTTCAGGGACCCCTGATTGAACCCCTTTTTATTTATGTATTTATTTATGAATGAATGAATATAAGTGATTTAACATTAGCAAGTCAGTGCCATAAGACAAAAAGACTAAATTATATATAGATCATGACACTTCCTCAATCCTGCTCCTCAGTACCCATGCTAATGTTTCATAATCTTATAATATTCACTTTACACCATTATACAATATACTAATTTATCTTGACCTTGAAAAAAGTAAGGAGATTCAATGCTTTTGCCTCCCTGGAGAGGAACCTTAAGTCCTGCAGAGCCTTGAAAAACTGATGACCAGCTGCTAAAAGCCAAGGCAAGGTCAGTTGCAGAGAACACAGAGACAAAGACCAGCCCTGGACCCTTCTCATCAGCCAGGAAAACAGATTAGCAGTCTAGCGTCTGGCCTACAGCAGGCAGAAGTGCACGTAATACTGTTAGTGATCGTAGCACAGGTGTGAACTAAGATACGTACACCGTCAACACTTCCTCTGTTAGTATCTCCAGAAAGCATGCGATAACCTCGCCACACTGTGCTCAACACACTGCTTGTTTACAGTGTGTGTACAACCAGAGCAAACACAAACCCGCCATTATGCACCCGTGATAAACTCTCTCTGACATATTTACAACAAACAGATTCTCCCTCGAAGGAAAACACACATTTAAATGCCATTCCCGAAACAGACACAGTGCAACTCAGGATATCTGAAGCAGCTCTCAGATCTATATCCTACAGTCCTCAGAGAGAAAGAGAGAATAGCTGTGAAAGGATTGTTTATTTGATACCCATGGCTAGGAAAACAAAACTTCCAACGATTACAATACAGTTCAATAAACTATTTGACATTGCATAAAATAAGTAAAGCTTAAACCTCTCAACATTTTTCTTCTTTGAATCAGTAATGGGCTTGTTAGGGCAGAGACATTGCAACAGGGTATGTACTTTACATTAAAATGACAGCTCACCCAAAAATGAAAATGGTGATCATTTACTCAGCTTTATGTTGTTTTAAAACCATTCAACTTTCCTTCTTCTATAGAATACAAAAGGAGAAATTCTGTGAACTGTGCTTGTGCTATGTGCTCTTTCCATATATGATGAATGGAATAGAATCCACGGTAACACTTACTTTACATACAGCCTTTATGTATAAATAATGCATTAAAAAGTTGTTTTAATACATTATTCCATGCTTTGTAAAACACCTTATAATGCACTGTACAATCTCCTGAATAACTGCAACCTCAGTCAATACATTATGACACTTAACAATTCATTGTTACACTATGCATTTTAAATTTGGATATAATTATTTGCGACAAGATATAATCTATTACAACATAAATTATGAATAATTATAATGCATTAGCCCCTTTTATAACCCTTTATAATGTATTATACATGAAGGCTTTAAGTAAACTGTTACCAAATGCACTTTTCCAGCTTAAAGGATACAAAAGCACCATAAAAGTGATCCATATGACTTCTGCACTATATTCCAAGTCTTCTGAAATCATTCGGAAGACCATTGCAAGTGAAGTCAGACCAGAAATCATTCTGATAAACTGTTTCATAAAAAAAAAATTGTTCACAAATCAGACATCATTGCTTTTTTCTCTTGAGCTCTCATGCACATACCATAATGTTAGGTTTGGGTAAACATGACAATAAGCATATAATTATTTTTTGTATGAACTGTCCTTTGAAGTGTGTAAAGTGTGTGACTTTAAATCTATATGTCATAACACTGGAATGCACACTGTTAAAATAAATAAATAAATAAATAATTCTACAAACTATCTATAGTGATCTATAGTTCTTACAGTTAGATCAACTACATTGCAAAGTGCTTAAATCACCTTATTGAGTTTCATATAGGAATAGCAGATATTAACATTTGTAAAACAATACAGAAAAGTTATGATATAAGAAAACACATTTAGTTGAAAAGTCCTTGATGGAACATTTGTAAACAGAAAAAAAGCTATAGCTTTTTAAGTAACAGCACTCAGATGTGAACAGTAAATGCTTTCAAATGTTTGTTTTTGGTGGTGATGAATGTTTGTTTTATGCTATGCTGTTATCAAACCACAAGAGGGAGGTCAAGAGCGCAGCAGAGACCAGCTCAGTGATATTAGTGAGAAATCAGACACAAACTGCAAAATGTGGCTAAACAATCCCTCATGTCAGCCATTATCCATTATGTCACACTGTAATGACTCTTTCAGCCTTTTAGCTGAATAATGGGTACAATACAAGTCACAACAGTCACCATAATAACCCAAGCCACAGTTTTAGCTGCTCAACATATACTCCATGATGAGGACGTCATAGTTTTGCAGTTTGTCAGCTTACTTAGAAATGCTCTCTCTGTACCTCAGCAGTTTCTAAGTCTCAGGTATTGATCTACCAGATTTGTTGCAATTACATTATTTGCCTGAAAATGAGCATACTAATTAACAACAAAGGCAAACAAAACAGATAGAGAGAGAGAAAATCCAGCCTGGCCTTTATTTACACATTTAAGACAGCAAAGATGCCCTCAAGTGGTAAAATGGGGCTACTTCAAGATTTAAGTCAGAAAGGCGAAAAGATCACTGCAGAGACTGAAAACAGTTCCTCACTGATTTAATCATAGCATGTAAAACAGCCATGACCTGTGAAAGACATTTACCCACAGTTTAAACACACATGCTCACTGCAAACAAACAAAAGAGACGTAAGGTTTTCATTCATATTAAACGCCATCAAATGCAACACACCCTGGCACTTTCAGGAACAGGAAACATCTGGTTCGGAGCTGGATGACATGCTTCCAGGTGCCATTTCTCACATTCAGAACCATTAGGTAGCGATGCTGTGTCCTGTCCGACAGAGCTGCATGCGGTGAAATGCAGATTGATCTATTGTCCTTTCCTCATCCTGCTATGACATCATCAGCAATCTTTTGGTGCAAGTCATTAGGGAGTCTATTATTTCACTTCCAAAAGTTACGTAATACAGATGGCTCTCTGTAGGTGCTCACTGCTCTGAACCACAGCATGGATTACAGCCTGAAGCCAAACGCGATCCGATATGAGTGCAAGTGCATGTTTGTGTGTGTGTGTGTGTGTGTGTGTCAATGCCAAATGACTACATACATTCTTTATTTGATATGAAGGTGAGAAAGACAGCTTGATCCCACCCACTGCAAGTTGGGAATTTAAAGAGAACCTGTTAACCTTGTCATTCATTAAACACATTAGCGTTTTTAATTGATACAACTATAGCCGATGCATGTTTAATCCGCTTTCTAATCATGTAGTTAATAGGTTTATGAATTCATCTTCCTCTCACGCATGATGTCCCCTGATCTTCCTAATATTGACAAGGTCACCTAGTAGTCATACAAAGCACTTTTGACTGCTTTTGGTGATTAAAGATTCTTCTTTGTCATTTGTTGAAAAAGCTTTCCTTTTCACTGCTAAACTATCTTGACTGTGAGGATATATGGTTCTCTATCCTGAAGAGCTACAAGCTACAGGGTCAGTATAATGACAAGAGTAGACATCTTAAAAGTTCAGTTTAGGGATGGGAGGACATCTTTCAGGATGGAGAAAGAGTGGTAATGGAGCATGACAGGACACATCCATTTCACAGGAGACAGCAGAAACAGAGAGAAAGAAACAAACAAAGAAAGACAAATGTAGCAGCGCTTGTGTTGTCTACTCCACCAGTTATGTGACCTTTTAGCATTATCTATATATAGCCCCAAGCTAGAGAGGAAAAAAGGCAGGTTTTGTCCTCTCCCTTTCTTTCCCTGCCTCCTCTGTCCAGGTCTCTTTGACATGTTCAATTCCAGCGAAAGCAAGTCTTATTGACAGGCTCAAATGAGATTGCTTCCACTCATCTATCTTGAGTAAAGATTAATTGGCGTTCTTCTTTTACAAGTACAGTACATGATGCCCATCAGGCTGTGATTTACAACACAAACCCATCAGCTGACATCCAGTGCTTTTCAGTGGTGGACGTCACTTTCACACAAATAGTCTGTAAATCACTTGATACCTGATAGTCCATATAAGGCACTGTTCCAGGGATGGTAAGACAAAGGAAGCCTCATCATCGCATAAATTTAAAAGTGGGACGGTACAATGGTGGCATGATCTTTTTCAGTATCACTATTTTTATTGCTCATATTTGGGGTTAGGGATTTGAACAAACACCTCACCGTGTGTGTCCACTGACGTGTAGTAAACAGAGATGAGCGGGTGTTTCCAATTCATTCACCATGGGCAGCAGGCTTGTGCAGGGGATTGTAAAAATTGACAGCAGAGCGGAGCAAGCGGTAAAGACAAAAATTGAGAAATGTCTGCAAATGAGAGCCGAAAAAAGCAGAGTAGCATCCATTTGCTGTGGTCAGTCATAGACCCTGAACACCTTAGCAATGACTCGGTTTCATTAATGGTTACCGCATGTGTATTCTTCAGCTAATGCAGACAAAATACCATACTAAAATATTAAACTACATTGCTACCCTCTTAAAAATAAAGGTTCTTCACGATGTCACAGAAGAACCTTTTTGCCTAAATGGTTCCAAAAAGAACCTTTAACATCTGAAGAACCTTTCTGTTTTACAAGGGTTCTCTGTGGTGAAAGAAAGTTCTTCAGTTTATTAAAAGGTAAGAAAGAGATGGTTCTTTAAAGAACCTTTGACTGAATGGTTCTTTGTGGAACCAAAAATGATTCTTCTATGGCATTAAGCACCTTTATTTTTAAGAGTGTTTCAATGTTGTGCAGCTCCAGAAAAAAAAAGACTCTTACAAGCAGGTTCTTTAAATGAATAGTGCAACAAGAATAGTCTGATTCCCAACAAATGACTAATAATCATTCATATTAATTTATTTGTTTAATAATTAACAACATTACAGTTATTAATATTAATTAATGTTAATACAATTTTGTGGAATATTGCTTTCTGTCCTTACTTTATTTTGATTTTCTCCACCTCAGCCGGTTACACCATACAAGATATAAAATGATTGAAGAATGAAAGAATGATATGTACTTATTCTACACAAATACACAGCAATTCTGAATACTGTTGTGTAATATATAGTTAACATAAAACTAAAAACTGAAATGCTATAATCATTTACAGTACAGTAAGAATATATTCATAAGAGCATGAGGACTTTATTAAAGAGAAGAAACTTCTCCAGGTTTGCAATGACATTAGGGTGAGTAAGTTTATTTACCCCACTTACTAGAATGGACTCTAAAAAAGAAAAAGAAAAAGTTTTAAGTTGTTCTTGTAACAGTGTAATTATACATTTAAGTACTACGTAATATGAACTAAATACATGTACTTACTACATGGTTAGGGGTAGGTTTAGGGTTTGGGTTAGGGTTACTTGCATGTAATTATGCATAACATGAAATTCCTTATGATTCCAATCTCCGCTCATAACACCCTAGCGAAGACTTGTGGGTGTACAACAAATCTGGTTGGTGTAGTGGTTGTGGTTTAAGAGGGCTGAATGGAGGGGTAGGGTTTGGCTGAAAGCAGCTCCCAAGTTTACAGCAGCTCTAGAGAGATCAGATGAAAGTCTGTATGTGAGCGACAGACTACAACAGATCTGGGATTCCCCAGTTCTGATTCTCGACACGTTCCCTCTGCCCACTCTCTCCCTCTTCTCTCTTTCTCTCTCATCCTTTCAAAAGATAAAGGTGAAAGTCATGATGCAGTGGGAGACCACCGTTGTTAGGTAACAGCCTGCGTGCGAAGCTCCCTAAAGGCTCACTTAGACGGTTTATGGTCACATCGCTCCACAGGTGCATCCATACTGCGTCAACACGCTCAAACACACGTATATTCGCACACGGCACACACCAATAATCTTTCTGCTACGCCAGCCTCCAGTGGGACGTCTGATGCCTCCAAGCACACACTCACTGTTTACCCATAATGCATCAGTAAAGGTCAAATGCTATAAACTTCAGACTGCTATTCCTAGAACCCCGCTATTTATGACCGTCTCCATCTACTATGCCTTCTCTGAGCAAGTCGACAAAAAATACTAACGCAGGCAATTTAACACTTCCTCATGCAGAAAGCTGCCAAGCAGAGCTGGAGTAAAAGAGAAGGCGTGAATGCATGTGTGCTTGGTGGGTGGTCTCTATGATGGGCTTCCGACAGTTCGCAGCAGCAGCGAAAATATCCCCTGTAAGTTTTTACTCATGAATTATTAATCTTTTCATAACCGAATCGGCAATATGGCTTGAGGACGAGACCTGTTAAACCTTTATCCCACTTAGACCGCCATAATATAAACCTGTGTGTTCTGTGGGCTTGACCTTCTTTGAATAAACGCCCAGGTTCAGCCACTGGGGAGAATCTAGCTGCAATATTCATGATGGACTGCACCAACCCACCATCAGATGATTAAATACCCTAAAGAATCCTGCGATGTTGTAATAGATCAAAGAAAGCGCAATCATGGAAGCCATCTGTCCACCACCTTTTTCTGTGTCCTGTTTTGGGGTGTAGTATTAGCGCTGTACTGTACAAGAGCATCTGTGTGAAACAATCCTGTTTCTGTAGTTTTAGCATTCTGGCACAGTTTACACAGCTAAATGAATGACTGCATCAGATCCACTGATGGTTTCTGCCAATGAGGATCTAAATAAGCTGGAGAGTGATATAAGAGAGTGGATGGATCAATCTTAAAGCGCACATTCAATTAAAGTAACTTACCAAAGTGTTACAGTGGCTCCAACAACTCAGAGCTGTCAAGAAGGATAGCTTCTACTGAATGCTGTCTAAATATTAGTCTGTTCTCATTCTTCAGGTAAGAGACAGAACTAGTTTGGTTTCCCCTCTCTCTCTCTCTCTCTCTCTCTCTCGCTTTCTCCCTGTACTCTCCTGTTGGTTTTCTATTCATTCATTCATTCATTCATTCATGTGATGGCAAAGCTGATTTTTCAGCATCATTACTCCAGTCTTCAATATCGCAGGACCCTTAAGAAATCATGGCGCTCAAGAAACTTTTCTTATTATTATAATTGTTATTTTCTTCTTATTATAATTGTGCTGCTTAAATACAGTGTTTGTTTTAAATATAAATATTACATATAATAACATTATAAATGTCTTTACATTTAAGGCATCATTGCATTTAATGCATCTTTGCTGAATAAAATTATTTGTTTATTTATTTTATCTTACTGAGACCATACATTTTAACCATTTTAAACATATTTGAGATCCTGCTTTTTTTTATTCAAAAAGACTAGTTTCTTTAATGTATAGTATCTTATTTAACATTTGTTTCAAGGCACTTTCCCAGCCCTCTCTCACAAAACATCCACAAAAATTGCACATAATAGTCTGAATGTTCACCAGCTAGTGAATGTGTACAATCCCCATAGACAAATGAGATTTAGCAGAAGAGAGCAGCTATTGATCCATCAGTCTGATGTAGTTTACACCAAATAGCTGATCAAAGGTCATCTGCTCTAACATGTCCTTGTGGGAGGTAACACATCTGGTCCACGTGTAACCCCTTCTCTCACGGGTCCTCACTGCCACACCTTGTTCTTGTTCCGAATGGGTCTCGAACCCGGGACTCCGGCATGGGAGGAGGACGCACTAACATGGATGCTAAATATTACGCAAAATACATTGGTGCCCTGATAATAACACAGTGACAATCCCAGTGTGTATCAGATTTTATGGGCATACCAATAAGAATAAGAATAATATTAATAAAGCATCATTCCATGACAGCTAAGAGCTCATGCAAGATCAAGATCATTTATTTTAGCAACTGAAGAGACGGGCTTGCACTGATGTAAAGGGAGGCGACTGCTCTTTGACATAGACACTGTAGGTAAATCCTATGACACAAATTACAAAGACATAATGAGAGCTATCACTAGCTTCATTTGCATTTTTGTGATAAGCACTAGACCTCTGAGTTACTCATTTGTCACTCTGGATAAAAGGCTCCAATAAATGAATTAATGTAAATGTACTTAGTCCACCAATTACAGGCAATCTACTTCACCCTATAGAATCAGGAAATGATCCAGGGTGTATAAGATGGATGAGGTTTAAATACAGTAGAAATTATCACAGGGGCCCATTACGCAAAGTCCCTGGAGAAAGAAGATGTTGGAAAATGGCACAGTTGAGCTTTAATGATAATTAAATTCCAAGACTACAGAAGCCTTTACTTTTGTGGTAAACATATAGATAAATAAAACTATGGGGGAAAAGCAACAATTATAAGAAAAAAGTCACAAATTGAGATAATAAAATCATAATTTTAAGCAGATTTTTTTAAATGGTCAGCTGCAAGTACGAGAAATAAAAGAAGTTAAAAAAAATATTTTATTTTTTAAAATATTTAGACTATTCAGGTTTCTTTTTTTCTCGTTTTGTCTTATGTGAAATGTGCTTACTAACATTCTGAGAAAGACACTCTTTAATCAACAATCAGCACTTGACTGCCATTCAGTAGCTCTGTATTTCACAATAACAGTAGCAAAAGACTATACTAAATTCATGACCTCTACATAATTAGGTCTGTTCAAAAAATCATTATTTTTTTAGTCTATAAAACTAGTTTTAACTTAATTTACAGGAGCCCATCACCCCATCATGCATGCATTCTTTGTCATTAAACCGTTCACACTCGTTTTGTGAACCTGCCCCCATTCCACAGTTACTGGACAAGAAATAAAAAAAAAGGAAAATAAAAAATACACGTCAGGCCTTTGTCTCAGTCCCAAGACCCAAGCCAAACCTTACAGCCTAATGAGGAACAGCCAGAAAAAAAAGAAAAAAAAGTGTCAAGTGGCATGCTGTCAATTTTGAAAGTGCATTACTGTACACTTTTCCTTTATTTTTACACACTAAAAGACAAGTTAAAATTATTGGGTCCAAACTTACTCACCATCAAGTCATTGCAAACATGCTTGACAAACCAATTATTATTTTGTTTTTTGTCTTTACAGTGAATAATGTTATTCGGAGTCCACTGACTTTTACTCTATGGACAAAAAACTTCTTCAAAGTACCTTCTTTTGTGCTCTGAAGAAATTAACAGAAGTCATAGTTTTGGAAGAAGATGAGAGTGAATAACAGAATGAAAAGTTGTTTAACCTGTACTATTCCTTTAAAGCTGTGCACTGCTGTATGTGTGTGTCTGTGTGTGTGTGTGTGTGTGTGCTTGCTGGAGGGCCACATAGAAATATAATATGATTTACAAGAATGAGCTGTATGCATGGCGACAGTTAAGGTCAATCCCGCAACCTAACCTGTAACAGTCTGGCACCTAGACAGGGACGTTCATTTATCAAGTCAAACATTGAGCCGCAAATGACTCAGACTTTTCTCTGGAGTGGTGGGGAAAAAGGGCACAATGGAACAAAGCACATGATATAAGGCATGATATCATCCAGGTCGGGCTTCAGAAGATGAGCTGAATTCAGAGAAGGAAAATTATTCATAAGCTATGTTTCACAATTCATAATGAAATATAACAGAACTCAGCATCTGTGAACAAATCAATACAACTCCGCACCTTGAGCCAAAGATGGGACGGATGATGGGAGGTTAAGAGATGTCCACCACAGGAAGAAAAAAACAATAAAAAAAAAACAATAAATTAACTTAGGCTTTATTGAGGATCCTCAATTATTCAACAACTGCTCTATTAAACCCCACGTGCCTTTAAAGATACTGTAAAGAGATGAGGGAAGCATTCTGAGTGGGGTTCACATCCAGGTCTTGGCCCGTCTGCTTCTCCGCACACTGCAACCCTCAGGAGGCTGTCGTTAAGAGACCTGCCTCTTTAATCTGTGTGCAGCTGATGTATGGCACTCACAGTAGTACATCCATAGCTATGCATAACCCAGTGAAGCTCATCTAGGAGCAGGTTATCCTGCAAAACACTGGCTTCGCACAAGGGACCTGTTCTGCCGGAAAAAAAAAAACGTCTGCCTGATATGTGGCGCCAGATGATGATTTAGCGCACTAGGGGGGAAGAGTTCTAAGGGGAAGGAGTGGGGAGTGAATAGGGCATTAAATCATAAGCTGAGCTCAGGGTTTCAGAGCGGTGGAGATGGAGCGAACTACAGTTAAGGAGAGAGAGATGTCACCTCGTTTAACCTCCTAGTGGGTTTTCATGGGACCATCAAGCCTCCACCTGCACCCGCAGCCTTTGAAGTGGGTGGCACGCTTAGCTGGAATGCATGTGGGCAGGAGGCTAAGTGTTGCTATGGGTAGCACACAGCCTACTGACTTGCTGGATCCCACATGAAGCCATCATATAACTCCCAGCATGCACCTGTCATATTACCTTCCCTGCAGCCAGGACAGTACTTTGTTAAAAAAAAAACACTCAGCATTTTAGCTCACTCAAGAACACCAAAGTGAGTGGCTTTGATCATCTGGCTGGTAAAAGCATCAACAGTTGCCATTATTTATGAAGCAGAGATGCTGTTAAATGTATAAGGCCCTGCTGAGGTTCTCCATCGCTGTGTACGGGGAGTCATAAACTAAAAGTAGTGCTGCTACTATTTACTAACCACTGTATTTGTAATTAGCATGAATGTGTTTTGAAAACAGCTGAGCTAGAGTACTTTTTCCAATTTCTACCTGCTTGGAGTAGTGTGACAAGTGTGTGACACTGAACTGTAAATGGGTGAGTGAAATGAGGTTATGCTAAAAGGTGTCAAATGTCCACTTTCTGTCATGTGAAGCATTGGGAAATAATGTATTATTTTAATGAATCATTTCATTCAGACAGTTCATTAAAATTAACTGGTTTAAAATTATTCTCCAGTTAATTTGAGTCTCTATGCAGATGGTTGCACATTATAATATTTATTACAGTAGTTTACAAAATCATACCGCAATTCTGTTCATCACACCATTGTTTAAATTAAAATATGGTAATGTACAGCTGCATTCTATACATAGACACACACAAACACACACATTTAAGCTGAGGAAAATACTAATATAGTATATAGCAGGTGCTCGGTATTATTCACACAAACACAAAACGACCATAATGGTAACATACAACACTATAATAACGCAATAAACATTAATTTAACAACACAATATGTAACATAAAACCCTACTGTATATAACTGAAAAGAAAAAATCTAAGAATAAACATTTCAAATGAAAAACCATCAAATGTGAGCTTTCACACAGAGAATTCTGTGTCAGTTTACAAATTCCCACCGTAAATTCTAAAATAATTAGTTTTTTATCTTCTAAAAATTTTACATTTAACAGCTTGTTACTGTAAAATTACAGTAAAACACAGAATTATCCCATTAGAACCATACATAATAAGGGAACTTACCATTTACATTCAGACTTTTTTTATTGTGATAAACAGTGTATGAATGACTGAGTGAATGAATTTTGCATTTATATAGCGCTTTATTTTGTATTGTTGTACACCCAAAGTGCTTTACAACCATGTGGGGGGGCTCCCCTCAACACCACCAGTGTGCGGCATCCACTTGGATGATGCGACGGCAGCCACAGGACAACGGCACCAGTGCTCTCACCACACACCAGCTACAGGTGGAGAGAAGAAAGAGATAGAGCCAATCAAGTGATTAGGGATTATTAGGAGGCCATTACTGATAAAGTCCTGGGGGGCAATTCGGCCAGGACAACGGGATTACACCCCTACTCTTTACGAGAATTGCCATGGGATTTTTAATGACCACAGAGGGTAAGGACCTTGGTTTAACGTCTCATCCGAAAGATGGTGCTTTATGACAGTATAGTGTCCCCATCACTATTCTTGGGTGTCAGGACCCACACAGACCACAGGGTGAGCAAATCCACCTAGTTTTCCCAGGAGATCTCCCATCCAAGTACTGACCAGGCTCAACTCTGCTTAGCTTCAGTGGGCAACCAGTCTTGGGCTGCAGGGTGATATGTCTGTGACCAGAGGCAAAGAACTGAAGGAAACACTGAAACAATGGCTCTTTTAGACTGTAAAGGCCCATAGGCTGGGCCACTAACATGGCCTAGGGTCAAGCGAACAGCTGAAGGCTGGATTTTGAGAGTGCAGACATGCAGATCACAATGATATACAGTTCAGATGATTAACATATATATGTGTGCGTGTGTGTGTGTGTGTGAAGACAGACTGATTTTAAATACATTTTGAAATAGTATATTATATGATATCATTATAGCTGACTACACCTCCTTTATAGTGACATCAGTGATCTTAAAGAAATGAAAATGTGGCTTTATTTCTAATGTATATTACATACTATCACCGTAATACAAAATTACTCGTACTGTGAAATTAGATTTTGTTCATACCTCCCATCATCTATCCCATCATTCCCTCCCACCACTTGTATAAAACAGATCTGGACTGGAAAGCTGATGACAGGCAGAAGCCACTGAGACAGACTGAGAAAGCTGAGAGGAGTTGCCGGAAGAGCCTGACCTCAGGAGTACAGCAGGACTCACAGGAATTAGCTGTGGCCTGGGACGTTGAGCCGTGGCATTGCCAAGCGGGTCAGACAAATAAGAACAGACCAGTGGATCTCACTACCTCCTGCTGGGGAAATTAGGGTGACCTCATTACCTAGGTATTCATATTTTTTATTTTTTTATTGCATTCAGCACCATGGACAGCTCCAATAAATACAAACACCTGCAAAGAGACAAAGCTATCCTAACATCCATCTACATTATGCCCTTCCTGCTTGGTGTTGAAAATGGGTTAAATACTTCAAACACATTGGAAAAGAAGTTGCTTCATACTAGGGCAGAACAAAAGGATAATGCCAGCAAAATCAGCCCATATACCTTAATACAATGCTGCTATTTAGAGGATGGTCCATAGAACTAGGCCCTGTCTCTCGACGTTACACAGCGTGGCCACAGAATTACTGTACGCACATTCTGTCACTGGCAAATGACAAGATTTATGGACTTTATTATTTTTCAGAGCCAAAGAGACTACAGGCCAAGTTCTCCACAAGCAGTTCTTTCAACAGACAGAGAGAGCACAGGAGAAACAGAAACTGTACACACAAAAGCATTTATTTTTATACTACTTTGTTTGGATGGATGGATGGATGGATGAACAGACAGACAGGCAGTAAAAGTGACACAAAATATTTTATAAATGTACTTTTACTGACGTCTCTTTCTATAAAATCCATCACTATGCTATACTGACACAAGGCAACTAGTGCTACAGTATAGCCAAGCACATCATTAGACTTGATCGTCACTAATAGCTTATGCACACACATACCAAGTGTTTGTGGCTCTGTAAAGTATGTTTGGTCAGTTGGAGACATCTCCAGTGGGAGAGTGCTCTTTGGTGAAGTCTGGACTGATAAGAAGCCAGAGAAGTGAGGGTGGAGTGGGCTGGGTCATGCAGACTGTCCTGAATTGGCACCAGGACTGATTAAGTTCAGTAGCGCTGCTAGCAATCGATTGGGTCAGGAAATCAGATGGAGTATTTCATATCAAACACTGTACAGCCACCACACCAAATGTTTAATATGGGTCTAAAAGCACTAAGGTGATTTGGCAAGCAATACAAGCAACAAAGTAGCACCAGCTGCAGCCTACAGTCTCAGCTTCAGACGCCCACAGTCCGCTCACTGACCATCTGATGCATATTGCTCACAAAACCGGAATGCAAGTTTACGATTTGGAAAGCTCTAATCCTATTGGTTGACTTTTTCCAACTTCCGGGAATAAATGCACAGCATTACTTTCAGACAGAGAAATTGTGACTAGCCTGTACACATTTTCCATTACTTGTTCATGTTTTACATTAAGCCACAGTGCAGGGGGCGGAGCCTCTATCCGCACTCTCACCATCCGTGTCTTTCTCCCTCAAGAACTTCCAGGGAGATCCTTTGCTCAGTAGCTTGGCCTTGCTCTGGCTCGTAGTGGGAAATGGCTCTGGGTCAAGTGTGGCTCAGGAGAGTCCACTCAATGAAAGCGGTCAAATTCGCTCAGGGACCATGCTTGGACGGCGGCGCTCTGTACGTGATGATCAAACTGGCATTGTAGAACGCACAGTGTGCATCGTCCGGGTAGTTGGTGAGGCTTGCCAGGACCATGAACAGTCTGAACAGACCAGGGCCTGGTTCCCCAAAACGTTCTTATCGCTAAGTAGTTCTTAACCTATTCCTTAACCTCTCTCTTAACCTTATGGCACAATTCCCGACACGTTCGTATGCTAAGTATATCTTCTGTAAGTCATACTTTCGTAAGGTTGGTCTGGACCATTCGTAAGTTCTCTCTTATCGTTGTTTGAGCTCAAGGCGCTACTGTACAGCGGTCTTTAGAAATCAGCGCAGCGAAGTACAAGTCAAACTATGGTATGTTGACAATGTTTTGGCTCAACAATGATTTTATGTTATTTTTTAAGACTCATAATAAATTATGTTCGCAATGGATACAGGCCTATTTATGAAGTTGACTTTATGTGGTGGTAGTTAGCCTAGGCTTTTTATTAATGTAATTAAAGCAAATTGACAATACATTTTTGGATAATTAAAATCTGGCAAACAATTTGTCTCTAAATGGCTAAGATCTATAAATGGCATGGTGGGGTTCCAGTAAGCGACCATCTATATGGCAGCGAACATGTCATTGTATTGAATCAAAGACGGAGCCGGACGCGGAGCCATTTAGTCCATGTCAATTTTTTTATTCGGCAAAAATTAAGCCCTTTTGACATTTTTCCTGACGAGGCAATATAAAAAAAAAATTCGCCTCCCAAGACAGCTCATAATGGAGCTGCTGGACCTTCTCAGACCTGCGCTTGCCAGGCTAACGCGGCAAAATTTTGCTTTAAGCCCTGAAGCCCAGCGCTACTTTTTTTTCTTTCTTTCTTTCTTTCTTTTTTTTTTTTTTTTTTTTTTTTTGGCTACCGAGAGATTCATTGAGGTCGTGGGAGAGGGCTACAGTCTATGCAAGACCTCTGTGTAGAGGTGCGTCCACACTGTCACCAACGCCCTTCTGCGCCATGCCGGGGATTACATCCTGGTGGATGGCACTCATCAATATCGCCAATCCATCAGTGATTGATCAGCCGTACATATCGCGAAAGGGAGACGTGGCCATAAACGTGCAGGTTATAGTGGACCATATGGGTGTGATCTCCGATCTGGTGGCAATGTCCAGCAATACTTCAAGTTCCTCTGAAGAAAGGCTTGGTGCCCCTTTTTACGTTGCTTCCCCAGCATATTTTGTATCTAACTCTGTCTCTCTCTGTTCATTGTAGATAGGTTGCTTTTTATTGAAAACATTAACCAATGGCAATCAATACCGCAATAAACAGAAGTAACTACAGCTGCTTGCCAATCAATTCTGATTGTAAAGTACCTTACCATTAATATAAAAGTGTATTACATATCTTTTAGTCGTTAAACCCATGTCAAGAAGCCGCACGAGTGGCACAACAACGGGATGGATGATTAGCGAGGGATACCCGGTTCGTCTATCCGTCACAACATATCGTGTGAACATATTACTGACCATTTGATAATTTAATTTATAGTCTATATTCTACTGATAAGTTAAAATATGTTAAAATAAATGTTACTATAATAATTTGAGGAATATTTCATTTGCATTGAACGTGTTGTCTTTCTTAACGCTGTATTGCACCATTGCGTGAAGTGGAAAATCGATTCATGAGCAATCGATGCCAACTAATTCAGCACCCTCACTTTGGACAGCGCTCTTGTTACGTCGGACGTAAGAGGCAGCGTGCTAAGAAGCTTCCTAAGGGACACTTCGGGGAACACACTTAGGAACATAAACAACTTTGGTAAGATATATCTTTCGAGGTCTTCTTAGCGCGCTAAGAGTGTGCGTTATCGGGAAACCGGGCCCAGGACTTTTATACAAGGGATGATTGGAGAAACACAGGTGTAAGTGATGACTAATTAAACTAAACAAGGACAGGATCATAACCAAATAAGGAGACACAGGAAGGACTACGTGGGCAAAACAGGTTAAAAAATGAATATATATATAATATATATATATAATAAATAAGTATATATTACATATATTTCTTACATATAAAAAGATGTATGTACGTCTATTTGTATATACATATAATATACATAGTACAAACATTTCAGATGCGATTAATCACAATTAACTGATTTGACAGCCCTATTATTTTATTTTGTACCATATATTACTGTGATGACTAAATTAAAACAAAACAAATGATTTCAGTTTTTAGTATTTTATTTTTACTTTATGAAACAAAGTTTACAAACATTGCATTTAAATAGGAATTTGTCAGCTATTGGCTACGACATTAAAGCAATAAAAAAACTTATCAGGTGTAACCCTATTTCTAAACAACTGTTCATGCAGATATTTGTTAAGTGTTAAAATGGCAACATTGTTTAATTAAACATAATGGCGCAAGAGATTTTGCCATTTAGCAAAATGTGAGATCCACATAACCCATAGAACACACCAATCCAGCACAAGCTTTATATAAAACCTATTTGCATGCAGTGTGGCAGAGTACAAATGATTCTATGGAAAGCACTGAAATGTTCTGATCCATGAGAGTCTGCTGAGTGATTCAATCATTCGGAAAATAGTACACACTTCACACAGAGTCACTGTCATGCATTAGGGTATAATATGCTATTTGAGATAAGTACAGTGCGCAAAAGGTGGCATAAAGATCATACACAGCCTCCATTAAGCGATGAACATCCCCTCATTTACAGAGCATCAGTCACATGGTTCTCTGCACTTCCTGCACTCCGAAGTGCACTTCTGTAGGTATGTATGAGAGCAAATTACCTCTGGTTTTTATGCCCTCTTAAAGCGATATGATGCTTAGTAATGCAGCTCATTCACATGATTGCTAGGCTTGAAAGTGAATGGGCAAAGTACAGAGTGATTAAGATCTCCACATTTGTCAGGATTACTTTCCAAACACACAGCGAATGTAAATCACAACCGGACGCCGAGTTCCGCCATGGAGTGACAGGTTTTGCGGTGGCTAACGATAAAACACTAAACCTAATTACACAGCTTTTGATACAGTACCATAGTAATTAGTGCTGAACTCTTCTGAAAACTTAGCATTTTGGAGAGAAGGGTAGATGGAGACAGAGAGACCAGGGCATGACTCAGAAGGAAGCCAGCAATCAACTTGAAGTGAATCTTCCTCTAGCTGCACAGAACATAGGCTCTTGACCAAAGTCCACTGAGGAAAGCAAAGGCTTTTAGCTCAAATGAGGGACCTTAATGGTGCGTTCACAACAGACGCAAATGAAGTGTTAAGTGCGAGTGATTTACATGTTAAGTCAATGCAAAGACATGATAGACATCCTGCGGCGCGAAACTTGAACAAAAAATGATTGAAAAATGATGAAAGATTTACAGTAGCAAAAGATGAAAAAATATAGCAATATTTAAAAGAGAAGTTAAAAAGATGTGATTATTTACAATATATAGAGGGTGTACATCAAAAGAAAAGACAAAAGGATGGGAATATTTGCAAAGGCTAAACATAAAAAACATAAACAGCACAGGATATATGTGTAATCTCCCGCGGATTGGGATGCAAGTCCGGTAATTCTGCAAACAGCAGCGTACTTGATAACATCAGTCAGCTCGCCTTGGCTACTGGAGTTTTCCTCACTGTATATTTACAATAAGACAAAATATGATACTAACACCACTGCCTCCTTTCGTTTTCATTTAAACATATTCATAGCCACAGAAATTTAGTTAAGGGAAATGTGTAGGTCTATATAGCCTACATTACAATTAAATTAAATATTATATCAAATACTATTGCCTCTTTTTATTTTCATTTTAACATAATTAGATTAGATTAATTGAATAAAGAAATCAGTGAAACACATTTTTAAATAGGCACAGTCTTCATAAATGAACCGCAGATTTGAGTTTTAAACAATTACCTTCTCGCCTGAAATACTTTTAAAATTACATTTCATAACACGATAACAGTAATATTTTGAAAATTATCAGAACAAATGGTGGTTGAAATCACAATGTTGCGTGAATTCAACCAATCAGAAGCCCCTCCCATGACGAAAATTCACGTCTGTTGTGAAGTGAATTTCATGCACCAATGAAGCGAGTAAACTCAAAATGTTCAAGTATCCAACTACTTGTGTATAGTGTGATTTATTCACACCAGACGTGACTTTATATTTACTCACTTCTGTTTACACAAGCATATGGATGCTATCTTACTCTACACCAATCTGAGCAACTCAAGTGTTGTCTGTTTGACTCCAAGCTAACAAATTTTGAGATGCACTTATCAGATATCCCCTGGTGAGTTTGTAAGGAGCAGTCAAAACTGTCCAGGGACCCTGTGAATCGGAAACGCTACTCATGATTTTGCCAAATAGGGCATCAACATTCTTGGTTTTGGAATCATATTTCTTTAAACCAAGACTGGGTTTTGCCATTCTTCTGTTTTACACTATTTAAATGTTCAGGTACAGGTTAGTGATAGTGTTAGGATTCTGTTTGATGGGAATGTTGTTCTAGGACCAACAAAAGATGCTGATCCTGGAAAATGTCCTACTTGGCAAAATCACAGTCACTTGTGTCACGTTGCCTCATTACATAGGAGCATACGTGTGCACAGATGCACAGAGAATGTGCTTTCCATGTCCTTACTGCATGTCAGGATGTCACACTAAAAATTCAGTGAGTCAATGCTAGAAAAAGCAGGCCTACAGGCATTTTCCTGAGTCACATATGAGACTCAGCAGCATAATCTGACTTCACTTGCCCGTTCTTATAGAGGGATGGAGGAGTGATGATTGTTACTGCAGGCACATTCTCTTGCTGTACAGTTTTCATTTTATACAAGTTAAAACTTTGCATCCTGTATGATACCTAAATTCAATTAGAATTTAAAAAGCATTCTGCCTTCAGTTGAATGGAGCACAGACTTACACTATACCATACACTGATATATAAATAAATAAATTTAATTAAAATTATATATAAGCATAGTGTATAATAACAAAGTCATTAAAGATGTAAGCACCTGAAACCTCTTATGAAAGTACAAAATAGCTGCTGCAACAAACAAATCAAAGGAAATAATTAGAATCCAATTTGGCCATATACATTCATTAATATTCATTATTTAAATGAAGTAGATGACTCAAAGCTGCTGTTTTTTTTTTTTTTTTTTTTTACATTTCTTTCTTCTATTCTAGCTTAATATGCAGACACAATTATAAACCATTAACCATATATAGGCTGACTTCCCAGATACTGTGAACACTGGTTCTGTGGCACCCTCAACATTGCTCTATTTATTTGAGTTGCCTGACACAGCAACTTTTGTTCAATCAGAGACATGTGTTTGGTGTGGGACATGAATTAATACTAATACTGCATTTCCATTTGTGGTCAGAAATTATAACAAATCATCTGAATTGCACATAACTGCACATGTAATTTACAGAGATCTATGCTGCAATAAGGCCAATCTACTTGGCCAATCAACCACAGCCAATGCTCTATGAATCTTTATGAGAAATGCTCCATGTGTCAGACATTACAGCAAATGTCTAAACATTCATAAATATTGAGCACAGCTTTCCTAGTGAGCTACTGTATAACTGCTCCACATCTCAAGTGTCGTATTTAATACAGGTTTTTTTCCTGCCTTAAAGTAAAACATGGCATCTGTCCTTAACTGTTCTAATTGTAAGAAAAGAGTTACAATTTACACTTCTTTAAAATGTTCATTACATCTGGGGTTAACAGGGAATGGAGTGCAAACAAAAAACAATTAACATCTACAGCTCTCCAACACAAAACATCTCTGTTCCTCATTGCACCCCACAGGAGATTCAGTGTCATCCTCACCGTGGAAACAGACCTTTAACTAAAGCTCAGAGGTGAGGAGACACGTGCCCAGAACCACCCCTTTTTCTTGAGCTCAGCACTTCCAAGAAGCGTTAAAAATAAATCACGCACTTAAGTGTTTGTTCACAACGCCATCTGTTCATCTGTGTCTAATATGTGTGTCTGACGACGCAAGTAAATGTGTTCATGGGTAAATAAAAAAAAATGCAGTATTTTCTGTTCACGTGGCCTAAAGTGCCGGGCAACAAGGCAGGAAAGGATGGCACAGCTGTCAATCGCTCCTGTGGGGAGGGCGCTACGCTATTTCATCACACCTTTTGGGAACATAACACGCTGTTATGGAAGCAAAACGGAAAGCACACCTGCACCATTACTCTGTTTTAGTCATTCAGTTGCAAAGTTTTCAGACTATGAACTTGCAAGAGAAAAAAAAAGAAAGAAAATGTAGCACTTTTAGTGTATTTTCAGAATGTGCAAAATTATTTAAGTGTTGACGAGAGAGGGAAAAGTGAAAAAGGGATGCTATTAAAGCTGCTGTGAATGTAGGTACAGGTGTATGTTCAAGCCCAACCTGTTATTTTGTTCCTGTTCCTTCTCAATAGCCCAAAATAACATGAAGAGTCTACTTATCCCATCATTGACTCACTGTACATGAGTCACTGTGTGGCACAGCAAGAACAGCAGAATATTCTCCATTGGGACATTTTCAGGGTGTGGGCAACTCACAGCTAAACAAATATGACCATAGCGTTGACTAAAGGCAAAAACATGTTAAAAACAGCCCTGCTAAATTCACTTTAGATGTAGTATTTATCTGCTAAATTCAGGCGGGCACACGTTATTTTAAGGTCTAATTCTCACCATTTACAAACCATATATTATGTCTTTTGCCTCAATAAACTCCTAATTTTCTGTTTATTAATAGTTAGTATGTAGTTGTTTAGTTTGGGTTTTGGATAGGATTAGGTATGTAGAATATGGTTATGCAGAATACTGTATGTGCTTTATAACTACTTTATAACTACTTTATAACTAAGTATTAATAAGCAGCCAATATGCTAGTAAAATGCATACTAATAAGCAGTAAGTTAATAGTGAGAATTGGTCCCTAAACTAAAGTGTGACCATTCATGTCCACATAGATAAACATGAACAAAGTTTAGACTGATATATTGTTTTATCTCTGTTTATCCTGTTGTAAATATAGCGTAAATCTAACAAATATTTTTACTGTGCCTTGATATGTACTAAACCCCCATGATGCAATCACTGTACAAAAATATAATAATACAACAGTAAATTCCTAACCTTCAAATTAACTGGCAGAGAGTTTTCTACATCACTAAAGTAGTAGGTAGCAACAAGTGAATGTCTTTTCGAGTGAGACCTTGTGTTCATTTATTCAAATGATTTGTTCAAAAACACAGATTCAGTCAGAAGTGACTGTAAATGTGTCATTGAATCAATCATTCAACCATTTGTTCATAACTTATTTATAATTAAAAACACAACTAGTCTGCCTGAATTCGGAATAGCATGCTACCATGCCACTCTCCCTATTCTGCCATCTAAATATATGTTAGATATACTAAGAAGGGTATTCACTTTTTTTTTTTATTCAGCCAATGTCTTTATGAGAGGTTCAGTGAAAAATTTATTCAAGCGATTCATTCAAAAACAAAACATCACTCCTGCAGGCCTGTCCCAATGCCCACACTTGTAGTCTTGGCCACTTGAGAGTGCATACATGTGACAAGAAATAAGTGTGCGGGAATGTCCCAGGACTGAAAAATACTAATGCTCAGTGTCCTTAATATACACTATATCCACGCTATTTCAAACACTGCTTCGGAGCTGTATTTGAGGGTAAGTATCCCATAATTTTTTTAAGTTCATCAACTCAAGTACCCTAAAACTATGAGATGCAAAAGGAAATACTACTGTTTATTGAACTGAAGAATAAAATCAATGTCACATTCACAATCACACTGTTGGTCTGAATATGACAACTCCTAATTTCTTTTGCCGTGCTGCTGTAAATGAAGTAGTGGCTAAACATTTGTGCATTGTTCATAATTTCTTTGCGATGGCAGTGCTGCTTTTCGCTATAAAATACTTGGAGACTTCAAACACAGGGGCAAGGTTAAGTGCTACTCCAAAAAAAAATAAAAAATGAATTACCAAATTCCAGAAGATAAAGATGCACGTACCTCACTCATACACAAATACACATTCTCGCAAAGAAATTGAAAATAATTCTGTCCCTATACTAACTAAACTAAGCATGCATCACTTGGAATTGTCATATTGGAGAGTCATGAATAAGTCATGAAGTCAGTAATAAGAGGTTTCTAATTCCCTTGCAGTCACTTATCATTAGCGAGCTGAAAGTGAAAACAGCATCAGACTGCAATTAACCGACATGTAGCTTCTGTTACTGTAAAACATATGCGAGAAAACACATTTCCCCCAGAAATGTCATTGTTTTTTCACGTTATCTGTGGTAAACACAGACTGGCAGAAAATGTCTTGCTGAACAACTCCATTATTCTTAAGAACAGTGGTCATAAAATAACAAACAGGGGGGATTAGGATTTCACGTTGTATTCTTACTGCTGACTGTAAATCCATCCTGAACGTATCTTGGGGCAGTGGCTGCTGGGTCCTTTGCTGACACATGCATTTGTGGCTGTTAGAGATGGCTATTATCGAGAGAAGAGATGGAAGCTGAGGTGCTACGATAATGACATCTGTAATTGGATTCTGCACAGATCTTAACATTCATTCAGGACTGTGCTTTCCACAGGTTGGCCAGCATGCCAGTGCTCATGAATTAACAAATATCATTATCGGGGACAAAAATCAAATAATGCTCAGATTTACCCTATCAGATGTATTATTATTATTATTATTTATACCAAGTAAAACTGTGAATACACTGGAAGCAACTGATATGGTACTGCGACCAAGAATGTGCAAAGCTACATCTTTTCAAATTCAATCAGTCGGTGAGCTGACACGTAATGTACAGTAAGTGTTGGAACAATTGTGTATTCACCTTAGTTTTAACATAAGCGCACAGACATTTTTTTACTTGAATGTGTAAGGCTTTCAGGGTCAGACACTTCCAGTTATTTTAGATGTACAACAGTGTTAAACTGCTTTATATGGCAGAGTTGTATTGTTTGTATGTGAATTCATTATCGTAATCATGTTTGGTGCAAATAGTTTTACATTTTACTCTAATTTCTTTGTTATTCTTCTAGTTTTTAGCCTATAGAAGCTAATGAATAAGAAGTCTCGCATATTCACAGAAAACAGCTTACTTGGGGAAGATATGGTTAAAAACAAAGATGATTTCAATAAGTAGGCCAGAGAGCAGAAACATCATGAGCTGGCTTTGGTGTTATGGACAGAAGTTTATATAATGATTTGAAAGAGAACAATCGTGTTTTATCCCTGTGTACCGCGCCACAGATCCAAGACAAATTTCCCTTCAGGGACAGAAAATATATTAATTTCAGGTTATTTAAATATATTCCAGACTTCAGGATTTGTTGTAGATAAATCCACTTTATTTCAGACGGATGGGGAAAATAATGTGGCTAGAGTAAATGCGGAGCGCATCAACCACAGACAGCTCTGTTGATTATAATGAGGCCCATCTAGTTTTGTTCCGACAACAGTATAACTGTCCAGTACAGACATGAATCACAACCTTCTATTTATCCAATTTAGTACCAAATACAATAATACATTTTTCCAAGGCTTCAACATAGTCACAAGGCCCTATGCACAACACAACACCCCATCTATAGAGCGAACAAATGGTAAAAAAAAAGCAAGCACTGCATCATCTACACACTAAAATACGTGGTATATAAGCTCCCCAAAAATACAAAATATAAACCTGTCACAGAAAGCTGATTTTATTAACAAGTAGATTTCCATTTGTAGCATGTTACTTTAGATAATAATGACGTAAAAAAAATTTTTTTAATGAGAAACAGTAATGTAGCATATTTTAGTACATTATATTATATCTACACACTTTAATCGACACCTACAAACATTATTTACACAAAACATATTGGCTTGAATAGAGCCGAGATGGGCAGGTGTGTGTGGTACAGTCAGTCCAGGTCAAAATAATACACTCTTGTTTCATCTAATGGCTCTGGATTATGTGCGGCAAATGGGGCTTGGATTGGATTAACGATATTTAGGAGATGAACTCCTTTTTCAGAACAGATGAACCACAAAACGGTGGGATAAAAGAGCATCTGATTACTTCGTTCCAACAATAAGAGATAAGCACAAACAAAATTAGAGAAATATGATCTCAGATTTAAAAGCGTTTTGTCTATGTAAGGCCAGCATTTAGTAGGGGTTATGTGAGAGTGTTAACAGCAGACAGCGGGGTGATTCACACCCGGGACTCAGCACCCTCAAGTCTCACTCAGCACCACGGAGCCATCAATAGTGTGTTATCAGCCCCCATCAGGTGACAAGCCTATTCTTAGAGTTTCCATTCGGCACGCGGAGAAACATCTCTCCCCGAGCAGGTGCCCGCAAGACACTGGCGCTCAACACCATGACTGTTATACACGCACACACCTGCATGTTATGTGAAGGCACTGATATACACTTACAGCATCATTAAAGCCTACAAGGTGACAGTAAGAAAATGTTAATGCGCTGTGTAAACGTGTGTGTGAGCATGTAACAGCGATCTGTGTACTGGACTATGGCTTCCTCTCTCTGCAGGGCTGACGTCACCTGTGCGGTCTCTCTGGTCTAGTTAAAATGAGCAGATCTCTGTCAGGAACCAGAGCAGTAGTGAAGGTAACTTCTTATTTACAGACACTTGCCACAAATAGAATTCAAAATAGGACACTTAAAATAAAAATCATTGAACCATTCAGTGAGGGGAGGCAATTAACCTTCCTTGTCAACCTAATGAAGTCCGATAAATATTATATGAGTGGTTTTATTTTATTATACAAACCTGGTGTCTAAATACAGTTCAAATCAATAAAGATTAAACGTATTAAACAAAAAAAAGATAAAATGAAAAAAAAATGACTATAAATAATAATCATGAAATGGACCTTAATGGTGATTTAAGTCTGAGTTTTCGAAATGTATTTACCCATTAAAATGAATAAAATAAACCAAGTAATGTTTTTGATATAATACATTAAGTTGATACTCAAGTAAAAGTCTCTGCATACGGAGTCCGAAATTCTCATCCAAAATTTGTGCACATTAAAAAATAGATGTGACCTCACATTGTGTCTCCGAAACATTCACCCGTCATGAAAAAAAATATATATATAAATTCTGGATTTTCTGCGTTTTCACATCCATAGCAAGCCTTTTGATATTAAAGAATGACGAAATTTTTTTAACTATATTTTGTATAAAATAATACAATACATAAAATATGTTTTATTTAAAAAATATTTCATGTAAAAAATATTTTTTTTAATTAATACAAACAGTTAACAGAATAATACACAAATAAACTGTCAGGTATTAGCAAGGAGGAACTCAAGTGCAGACAGGGATTCTCAAACACAAAGGGTTTATTACAAACAGGGAAAACAAAAACCCACGAGGGGGAAAACAATAACTAGGGTAAGGACTAAATAACCAAACAAGACTGGGCAGACAAGATCAAGACACAAAACACTAACTATAAACAAACACTCACGGTACACAAAGACTTCTTCAGGGATGACAATACGTGGAACAGTTTGAGGGAACAATCACATCAGAGGTACAATCGCAATGACAAATCTTAGGGAACAAATCTCAAGTAATGAACCGACGCAAGACAGAGCACACTAGGAGATCTAAATAGGGGAACTAATCAAGACACGACAGGTGTTACAGATAGGACAATCACGACACGACTAGGATAACAAGGGGGGCGGGGCAAGGGAACGAGACAACACAAGCACATGGCCCAAAGACAAGGCCATGTGCTTGTACACAAAACATGGGTCTGTCATGATCCTGCCTCAAGACTAGGAAAAATCAAGGACACGAGGGCAGAATCATGACATAAACAATAATAAGAATAAGAATAAATAATAATGCACCAGATTGGATAACAGGGTTACAAATACTGTATTAAACAAAATTAAGCCATCATCGCTTTATTATTATTATTATTCTTGTTGTTGTTGTTGTTGTTGTTGTTGTTGTTGTTGTTGTTATTATTATTATTATTATTATTGAATGACCTCAATATCAGTTCAACATGTAAAAAATATCACATCTTCGTTTTTAACTGTTGGATACAGTTGAGAAGGTCAAGATCACCATTTAAATGTACTTTTAATGCTAGATTATGTTAGATAAAATTCATCAAACAGATTTCACTATTCACAAAAATGAAAAAGTAAAAACATATCAGTGCACCTAAATCACAGGACACCAAAGTCCACAACACTGATGCAAAGTGTGGGTGGTGTAGGTAGTGCACTAGTGTAGGTAGTACCTCCTCTCGGCTCCTGTCTACTCTCTTCATCCTCTCCCTTTTGTTCGCTCACTACTGAATGATAGTAGCTGCTGTGCACTGGTGAACTGTGAGCAGCGCCGCCTCTTCACTCTCTGTTTATCCTACACAAACAAGTTGCTCTCCGAGTTGCCCAGTTAAAGTAAACACTGTGTTCTTTAGCTCTGTGTCTTTCTCATGGCCAATACTGTAAAACAAACAGTAGTATGGAGCATTGCATGGTGCAATGTACTCTAAACGTGCTAAGGCTTATCTGGGGAGATTTCATGTTTTTAAAAAGTTTGGTGTCAGGAACAATTTCTAATGTTTCTACAAGATGTCTCTCATGCTCACCAAGGCTGCATTTATATAACCAAAAAAAAAATTATACAGTAATAACAGTAATATTGTAAAACCTTATTATAATTTAAAATGTATGTTTTATATTTACATTTTCAAATGTAACATTATTCTAGTCTTCAGTGTCACTTGATCCTTCAGAGATCGTTTGAATATGCTGATTTGGTGCTCAAGAAACATTTCTATCTATTATCAATGGTCGAAAACAGAACATAGAATAAGACTATTCTGCTCAATTAGAAGGCCTGTGTGCACAAAACTACTTTACATTCCCCATCATTTTCTGTGGCTGCGAGATAATGATAGCACGCAGTACATAAACATCAGTTACAGTCTGTATTATTTGCATTTCCTGTCCTTGAAGTGAAATTTAAATAAAAGAAATATGATACCGCCCAACACATCCATTTTATTCACACCACAATCACCTTAAATCACATCACTACATAATTACAATTCATGATTGAGTAATTAGGAACTTCTCAGGAGGACTTGAAGGCAGCAATATTTCACACCTGGTGAGAGCTGGCCCTCCAAATATTACACAATCCCCAGCTTGAGGGTTTTGCTTAAGGGTTTTTGAGGGGCTTTTTTTAGGCTGGTTTGTGGAGAAGCCTTTAGGTATCATTATGGCTGGGTGACGCTGTGTTCACACCCTGTGTAGGTACAAACTCCCAGTCATTTTCTCTCAGATAAGCCTTTGGGTTACTGAACCACATCAGACCCTGTGGGTTACTGAACCGCATCAGGCAGCCTCACAGTCACGCAGTCAGTGCTAATACGCTCTGACACTAACAGGAGGGGGATAAATTGGTTTGATGTGTGGAGCACTCAAAGTGGAGGAAAGCTATCTGGGTCAAATTCTGCTGACGTCCTTCCACACTTCCTGCTCCAGCCTGACCTGAGCAGACTTCATTACACAAAGGTGGGGACAGCGCTGGTCACCGTTCCGGCCGTCACGCAAAGTATAGCAATATCACGAATACAATAAAAGAGACCCAACACCTGCTTCAGTTGAGTTTCCCAAAACACAGTCAGTTGCTGTTATTACACTCACACTCTGTTTACTCAAAAGTTACTTGATAATAACTTACAGAACTCTTCCACCACAGTAACGTCTAACAAAAACTGCAAAGTACAATTTTGGTAATGCTTTCTTTTCTAAAAAACAGCCAAATCAATTGATTATGTCTCTTCAGTTTCATTGTGGTTGAGTATGAAATGATCGCACAACTGAATGCTATTGATCAGCCTTTTGGCGTTCCGCTACAATCCCCCATTCACCATTGTTCTGCCATCAGCTGAGTATTCAAAGGCTCCTCCTACTCTGAACTGAGATAAATGTTATTAGGCAGCTGAACAGAGTCGGGTGGAAGATACAATCTCTCTACATCACTTTATTTAATGGAAGAGCTATTACTTAATGTGTAGATTATATAACAAAACGACTCAACAAGTTCTATCCCACAAGCACAGAGACGGACTCGAACAGCCTTACTAATTATAGAACCATTCACTTCGGAATAGTACCTGCAATGAACTGGCTGTTCACAGGCTGGTGTTTAAAAGACCAGACAATCACTGGCATAGATAGAAAGCATGTTTCTCTGAGTATGCAACTATGTACAGTATATGGCCCTGAATATATACATTTAAACCAGTAGACTTTGAGAGCATTTTTCTTATAAACAGTGTGACTTATTGATTTTGGCATAGGTGACTTTAAAATAGATTTGGCTTGATTTCAATTTAATTCAAATTTAAAAGGAGAATTTTAATGATGTATTCAAGTCAGCCTTCACACTAAAATGTAAAACCTCCCAAAGTAACTCTTGATTCCATATATCAATTGCAGTGAGCTTTCTTGTAGCCCAATAAAAACACATGCTGACCAGCTATTTATAGACAATAAAAACGTGAAAACCCGCCTCTTTGCTCAGACGCTATTCTTCTATTAAAAAAGGAAAGTTCACTCAAAAATGACCTGCTATCATTTCCTCACCCTCTTGTCTTTTTCTGTTTACAGAATTTGTAGAAAGTCCATGTTTTATTTTCCATACAACAAACGGAGATGGTGATTTACACTGCCAAGCTAAAAAAAAAAAACATTAATAAATAAATTCCATGCATCTTGTGTGCAATTTTTTTTAACTTTTAATAGCTTATGATAGCTTTGTGTTAAGAGCATTTTAAGTTGATATTCGCAAAAAATTCACATTATCGTTTCGAAAAGGCAGCACAGACATATATTCTTAAATTCCTCCTTTTGTGTTTCACAGAAGAACTTTTGGGTGAACTACGCCTAATCTAACTCTAGGTAACAAAATTCAATAAATTATTGTAACTGTTGCATGAATATTTATTTACACAATTCTGGATCAACAATTCATATTATGCTCAGTATTCAAACTAATTTCTGACCTCTTTGAAAGATTTGATTGAGGTTACAATAACAGCTCTGTCACCAGCCTGTAATGTACAACATGCCTGGACTTGCCAGGTTGAAGACAATTAAAGAGCCAATTAACAGCATGCTGCGTAGAGTGGGGCGCTCTGCTGTGAGCCAGTGGCGATGGACACTAGCAAGGCCGCCTGTAGAGCATGGCAAAGGTGGAGTATGAAGCTGTTCTCTCAGGGCTATGGCCTTCACACAGATCTCAATGAACCATCCATCACAGCCAGACATTTCGAGCAAGTCAGCATTTCTACAGAGGCCACACACAAAACACACCACGCCAAGCACTACCCATGGGCTACAGCAGAGAAATGAAGCAGGGAGATGAGCCATTTGCATGCACGCAGGAGCTAATAGTACTGTTAGTCCTAATGTTTATTTGGATAGCATTTGGTGCCAGTTGGCATCAAGCATGAAGACATGTTCTCCGCTGTGCTGCTACTTTGCTTTTCCCAAGGATAAACGAAGCTGGTTGCTTTCATTTGCAATATGACTAACATCATTCATATTTACAGTGCATGTTATTTATTGTGTTAGAATGAACCAAATAACACAAAAAGGCAATGCATTTTTTTTATTCTGCCTTGTAAAGGAAATATGCCTATAATATTAAATGTAATTTAATAATAAATTATAATATATTTAATTTATGTAAATAACAGATTAAATACATTTCCATGAGATTATTTTTTTTTCATTGACATCAACCAATGCTTGCCTAGTTTAAAGGAAGCTTAATATTTTATGAATATAATAATGTGGATGTACTTTATATCACAACAAATCACCAACATTTCATATGTCTCTGTCAAGCCATGGTCAAACTATAAAGCCCCTCAGAGGTCAGCACTGCATAGTTCTGCATTACAATGCAAATGAATGAATAAATAATAAAGAGGAGTTGTTGGCACCAAAAACAATCAAAGTCTAAGAGTAATCGAAAATAGCCATTAAAACAAACGCAGTGTTCCTGGCTAAAAGACTGCTTACATGAGCATTCACTCGATCCAACCAGGAAGCCAAATCCTGGACGTGGGATGCAGCACTACACTGCAGCCAAAACTCTAAAGAATGCTGGTTAAGAGCATTTCGAGGCATTTTTAAGTAAATTGTAATGGCCAGTGATGAATTTCCATGACATCCAATGTATGAATAAGTAATATGATTTGTGCTAAAACAAACCCATCATGAATATTTCACAACTGCTATTTTTTTTAAAACAACAGTCAATGAATTGTTAATGTTGTAGCCAAAACTGGTCTTTTTTATAGACTTCTTTTATAGACTTATTTTAGTAAGAATTGTTTTATTTATTTAATGCAGTCCTGCCAGTCCTGTTTAAAATTCACAGATTTGTGTTTAGAGAAGATATGGATAATTGCATGACTGCTGCATTTCAGATGAAAAACAGAAATCCCTCTCCTTTTTGGGAAAACATTAACTAATTTCAACAGAAACATATTCATATAATGGTTGATATTAAAATTGGTTCCTTCACGTAATTCTTGCAAAGGAATAAACTAACTAAAATTAACTGGACTTTCCAGAGCAGTAAAATACTATACAAGAATGGATAACAGGGTTACAAATACTATATTTAACAATTAATTAAGCAATGACTTGTCACTTTTTTTACTTGAATGACTTCAATATCAGTTAACAACATACATACATACTTTTTGTGAAAACTATATAGTTTTCAGGATTCTTTGATGAATAGCTCATAACATGACCAAAATAAATCTTATACACTAACTGAGGAAAACAGGCTGGCACACGTTTAGTTAACACTCAACACTGCTAACTCACACGTTCACCCATACATATATTTTATGTCTTGTATTATAAAAGCATTTATAGTTTCAATAACCATCTCTATAGCTATATAAATATATATCCATACAGCAGGAGCACATCTCCAGGCCATGACAGTCTCACAGATATGAACCTAGTCCTCAATAACCAGCACAGACCACACTGCTGGGGGGATACGACATTTATGGATTCATAATGCAGTTAAGGCACAATAAAACACAGTCCCCGCTCTACTGACACACACACACACACATGCCTGAACCAGGAAGTGACTGACTCACTGAAATGAGTACGGCTGAGTATCTGTCCCATCATTAAAATGATGTGACCGCATTAACATATGTGACCTTGTATATATATCATGCTTGTGTGCACAACAGACATAACAGTTTCCACCGAGGTTTGCTTTATTATTAGCTTTAACATATATCTCATAAGCAGAGACATCCATTTGGTGTGTGCGGTATATGCCGAAAGCTGTTAGATTGACAGTCAGCATATGTTTTTGTGATGTTAATTAATTAAAATGTATACAAACTTATACTTAAAGATGTTTTTAAATGGTTGCACACACACACACATACACAAAAGTTTTCTAGATTGGAAATCTCTGTGATATACAGTATGTGCTTACTCGGGACTTCATTGTTGATAAGTTGCCACCACTTTTTATCTAAATAATTTATTTTAACCAAAAAATAAATAAAATATTTTAATTAAATAAATTTAAAACTTATGTAAAAGCTTATTTAGTTATTTAGCCTTCAGGTACATGTCCTTAGCTGTTTGCGCCATCAACACTCCGGCCTGACTTCAGGAGGGTAATCAAATAAGAGGCTGCTTGAATCAGAGAATCCAACAACAAAAGTGACCCCTGATCTCCCCTTAAGTCACCACTGCAGCAGACTACAGCCACCTCAGCAGTCATGTACTTCAAGGACACACCAGAATCTTTCTATAATTAGACATTGTTCACACACAAACAGCATTCTAATAGCAGCAAATTATGCAAATCTGAGGCTCTCAGATTGTTCAACAAATTCACTGAATAATAATTTGGTCATAGTTAGAATTCAAAGTGATCACATCATATATATGTCAAGCTTTTTACACCAAAGTGTAAAATGTATGTTAACATAATTTTAGTATGACATTTTTTTTACACTAACCTTTTCTGTTTAATGCCAATTCTACAACTTTTTCAAGCTTAACTTGTATTAAACCCAGAATAGAAAAGGCTCATTCTATTACGCTGTCTGACTTGTCCATCCTTTACTCCAAACTTTTGCTTCCTCTTCACCAGAGATCCATCCATACCCCAACATCCATTTGTCAGTGTTATCAAAGGATTCGGTTTCTGAGAGATAAGAGTTTTTTTCCTTCTTGTCTCATTCTCTCAACTTCCTACCCACTCAGAACTGCTGAAGGACAGAGGGAGGTCATCTTAAGGGATTCAACAAGACACTGGCATGCAGAATCACGGGTTTATACTCCCTGAGGGGATCGGGTTCTACTGACACCTGCCTTTCCAGGCAGGTCCAGTGTTGAGATGTTGCTCTCGCAGGGAAAAAGGATACAGGCCGATAGATTGAGAGGAAGCACAGCCAGCCACAAACAGATCCCCCCCTCTTTTAAAGCCAGTAGAGCAGTCCTCTGTAAACACACTGACATTTGATACAGGAACATTACACCACAGTGAAAAGTGCTTTGTGTGCTTGTGGGTTTTACCAGATACCACATGTAAAAGAAGTGTTAAAAAAAATCGACACATTCAATAAATAAATACTATCTGTATAACTGAATCCTCTTGTGGAGTGCTGCACCACACACTTAGCTTAGGTTTCATTACATTTGCCTGAAAAATGTCTTTGCTGATCTGTAGGTGTAAATCAGCAGACACGCAATGTGAGCTAAAAAGAGTGTCCTGTTGATGTGGGGTTTTCAAACTGGGGTCCGGGAACCCCCAGGAGACTCTAAGAGGATGCTAGGGTGTCCACAAAACGAATTCAAGAGAAAAATAGCTTAAAATGTAATAGACAGACAGGGACGGACGGACAGATAGATAGATTGATGGGGTGCACATAAATTTTTCTGTCTGGTTCTCTTGAAAGCATTAGAGATTAATAATATAATAGTAATACAACAATAATAAAATAATAGTAATAATACTATTATTGCACTTAATTAAATTTTTTTAATAAAATAAACTACATGACAAATAAAACTTGATAATACTATTACATTTTTAAAAAAAAATATTAAATAAACAAAAAAGGGTATTAAATAAAAATAAAATTATTTTTTAGCACACGAAAAAAAACAAAGCTTAGATTTGCTTTTTTGTTTGACAGATTTGTTGCTGCCGAGTGAAGTGCATCAGAGGTGAATAAAATGTCAGTTTTGCATTTTACTATGAAACGGTAGTGATAGACTAGATTTATGCATTCCATTTGAATTAAAATCTTACACAGTATTACATTTAGTCGAACTAAAAAGTTGTGTATTAACAGCTGTGAACCATGTCGGTGCACAAATGAGCAGTCTGAGCTTATTTATCCAGTTTATTTTCATATCTATATACAAAGTAAAAAAAAAAATACTGCTGAATAAAAAGGTGCGAAATTCTTCAGTATATTTTCACCTGTTCTGTTGTCCAAGCACTTTGAAAACAAAGAGCACAACTTTCCTTATTTTGAGGTCATACTAACAATCCTAAAACACACAACCCCAAGTATGGACAGTCTGCCTTAGCAAGCCCCACCAATAATTAATGAATACCGCAACCTAAACTTTCAAAACTGCATGCTATGTAAAGTTAAAGAAATGTGATTCCACTTTTTGGTGGGAAATCTTGGTGCATTGGGAGCTGCTGTTTCAGCATCTGCTTAGTCAACCCAACAATGACCGGTAACTTAATTACTTCCAGATCCCTTCCTTGAGCCTTCTATAGGAAATGCTGCTGCGTTGGGTAAAACGATCACTTTTGAATCTCCAGAGGGGAATAATGGATGCGGCAACTTTGAGCACTGCCCACAGTCTCATGAGACCAGCTGGCTTCCTTTGTATAAATTAAATCAGTGAATTACAGTAATAATAGTGGATAACTTATAGAGGTAATTTATTAGCCTCTACAGTCATTTCATAAATGAATGGTTCCTTACTTTCATGTTACCCAGGGCTATGTGAATATTACATAAGAAACTTTGTTAAGTCAAGTTTTTAACTGGAATTTCTTCATGGATATATCATTGACATTTTCCTCTTTTGCACATTTAGAGCTACCAGTCCTCTGAGCTATAAAAGACATTAGTAGGAAATATTTAGCTGCCTGGTTCATTGATCCGGAACTTTGAACAAAACCCCCCTCTGTCTCTTTTTCATGTCTTTCTTTTTATCTGTTAGAGGCCTCTTTCTCTTTCAAACATTGACCCTTCACTTGACATAACATGTCGCTCTGTCTGTTTCACCCTCTCCTTCCTCTATCTGATTCACAACACTTTGAGAACCTGGCATACTGTGGCACCGCAAGGAACGGTGTTAAATGTGTAAAGGGATGGTTAACCCAAAATGACAATTCTGTCATCATATACTGAGCCTCAGATTGTTTGAAACCCATATGTTGTAGGTGGTCCAAAAAGTGATGATTCTTAGTACCTTTTTCCTCCAACTACTGTGTATACAAAACAAAACAAAAAATCTAAATATCTAGAATTAAATATAGAACTGAATTATGTATATAAACTACATTTTAATCTTACTTTTTAGTATTGATTTAAGTTGCCATGAAAAATAAGTACAGACAACACAGAAAAGAGCTTGGTGTTTATTAAGTGGAGAACTGCTACAACCGATTCAGTGAGTCTTGTGATTCTTTTGAATTGATTCATACATACAGAGTTTTTTTTTTTAATGAATTGGACCAGACTGGCTTTGGAAGAGCCAATACATTTACTCAAAGACATGAAAATCATTTGAACTTTTTTCAAGCCTAAGAGTGAGTAGAGGAACTATCTCTTTTAAAACTGTCCACTAGTACTTAAAAAAAAAACTCACAGCACCAGCAAACAGACCATCTCTTCAATCTGTGAACAAAACTGATCTTTCCCATGCAATCCTCACTATCCTCCTCTTTGCCTTTTTCTTGCCGTTCCTAAAAAGAATGATGAATCATGTAGCAGCTGCTTTGCCCACTCATGGAAGACATTAAAACAATTTCTACATCAGTTCCCCTTTGGGAAAGCTAGTAAGTGCAACAGGTTAAATGCCTGTACGAGAGGATGTTGAAAGATGATAATTACTCAGTTTTAAATCTCCAACCTTTAACAGAAGACAAGAACCCTTGATAAAGTTCAGAATCTTTTTAGCTGTACCACATAACGCCTTCACCTACCAGAGAAGCAGACCTCCTCTTGAGGCAAGTGTGACATCTCATTAACTGCTGCTATTTGATTTAAAATAATACAATGTTCCAGATGAGACAGCAAAGGTGAAAAATTACAAAAACATGCAAAGTTGCAACTAATTGTGCACAGATTCCTCTGTGAGAAACAGTAATTGTGACTTGGAATGCCCGGCAAATAAAGTGGAGATCTGAGACAAACACAGAGTAATATGAACTTTCTAAATAGGAGAGAGAGCAGATTATAGTTTCTTGAGTTTAATGGCAACTGTATATTTTATACTGACACCTATTGGTGTGGATGTATTTATCTCTTTTGTGTTCCTAGTAGTCTATCTACATTTCCATTCAAATTAAAATGTTGTTTATATTTGAAAACTATAAAAACATTTCTTGCTGAATATCCTCATAACATAAGTAGCATACAATAGGTAGTCTCAGTGTTTATACTTGACTAACTGGGGCCCAGGTCAGGAAGCAGACAGACTGGCTAAACCAACCGTCTGTTGACAGAGGTCAACTAATTCTCAGCACATAGAGACTCTTTCACCTAGATATCACACTATAGAGACTGTGTCTGTTCCCCGAACTAGAAAATACAAAAAACATCCAAACCAAGTTAAGATTAACAATTTAATTGAGGTTCAACAAATAAAAAACAGATGCAATACGGATAAACAAATGATAAAGCTTGGCTTATTGAATATCAGATCCCTTTCTATGAAAACACTTTTTGTAAATAATGTGATCACTGATTATAATCTAGATGTGCTCTGTTTGACAGAAACCTGGCTAAAACCTGATGATTACATTATTTTAAATGAGTCCACCCCCCATGATTACTGTTATAAACATGAGCCGCATATAAAAGGCAAAGGGGGAGGTGTTGCTTCAATTTATAACAACGTTTTCAGGATTTCTCAGAGGGCAGGCTTCAAGTATAACTCGTTTGAAGTAATGGTGCTTCATATAACATTATCCAGAGAAACAAATGCTAATGATAAATCCCCTGTTATGTTTGTACTGGCTACTGTATACAGGCCACCAGGGCACCATACAGACTTTATTGAAGAGTTTGGTGATTTTACATCCAAGTTAGTTCTGGCTGCAGATAAAGTTTTAATAGTTGGTGATTTTAATATCCATGTTGATAATGAAAAAGATGCATTGGGATCAGCATTTATAGACATTCTGACCTCTTTTGTCAGGACCTACTCATTGTCGAAATCATACTCTAGATTTAATACTGTCACATGGAATTGATGTTGATAGTGTTGAAATTATGCAGCCAAGTGATGATATTTCAGATCATTATTTAGTTTTGTGCAAACTTCATATAGCCAAAATTGTAAATTCTACTTCTTGTTACAAGTATGGAAGAACCATCACTTCTACAACAAAAAACTGCTTTTTAAGTTATCTTCCTGACGTATCCAAATTCCTTAGCATATCCAAAACCTCAGCACAACTTGACGATGTAACAGAAACTACTGACTATGCACTTTAAAAACAGTTGCTCCTTTACGCTTAAGAAAGGTTAAGGAAAACAGTTTGACACCATTTAACAACATGTATGTTAGACCCTATACCATCTAAGCTCCTAAAAGAGGTGCTTCCAGAAGTCATAGATCCTCTTCTGACTATTATTAATTCCTCATTGTCATTAGGATATGTCATTAGGATATGTCTTATTAAGCCTCTCATCAAAAAACCAAAACTTTACCCCAAAAAACTAGTTAATTATAGACCAATCTCGAATCTCCCTTTTCTGTCCAAGATACAAGAAAAGGTGGTATCCTCACAATTATATTCCTTCTTAGAGAAAAATGGTATATGTGAGGATTTCCAGTCAGGATTTAGACCATATCATAGTACTGAGACTGCTCTCCTTAGAGTTACAAATGATTTGCTCTTATCATCTGATCGTGGGTGTATCTCTCTATTAGTTTTATTGGATCTTAGTGCTGCGTTTGACACAATTGACCGCTACTCTTCACGCTTTATATGTTACCCTTGGGAGATGTCATCAGGAAACATGGTGTTAGCTTTCACTGTTATGCTGATGATACTCAGCTCTATATTTCTTCGCGGCCCGGTGAAACACACCAATTTGAAAAACTAATGGAATTCATAGTCAATATAAAAAACTGGATGATGAGTAATTTCTTACTGCTAAATTCTGAAAAAACAGAGGTGTTAATTAAAGGACCTAAAAACTCTGCTTGTAATAACCTAGAACACTGTCTAAGACTTGATGGTTGCTCTGTCAGTTCTTTGTCATCTGTTAGGAACCTAGGTGTGCTATTTGATCGCAATCTTTCCTTAGAAAGCCACGTTTCTAGCATTTGTAAAACTGCATTTTTCCATCTCAAAAATATATCTAAATTATGGCCTATGCTCTCAATGTCAAATGCAGAAATGTTAATCCATGCATTTATGTCCTCAAAGTTAGATTATTGTAATGCTTTATTGGGTGGTTGTTCTGCATGCTTAGTAAACAAACTACAGCTAGTCCAAAATAAAGCAGCAAGAGTTCTTACTAGAACCAGGAAGTATGACCATATTAGCCCGGTCCTGTCCACACTGCACTGGCTCCCTATCAAACATTATATAGATTTTAAAATATTGCTTATTACTTATAAAGCCCTGAATGGACCTCAGTATTTGAATGAGCTCCTTTTACATTATAATCCTCTATGTCCGCTACGTTCTCAAAACTCAGGCAATTTGATAATACCTAGAATATCAAAATCAACTGTGGGCGGCAGATCCTTTTCCTATTTGGCACCTAAACTCTGTAATAACCTACCTAACATTGTTCAGGAGGCAGACACACTCTTGCAGTTTAAATCTAGATTAAAGATTTTAATCATCTCTTTAATCTGGTTTACACATAACATACTAATATGCTTTTAATATCCAAATCCGTTAAAGGATTTTTAGGCTGCATTAATTATGTAAACCGGAACCAGGGAACACTTCCCATGACACCCAATGTACTTGCTACATCATTAGAAGAATGGCATCTACGCTAATATTAGTCTGTTTCTCTCTTATTCCGAGGTCACCGTAGCCACCAGATCCAGTCTGTATCCAGATCAGAGGGTCACTGCAGTCACCCGGATCCAGTACGTATCCAGACCAGATGGTGGATCAGCACCTAGAAAGGACCTCTACTGCCCTGAAAGACAGCGGAGACCAGGACAACTAGAGCCCCAGATACAGATCCCCTGTAAAGACCTTGTCTCAGAGGACCACCAGGCTAAGACCACAGGAAACAGATGATTCTTCTGCAAAATCCGACTTAGCTGCAGCCTGGAATTGAACTACTCGTTTCGTCTGGTCAGAGGAGAACTGGCCCCCAACTGAGCCTGGTTTCTCCCAAGGTTTTTTTCTCCATTCTGTCACCGATGGAGTTTCGGTTCCTTGCCGCTGTCGCCTCTGGCTTGCTTAGTTGGGGTCACTTCATCTACAGTGATATCGTTGACTTGATTGCAAATAAATTCACAGACACTATTTAACTGAACAGAGATGACATCACTGAATTCAATGATGAACTGCCTTTAACTATAATTTTGCATTATTGACACACTGCTTTCCTAATGAATGTTGTCCAGTTGCTTTGTCACAATGTATTTTTTTTAAAGCGCTATATAAATAAAGGTGACTTGACTTGACTTGAATACCACTTGATGTTGACTTTGAACAAGTTAGGGTCCAATATTCAGGCATTGTATTAAAGTCTTCTCTTATCAACATACCAAGCATCTTCACAGAAACAAGCACGCATCCATTCTTTCACAGCTTTTTACATAACTCTTTAATTTATAACATCTAAACAAGACAAAGACGGTGAGTCAAGATCACTCTATTCAAACAGATTTCAAAAGGCAGTTCTGAAGTTCAGTTTCTTTAGTCAATGGATCCCAACTCTGTTGCTATGCCACCTTTAAGAGAGCCAACTATATTTAGATGGCCATTATTATGAAGCTTTTCACACATCACGACCAAGATAGATGGAGGAGGTGTAGTGACGACCTATCTTATGTTTGTTGAACGAGCGTTACGCAGTGGGGTGCCAATCTGACATCTGACGTCCCTTTCAATGTGTGCCATAACCTTGGGGGACAATGCACGTAAATATTCTCCTATAGTTAAACAAATCGTCATTTCAAATTGTAAGAACAATGTTAAAGTAATTTCAAAGGAAGACCAAGTTATTACATTTTGATAAAAATTGCAACCATTTTTTTTCTTCTTTGAATCAAAAGCAATGAATAATTCAAAATAAGACTAGGAATGTGCATTAAGAAAATAAACAGTGTAAATTTGGACTTTAATAAGGTAGTGTGGAGAAAGACTCACTGCTAATGAGCAAGTCATGTGGCTCCTCGAGCATGGACTACATCCAAAAGCCCTCAAAGACTGTCCTAATGGGCTCTTTTTAGTCATGAGAGAGAGGAACACTTCCTCTTTTGATGTTAATGTGATGCACTGTCTGAGATGTGAAATAAAATCATGAACATGATTTAGCATAGAAGATTTTTTTTGTTTTTGTTTTTGCATAAACATGCTTTGTTAGTTTCGAAAACAACATTCGCATCAACCAGTAAGATTTTAAAGTTAGGATGGGGCTCGAGCTCAAACAACATTTAAATCAGCCAATCTGCTGCAAAAATGACAAACAACACATTATAAGTATCATTTAAAAAAGTCCATTTGACTGATGCTCAATATTCATCTCACTGAAGCCACAATGTTGTGTGAAGAGCAAGCTGAAAATTAAATGGTTAGATGACTTCCTACAACTATGAAACAGACTGCAGAGCGATAGTATGAATCTAAAGAACTGCTAATATTTAACGGCAGTAACGGCTGTTATTATTTGCTGTGCGGGTGCAGATCAGGCAATAAATAGGCACAGGCAGAGAGCGGATCCAATAGCCATGACTATTTTGACTCAGATCAGTCCCACTGATAGGCAGCTGTTTTCAAACAGTGCTTATTAGTTTTCATGATCTGTAGTCTGAAGACCTTCAGAGGTTTCTATTTACAATTCTATTTTCAATTTACTATTTACAATGCAATTTGCAACATTCCAAATCATGCTCATTGACTGTAGTGATTGACATCTTGATTATAAAGGGAGTACATTTTGATGACTTTCTGGATAGGCCTATATTCCAAATTTGAATAAAAGTTTCAAAGATTTTTCATCCTGCTAGAGAACCACTGGCTATATAGACAAATGCAGAGTGAATCCACAAAAATAACATTCTGCAACAATGTAGCATGTCTATGCTCTCTCTCTCTTTCTCTCTCTCTCTTTGTGTGTGTGAGAGAAAGCGATGGCGATTTGTGTGCCTTAACATCAGAGTTTATGGTACATTCAGTAGAGCTGCGCTGCGTATCCATTGAGATGATCTGAGAAATATCACAGATCGCTTGACGGAGATTGAAACTCTGAAGGCCTCAGACAGAGTCAGAGTGTTCACTTTTGAAAATATATCTGAGCTAAACTTAGCCTACAACTCACACACTGGCGAGTAAAATCTGAGAATTTATTATCCATTGGCTAATATTAGAAATCATTTAGTCGCCAGAATGAAGATTTAATCGCATATGCATGTGATTTAGTCGCAATGTAGAGGGATGGGTTGACAAGAAATTGATAGCTGTCTCTTCGTTTCTGTCACGAGTGTGTAAGCGCAAGGCAACACTGTGTGCATGTAATACTCATGGGAGTTGTAGTGTCGTAGTGTCACACTGCAATATGGCTTATTTCAGATGCTTTTTAAAAATGCTACAATTATTCAACTCGCCAAAGTAGCTAGTTGGAGTCACTGTGATACCTGCCACGAGCAAAATCCACCCGCATTTGGCGGGTGTTAATGTCAAGCCCTGATTGCAACGTATAAGATTATTTTTTTGTCTACCTGATGTATCTGGTGTGTGGGTGCAGTTCAGGTTGAGGTCTTTATGTCAAATTGGTCAGATCAGGTATGGAATTAAATTAGTGCTGCTGTTGGATAAAAGGTTGGGTTTTCTTTTAAGTACTGCAGATGCGAGTTTACAAAACATGACCCATGCAGGACTTTAGGACCCAATATATTTCAAGGGAAATAAAATAGAACAAATAGGTGTGATGAAAATTATTTCTGTGGTTCAAATCAGTTTGTCCAAGCAGACTTTCCACAAAATTCGGCACAAATTTTTAGAATGACAATATTAACATTTTGTCAACATTTGCAATCAGTACTACTATTAAACACTTCTATATTCATAAACAAAGAAGAACTTTGAGTGTATCAGGACCTTAAAGAGCAGCAAAATGGCTAATGACCGAATCAGTGTGAGTAACGGTGAGATCAGAATGTGTGTCCAGAGAGCTGGCAGCCCTGCAACCCTGCAGCACCAGGGTCTGCCCTTCTCTCAGGAGCACCTCTAATGAGACTCACTCATCTCACCCTCCAGACAGGTAAGGAGGATGTGAGGGGATGCCAGACGCAGTGAATGCATAATCGTATCATCCTCCCTACAAAGGCAATAATAAAAGAAAGAAGTAATGCTAAGTTAAAAACATGACCTTCCATTTTTATTATCTGCAATGCAGCGATTAGTTTAGTTTAGTCTGTCTGGCACTAGCTACTGATGTCTGTCTTCCCCGATATTTTTATGTGACTGCACATGATTTACACTTTGATTCACTGTTTATTTACAACCATGCAGAGAGAGGAAGAGGAAAATGAAGAGAGTTCTGCTCAAATCACTCATGTCTTTGTAACACCCAAGTGAGCGAGAGAGAGAGAGAGAGGAAGGAATGGCAGATTTTGTTTGTGGATTCTGAAATTTTAATCATGCTTGATCAGCATATCTGCGGTGGTGTGTGATATTCGTCAGACATACACTGCTTCTCTGACTAACAGCAATCCTCTAGAGCAGTTTCTATAAATCACTTTTACAGTATATTGAAGGCTGTTGCCCATTCGATTATAAATTAGTTTGTTCATTCCCTTAAAAGTTCAGTCATTTACATAGTTTATGTTCAACTAGTAAGAAAACCAATTCATAAAATACATTTATAAAAACATGTTTATAAACTACAACTCATAATTATAATTTTACTTGTATGAATTGCATATTTACTGGTAAAAATCAGTTGCAAATATCTTTATTTAAATAACAATTTTACTGTGGAGCTCTATGATTAAACAAAACATTTGCTTTAAAAAAATGTATAAGAAATATATCTAAAAGTGAAAACCAATGGAACTCATATGCAAACATATTATTGGTAAAAATTGAATTCTTTATATGTGAGCCTGGAATTTTCACTAGCCAGAATTGAATTATGCATCCCTTGACCAGGAATTAGCATCAGAATTGCATTATAGATATCATCAATCTGAACCATTACTAGTCAAATTTCATTACTGAAATCTGATTGGAGTTTTGACTAGTCTAAATTACATTATGACTTGTAACACTGGGGCATTAAAAGCCGGAACAGAGCTGTCGGTAACAACACAAAACAGCAGGCACACCAGGTTGCACTTACCCTGCACATCATGTTTGATTGCAGTGCGTATGCGTTTCTCAAAAATCTCTATCAACCCTGAAGTTTCCATTTTCCAGCCCTCTCAACATCAACCAACCTTCACCAGCGGGGCTGAGCAGCCAGCATTGAGCTTGTGAATGCTAGCCATGCTCTTATGGTCTCTTCAGGGGTAAGCAGCTGCTCTGTGGCACTGGTGGCCCACTAGAAACACTGATATGCTGTTGAATAATGATAACCTTTTGAGAAATGTCAAGTGTTACCAGTACAGTACATCTCTATCACTTAGATATTATGTTGTGCCTGATATTGTTCTTACAGGTCACACCAGACCATGTTGCCAATTTCCAGTAATAGCAGTCTCACCATGGAAACGTAATGCTTGTTCAGTGCTGCGAAAAGCTGTACAAAAAAAAAAAAGTTACAGGGTTCAGACAGAGGCCTTCATAGGTCCAGTGCATCTCTTATTGACAAGGTGAGCTTGTACCTTCTGAGTCCAATTTTATTCAAGCCATTCTCACTCCCAATGAGTCAAACACTGTTGCTTGCGTAAGAGCCCTGCCAATCACTATGTAGATACAAAAGGGGTCAGCATCTTTTTAGTGATATTGATAATAACCACGATAAACATTTGATTTTAAAACACTGACAGAAAGGGCATTGATGGTGCAACATCATTAGACAACTTGTCCACACTTAGAAAAATGCATTTAATTTATATATATATATATATATATATATATATATATATATATATATATATATATATATATATATTAGTTTTTTTTTTACACTTCTGGTCTATATTTGAAAAATGTTGACCAAAAATTACCCTAACCCTAACAATTTCAAAATTGTTCATACTTTTAGAAGTTAAAACAAAATTATTATTCAGACCCATCATAACCAATTAGATACTTTTTTAAGACCCTGTTGCCTGCAAATTGCCATTGTATACACTTATTCAATTTCTAGTATTTTGCCTTTTGTCCTGGAAAAAACATTCAAGTTTAACTTCTTAATTTTCTTCTGTTCTTTAAGAGTTCAATGTCACCTTCAATTATTTCCAACTATTTCTCATTCTCTCCGGAAGTCTCCTCCTCCTCTCTATGGCCCCCTCTCTGTTTGAAAGCATCATTATTAGCGCAAGTATTCAATTACCCCTAGGGTAAATGAGTAAACACTAACAGTCCTCTAAATAATAGTAATTAATTATCTATAAGCCTACAATTAGCTGTGCTATGACGCCATACGCAATGGTATCATTACCAATTACCATAAGAAAAAAAATGCCAAGGTAATTTACTATAGTAAGAGTTTACTCAACACTGCAAAATGAATTGCGGAATAAATTGAGCAGCCAATAATGCTGGAAATAATAACTTCCTAAAGCTCAGCATAAAATGTTGACAAAGCTATCTAAGTGTAAACGTAAGGCTACAAAGCACAGGGGATGTCAATGATGATGGATGAATACGAAACTTGAAGACTAATGCGATTTTTCTTAAACAAAGCAGTTTGGAGTTGCTCCACAGCTTAGAGGCAGTGCTGCAAAAAGGCAGACATATTCTGCAAGAGGCGGTGTTACAATACTGTCAGCTGCACTGCAGCAAAAATTACACAGCACAACCTCCAGCAGCTCAGATCCCTGAGTAGACTGCTGGAAAAAGAGAAGGGGAGAGAGACAGAGAGAGAGACTACTCACACACATACAGTCAAACTGAGAGACAACTGTTCTCTTTCACAGGTTATTCATACTGTTTACAATCCAAACAGCACTACAGTCAACCGCATGGTAGCCTGACAGCTAACACAAGCAAAACTAGCACTAGCTACAGGCTAGGTTAGAGCTAAATAACATTTAATAACATTCAGTTTGACAACCAAAAACTATATATATATATATATAAACATTTTTTTAATATATATACCCTCAGCTTGTCAGCTGGCACACGTGCTTTGACACACCGTAGTGAAATCCTGAAACACTAATGTGACTTTTGCATGCAGTAGGCTATTTCAACACAAAAATCTGTGTCTTATTCACTGACACAATTAAGGCTGAGCTTAAATTTTTTTAAACACAAAGTGTTTGTGATCATTTTCTATTGATTATGGCTTTGATTTAGTTGTCAAATGATGATCCAGTGATGGAGGAGTGTTAAACCTGACCATATATTTAAAGTTGTAGTGAAACCAAGCACACTTTCTGTGTTTTAAAAAGCCAAAACGGGTACCTGGATTGCAGTCCCTGAAAAAAAAAGTATGTCAGGTCACGGTAGTCTGCTGCATCCTTCATAACCCAGTACTAAGAACAGCCCACAAGAACACATGTAACACATGGGGTGCTATAGTGATGTACACATCTGGGAAAGTATGAAAGACTGAGAGCCAATCAGAGTTGATCCATGAACTATCACTATTGTGTCATTTAAAAATTGTGACTCTAAACCTTAGGTTGCACCTGAAGATCTGAACCTGTATTAAGTGCTAAAAGTGTAAATAAACATTAACTTAGCTAACTGCCTTAGTAAAACAAGCAGAGAGGAAAGCATACTGCATCATGCTGGAGATATCAAAAAGCTCTTTGCAATCCTTGCAAAAAAAAAAACAACAAAAGAAAACAATAATGTAAAATAATACATGGTATAATGAGATTATATCATTTCAAGCCTCTATTTTATGGGTAGAAAGAAGAAAAACTCTCTTTCAGAGGAAACTCTCTTTCAGAGGAAACACTCTTTCGTCACTCCAACATTATCCTGAAATCCATGAATGTCTGGTTCTTCTATCCATGCTCTTGGTCTTGGAGTTGGTAGGAATCATTTAATTTAGAGCCGTCACACACTATAAAGTCTGAAACACGTGTCGCAAATTGTAACGCTTACATAAATGTGTGATTCCGCACAATGTTGCATTCTGAAATGTAACACAGGTTTTGCATGACACGCATGTGCTGCATTCTCACAACAAGGGGCAAGACACCACAGCAGGCATTATCGTAAATGTTTTCTGCAGTAATTTTTTTTTTTTTTCTCTTTTTTAGGTCAACCACTGTCATGCCACAGCAACATTTTGGGCATTTTTTCAAACATTCACATCTGCGTTTGAGTGCCTGGCCTAAGAATGAAAGCAAATTGCCAAATACATGTGGTGTGGGGGGAGGGTCACTCCAAAATCAATGCTGTCTGTATCACAGGAGAAGTGGCGTATGGTTAGGAGTCACTATCAAGCTTCTCGCGGTTGATTCGCATTGATGACTACATAAGGAAACCCAGACGGGTTGCTGAGAAGGAGGAAAGTCTGTAAGCAGTTCTGACAGATGAAAAGATCTGGCTGGTGCAGAGGAGTTGTTTGATTTCAACAGGGTGCAGCAACCATTTCAACAAAAAGGGAAAATAAGGTGTCTCACACACCTAAATCATACAACCTACGGATATTTTTCTGTTAGTGTAGCACAGCTATTGTATAGGTCTACGCTGTGCCGATTTAGGGGTTTTCCAGCATGTTAGAATGCTGGTGGGGGGGGGGGGTGTCAATCTTACACATGACTGTTTATATCACCACTACTAGCTCAACTTTGCTCAATTATAGCAGAATATAAAAGGTACTATTTTCAAGAAGGTTATGTAAGTGCAAGCTCCATGCTACCGAATTACTCCATTATCATGTGGCCTGAATAGACACAAGCCTGATGTAACAAATATACAGGACCTATTCAGTCAATGTGATTACCACAAATTACATTTCAAAAGGAAATTATGTACCAAGCCATTAAGCATGATGACATGGCCCCAAAAAAAAAAAAAAAAAAAACACAAAAATAAATCTCATGCTTGAGGCATCTGGTAGGCTCTGGTCAGGTTTATGAAACTGTACAGGCAGTTTGGCATTTGTGTAGAGAGATCAGCCTCTCATACGCTTACTGCATATTACTGAACATGCTATTTCAAAATGTTCTTACTTGACACGTGAAATTAATGGGTTAGTATTTCCATTTTTGAAAACAGATTATTTAAAAATTTATTTTCAGGATATGGGTAAATTTCTGAAATTATGAAACAGCTCCCTTTCAACCTCACAGGAACTTGAACTGGAAAAAAGGTGATTTACTGAATTGCAATTCATAGAAATTCAACACAAAAAAAGAATAATCATTGGTCTAACACAAGATTTGCAACAACACGTAAATAACATGTTACAAATCAAATTCTGCCTATTTGTTGTTCCCTGATACATAGAGAAAAATAATTCTCTAAATAGCTGTTTTTTTTTTTTTGTTGTTTGTTTTTTTTTTTGTTTTTTTTGTTATATAGCATAACTCTGTCCACCCCATTTTTTTAATAACTTTAAACCAATAAATATTGGGATACTTAAATTACAGCATTATAAAGTAGGAATGCACAGACATTGAAATTCTGACTGATTAATTATTTTCAAGTTGTTACTGATGTTACAAATGGTAAGTTATTTTGTGTAAATTAGTATAATTTTTTTGTGAAACAGTAAAACCTAAAATCAGTTATTTTAAATTTTACAATTGAAATAAGGCATAACAATATTGGGGGCCCTATTTTAACGATCTGAAACGCAAGTGTCAAAGCGCAAAGCGCAAGTAACTTTGTGGGCGGGTCTCGGCGCTGTTGCTATTTTCCCGGCGGGATAAATGGCTCTTGCGCCCGGCGCAAATCTAAAGTGGGTTGGTCTGAAGTAGCTTCATTATTCATAGGTGTGGTTTGGGCGTAACGTGAAATAAACCAATCAGAGCGTCATCCAACATTCCCTTTAAAAGCAGGTGCGCAAGTTCCACTATGGATTGCTATTATTATGGCGTATTTACCAGGCGCACGCCAGGAGCGTTTCACAGCCGAGGAGACTGATGTTCTTGTAAGAGCAGTGAAAGACAGAGAAGTTGTGTTGTATGGGGATGGGAGAAACCCACCCAAAATAGCGTCGGTTAAACAGGCGTATTTTTTCACATTTTCGTGTCACACCACAATGATTTCCGTCATCTCATGTGTTAATATTTTTTTAGTGTAACAATTTATGATTTGTAAAAATAACTGTTGCATCTGTGTATATTACATGAGCAAAGTGTATGCGCGTTGTGCACGCTATAGGCCTATACATTATGGTCAAGCATGCGCCCTTAAAATAGCATAATGAACAACGCGCAACGCGCCACTGACTTTAGACTAGGTTTTTTCTGGTCAGTGGCGCAATTGTTTAATGGAACAGCAAAATAGCACCAGGGATTGTTTGCGCCGGAACACGCCTCCTTTTTTGCGCTGAACCGCCCAGGTAGCGCAAGTTCATTCACTAGTTTAGCGACGTGCTTCTGTGGAGGGAAAAGCGCGCTTTGCGCGGGTGCAAAATAGGAATTACACATGCGTCGGTGTACAAAGTCAATTGCGCTGGGTGCAAGATAGGGCCCTGGATGTTGTTATTAGTGTTTTTAAAGATTTACATTAATGCATGTTACATGACAGGAAAGATGATCTAAATAGAAAAATAGATGAAATAGGGATACAGAATGAAATATCAAAAAAATTTTTTTTTTTTACATTGGCCAGCAACTAATATGGTGCCATTATAGTGTGCATCCTTAAAATGTTGTGTTTTCATGATCCATACAGTTTCATAAAAAGAATGAAACAAATGATATATTACACTCTAATATATAAAATACATAATATCATCTAATATTTCTGGAAATACCCCATTTGATAAAATGTTTACCAGGTAATTTATACTGAAAATGAAATTCTATTTAAATTTTTCTTTCAATTATAATTACAGTTCGCCATTTCATGTGCTTCCTCAATTCAAATTGTATGGAAATAGGATTTAAAAGGCTTTCTCAATTCAGTTCTGAATGGCTCATCTCATGACAAAAACATCTCTCTATCATAAAGTGTGATCGGAGTTAGAAAGCCTATCGCTTTATGTGAATCCATGTCCTGGAGCATGAAGAAGCTTGGTGTGCTCAAAAATCAGAGCACTGTATCAGATAATGACTGGAGCTCCTGCTCAGTCATGTGACCTGGACTCTAGAGCTGAAATAGTGCTGAGATGTGTCCTGGGTAAAACAGAGACAGGACAACTGCATAATTCCCTATCAAACTACAGTAGGCCAGGACATGGAAGACTGCAGAAACACTAGAACTGGGAACCTGGGACCCTCTAAATTGCAGTATGATTTATTGAAGCACTCTCAAACATGCTGTTACAAGCCATGTGAGAACGATCCACTTTAATCAGTGGGGATCATTTCTGACAACATAAAAAAAGAAGGTTGAGCACACCTTTCTTACAGTTGCGATTTATGGTTCTACTGTGTGTGCATGCAATGACGATGATTTATTCCTGCTGCATGTGATATGAGTGCATCACAGAACCTCAGCAGTCAGAATAAAGGCAAAACTTTCACAGATCATTTATCCTTGAAATGATATTGTTAAATATGACTCCAGAGCAACACTGAGTCCTGCTGAAATAAATTTGATAGCTTAATAGTTAAAGGGGAAATATTACAACTGTTAAGTAACAGCAAATTGAATGCATTCAATAAAAGTACAGCCGAGATTTATGTCTTCTGGAAACCTTGGAACGAAAGCATAAACATGAATACAATCTAAATTACAGCCTAAATGTAAAATAAATACTGTAATAAATTAATGTTTTAACACCTTTTACCTCGAGAGCTATTTGTAATGCATTTGCAAAATTTATTATGCTATAAAGTAATAATAAAAAACTAAACTGTTAGATTATGTTCTCGGTCTTAATGAATTCAGTGGTAATTCGTGTTAAGAAAACATTATTATTTTTGTGCTAAAATATTATTAAATCAGAAGATCTCTTATAAACTATGAGAGAGAGGTATTTGAAACCTTGTGGAAGTAAGAAGTTATAATCGCACATGTTGCATTTATGATATATAGACAATAGCATATGTACTAATCAAGACTGTTGTTCAACCCTTGAGCATTGATGGATGCAAGTACAGAGAGCACTTGCTTTGTCCTCTGAGGGTATCAAGGCTAATGCCACCTTTCAGGGCAGCCGGCCAAGAGCAATCAAACTCTGCCTGCTTTGCTGTGCCATGTGACGCTGCAGCATGGAGCCACAGGAGCAACTTGATGGCAGCTTTATGTAAATGTCCACTGCATCTAATGTGTAGCAGAGGGGCCATGGTCCATCCTTGTTTTAATTGGACTGCTCTATATGTAAAGTTTATTCCATTAATGGGGCCAGAGAGAAACATGAGACAGGCCATGAATATTATCGGCAAATACAGCTTTGAGTGGAAGAAGCACTTTCGGAGACTTAGAACAACTCTTAACCCTGCAGCATCCTGCAAATGCAGCAATCAGTTACATCAGACAACTGTGGGCAATTTTAGCAAAATAGCTCAAAAAGTAGGACTTTTAGTCATACAACAACCACCACTAAAGTTTCAATACATTGACACAATGGAATTGAAACTGCTTTTGTCGTTGCGACAAAAAAAGACCCTGCATAATAATATTTTCAGCTCTTTTCTAATTAGTATGTTTCGCAATATAGCGGATTTCAAATATTACTTCAACAGCAACAATGTTTTCTGCACGAACATGAGAAGTGCATGAAGCAAATATACTTCTGCAATATTCAGATATTACACCATCCAGCAAGATCTTTTTACCCCTTAGTGCAAAGTGCACAAGAAAGACGTCCACTAACAAAGAGGTGATGCTGACAAGGCTATGAATAAAAGAAAAAGAAACATTTGAAATAGCAGAACCCACTAGTTTACTAAAAGAAAAACAATGCTGACATGGCTATGAACAGCAGAAAAAGAAACAGTTTAAGGAGCCAGTAGTTTGTGGAAGTGATGAATAGTGAGAAAAGGATTCATTATGCCACTATGAGATGAAACCCTGCTGTGCTTCACCAATTATGACATACTCACTGTCTGCAATGTTTCCTGGGTGATTCTTCATTTAGAGGCAACTGACTACTTGAAATCTTGAAAAATTTATCTTCTTCATCACATTATAAGATCATGACCTTCAAGTGGATGTCAGTTTAATGTGTGGTGGTGTGGATTTGACCACATGGTGTGTGATAATAATGTGAGTTTTCCATTTTGAAAAAAAAAAAAAAAAAAAACATTTGGGCATTGGACTTGCTAACACAAGAAGTAAGCTAGCAGCCAGTTAACTGTTAAACTTAACAAAATTTCAATTGCTCAAAAAGAGTTGCACAAATAGCTAGTTCTGGAAAATTGTTCCTCAGATTATTAAAATCTTTTTTAAACTAAAAATTGTAAGAAATGTTCACTGAATTTTTAATCTGTGGCATTTCAACAAAAAAAACACCTTTTAGAACTTAAAAAATAAAATAATAATAAATAAATAGTTTATACACAATACACAGAAGACAAACTGATTTGAGTTACAGTCACACTATACTGAAAAGGCAGTTGAGGTTAGAAGCATTGTTGGCAAGTTGTTATATTGTTTGTTGGTAATAAGTATGGCACCACGACTGCAGTATCCAACTGTTGCATATTGTCCAGTCACATCGCTAGCTGACACGTTGCATTGCTGTGCATTTGCATAAAGTTGAACTCTGCTCAAATCTGGTGCATTGCCAGTGGTCACATATGTCGACTCAAATCGCAAACTGTCATTGAAAATGAATGACTTCTGGACACTTTGTTGCTGTAAATCACTGTCAGTGTTAATACACCGAACAGGCCATTTGACAGCATCCATACCACTAAAGCCCTCTAGTTACTCCTCATTGACGTCCCCTTAAACCTAGCCAAGAGTTCCTGATTAACGCAACAGGCAAGAGGTAGTTAGATAGTTAGTCTGTTGAGAGGGAAGCACAAAGGAAATAATTAGGAAGCTAAAATACAAGTACTCACATACATAAAATACTACACCGCACTTCAGAGATTCACTGTAGCAGATTGCAGTGAAATATTTATTTTATGATATTTAGGAGCAGGTGATAACAGGTCAGGGTGTCATGTTAAGAGAAAAAGCAGAGGCCTTGGCAGATAATTCAGCACAAGCTAAGTTTTGTAAACGGGATTGTAATTTTTAAAGTGCACTAATGGCAGCACTGCAGAGCATCTAAACATTCAAGGGCACCTTTACCTGCACTGGACATCACTGTATGAAGAGGATTGTTATATTGATGAGGGTCAGATTGGCAGCCAAAGTAAAAGAGTATTGATTACAGCAGAAGTCTAGATTTGATTTTGCTCATAATTTAGTAGAATGTACAGAAAAGCATAAAGTGCTCTAGCCAGTATTTGTAGGATGTGACTCAAGATTGTAGCTGATATGGAAATAGTAACTCAAGGTATTAACACATTTATTAGCTGTTTAAACTACACACAGTCAAAATTCTAAATGCTTAGACAGAGTTACGACAATAAGCTCAGTGGTTGAAACGAGGTAAGTGAACTATCAAGGTAATCATATTCATACTGTGTTGTGTCCGCTTGCATGTAAATCTGAGTCCAAACTAGCCATGAAGGCAACGAGCAAGAGTACAGTTACCTGGTTTCTACTTCTGCAGCACTGAGCTGTACAGCCCAACTCACAGTTAAATCTTATTGGTTCAAAAACTCACTCCATGTACAGTTTATTATACATGAAATGGTCTCTACTTTCACTTTAAGTATGTATACACAAATGACTTTACCCGAAAACTTGTTGCATAACACTTAATTAATAAACGGTGGTAGGCATTATTAATTACTACAAATCATACACTATTGTTCAAGCATTTGGGGTCAGTCTTCTTTTTTTTTTCTTTTTTTTTATAATAGTTTTATTCAGCAGGAATGCATTAAACTGATCAAAAGTGACAGTAAAAACATCTATGATGTTACAATGGAAATGGCAATTTTATTTTCATAGCACTATTTACTACATACAACCAGAGTTGAACAATGTGCTTTACAACTGAATAACTAAAAACTGCAATAACACAATGAAAAATAAAAACAGTAAAATGAAGAACAAGGAGAGAGAAAGAAAATAAAACATCCAGCAAAAATATGAAAAGGATGAAGAGTGCTTCAACCAGAATTAAAAGCCTTAATCAACAGATGGTTTTTCATTTAGACTTAAAAATAGCCACAGATGAAGCCATTCTAATAAAAATGGACAGATCATTCAAGAGTCTTGGTGCAATTGTAGCAAAAGCGCGATCACCCCTGCACTTTGTCTTGGGGATAAACAGGTCTCTGGTTAGAGGACCGGAGAAATCTGATTACATTGTGCTTAATCAGTAAATCAGAGGCTATATAATGGAGCCATACCGTTTAGGGACTTACAGTATAGACAATAAGTAAAATTTTAAAATCTACTCTGGAATGCACAGGCAGCCAGTCTTAAAACCGGAGTATATGTTTCCGTTTATGAATCCTGGTCAAGAGTCTAGCTGCCGCATTCCGAACCAATTTGGGATAAAGCTGTTTGACTAATCCCAGCATACAGTGAGATACAGTAATTTAATCTGGAAGTAATAAAAGCATGAGTCACTTTCTTAAAGTTTTTAAAAGAAAGAAAAAGGATGATTGTACCACAGAGTTTATCTGCCTATCAAACTTCAGATGTTCATCAAAAACCACATAAAAAAATGTTTCATACTGCTTAAAACAAGATGATAACCCTCCAAGGTTTGGATTGGGAACAGTCAAGGAATCTGAGGGTTTAAAAACAATTATTTCTATTTTTTCCTCACTGAAATAAATGTGTTTTTTTTTGGCAAAAACCATGCCTTTACAGCTGCCAAACAGGCCCGAAGAGCATCCATTCCATCTGAATTCCTTTTTATAGGATTAACTTGTGTATCTTCAGGATAACAATGGAATGATAGCCCATATTTTCTAAAAAAGAAACCAAGTGGAAGCATATATAAAGAAAAAAGGATGGGAGCCAAAATATATCCTTGGGGAACCCCACAGGTTAATGCAGCATCACTAGAAGTACAATCTCCTATCTTAACTGAAAAAGTTATATAGGTAAGATAAGATTTAAACCACTCAAATGCTTGCCTGTAATGCCAGCACAGCGTTCCAGTTGATTAATAAGGACAGCATGATCAACATTATCAAATAAGGCAGTAAGATCTAAAAGCACAAGAACAGCGTAGTTGCCTGAGTCAAATGTTAATAGTATATCATTAAAAACCTCCAACAATGCGGTCTCAGTAGAGTGATATTTTCTGAAACCAGACTGAAAAACCTCAAACATCAGCTAGAGAAGTTTGCAATTGTTCAAGAACAGTTTTTTGCTGAATTTTTGTAATGAACGACCAATTGGAAATGGGCATAAAATCTGCTAAAACAATAGGATCCATGCCCTGTTTTTAAGCAGAGGACGAACACTTGCATGTTCTAGCAGCTCAGGAATAGTACCAGTTTCTAAGCAGCAATTTATCAAGAGTCAAAAGATATGGACTCACAACGTCCAGAACTTGTTTAAGAAAATATGGAGGAATCACATAATTTGAGATGGTTTAAGATGACCCACTAATTCTATAAAATTGTTTTCAGTAATAGGAGTAAAATTACTTAAAACAGCAGTGCAACTAGGGGGAGTCAAAGGGTCAGACAGAACAGGATTTATCCCCATTTTTAAATCATGTATCTTATTAAAAAAAAAACCTTTAGAAAATCATCACATGATAGCAAAGACACTTCTGAAGAAGAGCAAATGAAGGGATTGAAAGTGGAATTAATAATGATAAAATGAGTTTTTGACTTATGACAGTTCCTTATTTATAATTTCAGTGAAATACCTTGATTTCGCCGTTTTTACATTTGTCTGGTATTGAGATAATGAGTCTCTTAGCATTTGCAATGAGACCTGGAGTCTGTCCTTTTTCCATTTTCGATCAAATCTAATACAGATTTGCCTAAGAGAGCGAGCAGTATCATCTAACCATGGCTCAGATTCAAAATATCTCTATTTAAAATGTATTATGTTTAAAAAAAAAAAGTAGTTTCCACAAAGCTATTATGCAGCACAACTTTTTTCAACACTGACATGAATTAGTAATGTTTCTTGTGCAACAAATCAGCATATTAGAATGATTTCTAATGTGACACTGAAGACTTCAGCTTCCATCACATCACACTCAAATTAAAGGCCGGGCCCAAGTATATCTATGAAACAAGCAATTATAGAAACATGGGCATGGACTATTGAGACTAATCAGACTATTGTAGCAATACCTAAGCAACCATCATCTACTCTACTCTGCAGTAGTAACCACACAGCGACACACTTAAAATCACTCAGAGCATCTTAGCTACTACTTGGTCATGATCAGGCAATCACCCACAGCATCCTAACATCATAAAAGCGAATTATGCACATGTAAGAACCTCGAAAAAAAAAAATTCTCCCCATTATTCACGCTAAGGCCTATAAAGCACAAAAGAAGCTAAATGTACCTTTAAGCAAAATATTCAATCATTGTATATCTGACAAAGATGGTGTTTATAATGTTTAAAATTCCTGTGTTTCCACTATAAGCCACATTCTTTTATTTTAAATGGAGAATGAAACGGTCCTGACAAACATGAAATTTCCATTATGAGTTATTACTGCCGCTGTTTTGACCACAGTGGATTAGTAGGTAGCAGACTATTTGGGCTTTTAAGCAGAGTTTGAGGACGCTTTGATCAAAAGAACAAAAAAAAAACAAAAAAAAACGAAGGATGGCTTACAGCAAGACTGGACCGCTATCTCAGATTATACTGATAGTCAGTGAGAGTCCACAATAGAGACATAATACACCCATCCTACAATAAACAGAGAAATAAACTAGAGGAACAGCCAGATAAATGGACTAATGCATCATACAGTTTAATTCAGCAACTGGATGTCACATTAATTCCACACACACACACAAAGTTTTTGGTGCAATTTTGCTGCAATTTGGTCATGCATAATCTAAAGACAACTCTAACAGTCTTGATTCTTGGATTGACATAAGGGTGAATCATGAAAAATAATAATAATAATAATAATAATAATAATAATAATTTTTATTTTCTGGGTTAACTATGCCTTTAAAAGTCTCAGTAGTTGGTACAGGCTGAACTGAATGTGTGTATGTTTCTTTGACCCTACAAGTTGTGATGCAGAAACATGCAGGAAGAAATTTTTTAAGTTTGTGTTTGTGTGTGTGTGTGTGTGTGTAAAAGCTCTTTCATTTAATATTTTTTCGAGGAATGATCTAACAGCATTATGACAAACTATTCTATAAATAAATGTCATCTGAGAACAGATTGTCTAGTCAAAGTGAATCCTATGAGTCTTCTACACTTATAAAATAACCAAAAACTAAGCTGCAGCCATGACAGGCATTCATGAATGAAAGGTTATATGCAGCCCTTCACTTGCATCCCTGCTTACAAGTTCTGTAACACCACGCGCAGATTCCAGCAGGTTGAGAACCAACCTGTGTTTGCCCCAGTCCTACAGCATCAGCAAACACAAACCTTCATTGCAATCCAAATTTCCAAGTGCAAGACTTTGTCCCTGCCAGGAAAACATTAGCCAACACAAGGCTATCAGAAAGTGCCATCTGCTGGAACAGAAGCCGGCCATTGAAACCACTTTTTTTAAACTCTGGAAAAACATTGCCTGTGACTTCTCCCCCAAAAAAAGAAGCAAGATCATCAAGGGAACATTTCATATAAGAAGGTGCTAAGTGATATGACTGAGATGTTGAATACAACAGAACTAAACTACAGTGACTACACTTCATGCGGCCCCTGCTGCATGTTGTGATTCTAAAAATACAGTCTGTGTGCAGTAGACTATAACCAGCAGGCCCCGGCTGCACTCTGCTCTCTTCATTAATGTAATGCAGCTAAGACCGTAATAGCCATGGTAAACTAATCAAAAACCTCATGCTTTGCTACTTCTAATCACTGACAGAGTAAAGAAAATTATGGTTTCATTTCATATTTAACACGTCACCCTGGACATTACTGCTAGAGAAAGACAATCACTGCTAGCTGTGATTGAACTTTGATCCTAAACTGTATTTTACAGTAACAGCTTTCATTTGAACAGAGATTTGCCTGATAAATTTGCTCTTTACCTATCTGTGTTACCAATAAAATTTCTGCAGGATTTAATCAAATCAATTAATGTGTGATATTTTGCACATTGTTAGGTATTTTCTATCAATAAGACAAAAAAATTCCAAAACGTTATTATGTGTTATCGCTGCACATTGATGCTTTTGGAATATACAATGATGTGCTATAGTATTATAATAAAAGCAAACACAGTGTCAAGAATGACAGAGCAATGGAAAAATGTGTCATGTCAGCATGGGAAAACTGCTATGATCTACTACGCTGCAGTGTCAACATCTAGGAAAGAAGGTGTCAACATCAACTTAGGACTCCCACCCGTCCCCTCACGCTCTGCACAGTTTTCCTTTGTGTCCGTATTTCTCAACAGCTTTGTTCAATTAAAACTGCGCAAGTGTGCCCTGCAGACCGCCTTGTTGTGATTTGTTTTTGGGGAATGTGTGTCGAAACAAACTGAACTGTATCCATCTTGCTGAGAAACAACAGGGTAGCTGTATGTATGTTTTGACTGGAATAAACTGCAAGCTAATGATCTCCTATAATGAGGAGAAAGAGACAAATGACATGAGGTCTTTGCACAGCACATAATCACGTTAGAATAAATGCTGCACACGAAAGCCAGAGAGCAGCATCACTTTAAGTGATGCAGGACTGAGAAGGATGCTGCAGCATCCCTGAAATGAACCAAAAAGCATGTTTCACACACATATGGCCCGAGTAAGACTGTTCGACCTGTCTTAACACTACATACCTGTGGGATTTAGTTGAAAAATAAAAGTTGGGTGTTAAAGCCTTCGGCTGTAATATCTATGATTGCTCTCACCACTAGTGCTCAAGTTATCCTCAGCTTGCCTGCATTCACTGACTTGCTGCACAAATTTGACTGCAGATCAGCACACATAGAGGGGAAGAAGACGCAATGGCTCTTACCACTTGGGTTCTTGTTCTTCTTAAGACTCTTGCCACAAAGACACTGCAGCATATGCGTTCCTTTGCTGAAAATGTTCCAAAGAAACCACATTGATTTGGGCGAGGAGCGATCCAACAGCTTAGACACCCTGATAAAGAACAGATCCCTGCAGTTGCATAATAATAAGAACACAATGGGATGCTCAGTTTTCCAGTAGTGTCATAGAAAAATATGTATTACTATCCTAGCGTCTTCATGCAAGAGGTAAAATATTCTCTTTAGACCTGGCAAAACAAAGGTATTCTTCTTAGTAATAAAGGTTGGTCGGTCATAAAAATAGATAGGCTACTCTATAAATTGCATGTGCTGCAGAGGGGGAACGTGCAGCCCGTTATAAACTAACGTGAAAGACACGGCGGATCTTTGCGTTCTCTGTTAGTTCATCACTCAAATGAAGGGTGGATGGATGTGCACGGCATCAGAAGCCTGAAGGGGATGCATCCCATTTAAAAGCAGCGATACCTCCGAGCAAAGCGCACATTTCCAGCATCAGCTCAGTGTCTCTCAGGGAAGTCTTCCTAAAACCTGCTGCTGTTGCTGTTGCTGCTTCTGCTGTTGCTGTTGCTGCTGGTCAGTAATATCCATGAGCTTTCATCAATGTGAAAGCACTGCACTGATGCTGATGCTGAGGATGGGGTTGGAGTGCGGCTTGATGTTTCACCTGTGCATTACTGATCCCGTTGCCTCCCGAAAAGTATCTCTCACGTATTCCTCTTTGCCTTGGATCTGTGTTGGATATAGACGAGAAGGAGGAGGGGCTGAATTGAAAGATTGCCTTTCCATTACGTAAAACACGTGGTTTGGGTTCTGGCATATCACTGACGCTTTCGGCATTTCGGAATAGAGTAGCGTTGGGAAATCCGGTGCATTTTAGCAAATCGGTTCGTTCGAACGGCTCGTTTCGGTGTAGCGGTTCGTTTGAATCATCGCTCAAAAAGTCTTTCGCATTTTACGCTTCATTCTGCTGCACTTGTAGCAGTTAATATTTGCCTATTACCACTATGTTCTCGATTACTTTATATAAATTAAGTTGTAGTGGTAAGTGAATTTTAATATTTAAAAAAAAAATGTGTAGCCTAACAGTATGATTCCACCATCATTTAAAACCTGTATGTTTGTTACGCCATATAAATTTTCTTCGTGAAAAACTGATTAACAAATCGAAAAAAAAAAAAAAATCAGACCTTAGTGTTTCATTCTCAAAAGGATTTACAAATGTTTCGTGAATGGAATCGGTTCCTTTGAACCAGACCTGTTCGTTTGAGCCACTGCTCAAAAGTAGCCTATTTTACATTTTACGTTTTATTCGTTTGCAGGCATAAACCGCTATTGTGTTTTCGATGAAGTACTTTTTTGTAGAATTTAGAAATGTTCTAGGAGGAAAACAGTTCAAGGTGTGGGTATGACGTAGTTTATTGCAGCATCTGGCCGCAAAATTGGTCTAACTATTTATTATTATTATTTAATTTTTTTAAGTTCTACAACGTGGTTTTCGTTGAAATGCCACAGATTAAAAATTCATTGAACATTTCTTACAATTTTTAGTTTAAAAAAGATTTTTATAATCTGAGGAACCATTTTCCAGAACTAGCTATTTGTGCAACTCTTTTTGAGCAATTGAAATTTTTCATGGATGTTTGAGCAATTGAAATTTTTCATGGATGTTTGAATGCTTCTTATGGAACCATTGATTACAATAAAGAACATGTTTGCATGCACCAAAAATCTATTCCAATCTAGCCAACTATTAATAATTTAACATAAACCTTCTATTGGTGATAAATATAGGCATTGCAGCAACACAATGTTCCATTTTATAAAATGTGCCTATTTACCAACAAAATAACATTATAAGGAAAATATTTTTGCACAAAATAAAAATTTGTATTCTAAAGGCATTAAAACCATTTAACAAGATTCATAACCTGCTTAAATAACAGGTTCCTTGTCAATATGATAATGCTGTCTTTCACATAATGGTTTTCCTAGAACAAAACAAAAGAGCAGCGTTCAATTAACAGGATGCTCCACACTTTGATTTACTACATTAATCTACTTTAACGACCTACTTTTGTTCAGCTCGTGACTTGCCACTCTTCTGTGATGTCTAGGTCTACAGGGAAGTGGGCCCCTTTGAGGCGCAGTGTTTCTTGACTAAATTCCCCACAGAAAGTCTGACACAACCCAATCATTCCCACTACAAGACGATCACAAAACCCAAACCTATGAGTCACCGAAGCAAGGGCCATTTCCCTGATTAAAGCAACAACACATTGCTGTAAATCTTTAAAAGGTGAGCAGAGTGTATCAGATTTAAACACCATAGTGCTCTGTCACTGTTTGAACCATGCATGTCATCTTTGTGACAAGGAGTTTGGTAACAGCACTTTATAAAGACAATATTTTGCCCTGATTTTGCAGATACGTGTCTGCAGAGACTTGAAGGGGTAATGCAGTACTGAGGTTTTCTTCGCTGCTCTTACTGCCAGACCTCGTATTGATCTGTTTCATGTAATGTAAAACATCATTGCACCCAAGGGAAGATCCTCTGACAATTTTGTCAGGCTTCATTATTATACGTCTTTTTGATTATGCAGTAAATTTCCAGGCTGGAAGATTAAGATGAGTTGTTATCAGTGCATTTTACCTTTGCATCAATAATTAAAAAATGAAAAATAAAAATCGATTAAACTTAGCTTAAAGACTTGCAACATGCAAAAGAGTAAAAATGATTTACTACTCTGTAATACTTTATTCTGATTGGTTAATCTGGGCATATTGTGGCTCACTCTGCATAGGGCTCTTGTTTTACTCATATAATTAAACAATTTCAACTTAAATTAATGAAGCCATCTTTTTATTTATATGCTAAGTAGCCATGTATTAAAAGGGATGATATACAGTCAGCTGTTCATTATCATAAAGAAATTCCTTTAAGATCCTAATCACATCGTACATTTTATGATAATGACCATTTGACTGCATTTTATCCCTTACATAATTCATAACCCCATCATTATGAGTTATGTAAGGGATATAATTTTTATACTTTTTTATTTTATTTTTTAACTCCCACAGCTTATATCAAAACTTTCCCCTTCAATGGAAAAGGCTCATGGGCAGCAAATGAAGCTTTAATATGAATTTTATTTGATGAGCACAGTGTCTGAACATCCTCTCAGCCTGTTCATTTGTGCACAACCCTCCAGTCTGTCCTTTCCACGTTTACTAATGACTAGCCACTGGATGACACCACAGTTCAATTCTCTTCAATGAATGTTGCGTATGTCGGGACCCTAGGCGACCGCACATATCGGGCCTGACCTTCCCTGCAAAAGAAACGTGACTGTGCATGTAAAAGCATTTTCCTACAAATAATGAAAAAGCTGACCCAGCCATCTCTGACAATAAAAAAAAAGTTTGTTGACCATGTTTACAAAATCACCTTTGCTACTAGGTGAAAATTCGATTTTAAGAGTATTTTGTTCATTTTCATAAAGGCAAATAAAGTGCAAGTGCCCCCACAGTATGACTAACAGGGCAAGAGTACTGAACCTGCCAAATCCCACACACATATGAAACAGCACCTCTTCAACAGTCACTTAGAGATGTTTTATCAGAATGACACATGGCATCAGTGCTGGCATAAGCCTGCTTTTACAGTCTTTGGTTTTGATTCTACATTCATTCCAATTTATGTCACTCATGCATGTTAAAAGTCTCTATCTGGACCAGTTCTTCAGATAATGTTTCATGTAGTGAATGAAGAATTGTAACTTAATGAAATCTAACAAGCATTTTACTATCTGATCCACAAACAGTCTAACACAAAACCTTGATTGAATTTGTCACCCATTCAAATGCTAATTCCTGTTCATTTGGCACTCCGTTTGGCCTACATCACCTCGAAATCAAGGCTGCGTAGCATGAGAGATGAAATATTGTGGGATTATAGAAATATGTGACTTATCCAAAAGTAGCCAAGAGTGAGAGCGTAATGCAAGTGAAACATAAAACGTAAAAAAAAAAAAACTGTCGTTGGTAGAGCCTGAGGCAAGTTAGACCTTTTACTGTCAGAGCTGCTTTAAAAGCAGAGTAGTGATTGAGCCGCAATGGATATGGTGGCCATATTTGTCCATCGTCCTCACCGTCCCTGCGCTGCTGATGCACTTTTTCCCTTTCCATCAGATGACTTGACATATGCAGTTCTTTGACTATGCCCATGGATATTTCCCCACAGCAGTACTTTAATGATGCTGTTCTAAATAAGAACTGTTCATGCTCCATGATAATCATCTCTCAGGGAGTGTCCTAACCAGCTCAAACATGTTCCATCACTCAACGTGGAAACCATTCCATATGGACTGCTGAGGTTCGCCGTGTGTACACAGTATTTACTGTGATGCATAGATATAAAAATCTGCAAGTAAAATCAGTAACATATTGTTCAGATAAATAAATCTGAATTCAAAAAGACAATCTCTGCTATCAAACACACACGATCATTTGATGTCTCTGTATGCAACATGTAATATCCTTATATTATTTTAACCTAAAATAAAATGTAAAATACTAAATTCTTATTTAATCAGCATAGTTTCAACATATTCATTATTTTTTTTAATAATATTAAACATGCATTATTTATAACTTTTTTTTCAATTAATAATGTCCATAGCAAACAATTGCCCATTAGTTGTTTTGCATATCGCTTTTTCAATTTCTACACAAATTTGTCATACATGCAGTGACATTTCACTTCACTCTAAATTTTTTCACGATAAATGAAAATCCATAACTTATAACTTATCCATAAATAAATAAAATGTGTACCTATTTGGTTGCTAGTGTACTGCTAAGTATTCTAAAAAATTTTTTTTTTGTTTTGTTTTTTTTAAAGGCCTCTCCTTTTATAAAAAGTCTTTATAATATTAAGGTCCCTATATGACTTTAACATTATATATATATATATATATATATATATATATATATATATATATATATAGTTTTTTTTTCTTTACTTTTTTCAAATTGCATATGGATGCTTGCTCTAGAGATTAAGATAATAAAGCAAAAAAAAAAATTAATAATAATAATAAAATAAAACATTTAGAAATTAAGTTATTATTCATGGTGTCCTCTGCTGCATTATTGATGTGCATATGTAAACAGCTGGCACAGGTGACAGTTTTCAGTTGCACTGTTAATAAGAGCACACTTCCTAAACATGTCTCCTCAGCAGCGAGAGATCCTGTCGAGGATGTCGAGGATGTGACCATCACTAGACGTTACCTCTCCTGGGACTTGTTGCCTTGATCACTTTCCATCACAGTGAGAGAAAAACACAGATCTCACAGGCTCCTGAAGGAGTACGTCTGGCCCTTAATTCTCAGTAGAGACCAGTGTGCTCCCCAGCAAAACAACAGGGAACAATGAGTATTTGTATCTGGCAACGTTGTCAGTTCAAATGTCTTGAGAGTGTGCCACGCTTCCAGCTTCCATGACATTTGTAGAAAACAGACGACAATACTAACACGAAATTAGGAATAAATATCTCTAACATTCATGTACTGTACATGTCTCTTCAGGGCTGGCACAATAGTGTAACAGTACAGGGCAATTTTCTGTTTCACAGTACTGAACAAACAACTACATTGGCCATCATTAAAGGCGTATGTTCCTGCAGCCGATGTTCGTTTGCTTCTTGAAGTTCGCAGAAGGCTAGGAATAGATCATACACCACGCTTGATAATTAGACACCAACAGGTCCAATTGCGCAAGAGGGAATTTTTGCACATGGGCATCATCTTTGGGGAAAGGAGCTTACCAAAGATGCTTTCAGCTAATGATGCCTGGCTTTGCCCGCTCCCTTCTGAGTTTCCCTGGAGCTAATTTACTGGAACTTCACCACCGTTGAGACTTTTTCAGGCTTTCGGTCCCTTTCACACAGATTCTCAAGACACTGATAAGGAAGGAAAGCAACTTATGTATGTCAAGCAGAAAGAAAAGATCATCAGAAAAGATGATTCATCCTGACTCATCTTACAACAGGCACAAATTATGAGTTTTTAATTATGGCAACTATAATACATTATTAATCATTAATATTACATTGGAACATAAAGATAATGACAGAATGAAGAGAAAGCTTGTTTTTTAAGTCTACCAGTTTAACAGTCTGATGCTAAAAAGCCCACACACCATCCCAGAGCAAATCCAATTCCTTAAATGTCATAGCTCTGGAGATTTAAAGAAGCTCTCAGTAATAAATCATTTAAGTATTAACTTAACATTGTTTCAGATTTTCTTCCTGAAATTCCCTATAAGAAACTAAAATAGACACAAATAAGTCAATTGCTGACATATAGTAAGAGTAGCGAGATAAATAATGTGGATCACATAGCTCAGATAATTTGGTACTGGAAACTGAAATCTCTGGCTTTTGATTGATGACTTCGATATCTTGGCAAATCTGAGCACAATTGAGATATTATTGACATCTTCTGAAGCATGAGATTGCTAAAGTCTATTTGTCAGGAGAACAGGCTGAGACTTTGCTGAGAAAATGCAAAGGTCTTTCAGTCTCACTGCTTTCTGAGAGAAGCAACTTAGAAATTGATGAGATTTATTTATTCTTTTTTTTTTCAATAGGGCATCCTCAAGAAAAGCTTGCTAATTTCACATAAAATAAAATAAAATAAAATAAAGCAGTGGGCAGCCATTTATGTTGCGGCACCCGGGGAGCAGTTTTATATATATATTCATCAAAACCTTGTTCAAACTTATTACATAGAAAAGGCTGTTTGTTACTGTCTGCTCAATCATACAAGGCAGCATCTTAGAGCATCACAAATATATCACCTTTGAAGTTAACTAAGCATATTTTGTAAGTAAGGGAAAGATCTTTTTTTATAGAACATAAACATTATTCAGACCATTTCTTTGAAGAAAGTCAATCATACTGATATGAAACAACATGAAATAAATGTCATAACAGAATTTCTGGTACTGAATCAACTCTTCCTTGTAAAAAAAAATTACAAACAGAATGAGCACTATCAGAATTCTGACAGTCTCCTGAGAGTTTCACCATCTTGTAATCCTGCTTGCAGCAGTCTGGACAGCGTCATTACTCACCTAAGCTACAAATTAGACACATAACATTTTATTGCCTGTGTTTAAGTCATGATGCCATAAACTCTGACCTCAGTAGAGAATGAGTGACTAATAATAAAGGAAGTTGTCATATTGTAAAAAAACAAAACCAACATGTAGTGAGGGAACTCTTTCAGACATACATTTTCACAACGTGTGACAGTTACAGTAGCCCTGTACTCTACATATTTATCAGATAACTAATGTCTGAACTGTGAATTTTATATCAAAACAAAAAGACTGTACTTATCAAGCACACACATAATAGGTCTATGAAACTCTACAGCACTAAAATCCATTTAAATCATTACTCATGCATCTAGACTCCTTTTCAAATGCAAGTTATATTGCGTTCTTCATGCCATCAAACCCTGTAAGTTAACCACTGTCAATATTATAACAGTTCATAAAACTGCACACATTTCTGAAGAAAAGGCCAAGAGATGACTCACTGCTATCTAAATCAAAAGTCAAGAGAATAATTTGCACTTCCTTAATCATTATATGAACATAATCACTGCTGCTTGAAGTGACAAATGGAGTACAGTTCATGTTTACATGAACCACACCGATACAACAGAAGCATCCAAGTAACTAAGCAACAGTTCTCAGGTGTCACAATATGCGTGTTGCGAGGAAACATAAAATACACAAAACTCTTTTAATTTCAATAATCTAAAGGGGTAAACAGAAGCACACAACACACAGGCACATGTACGCACACACACACACGTTTGTTTTTGTGAAAATTGGGGACATCCCATAGGCGTAATGGTTTTTATACTTTACAAACTGTATATTCTATCGCCCTTCACCTAAACCTAACCCTCACAGGAAACTTTGTGCATATTTACTTTCTCAAAAAAACTCATTCTGTATGGTTTATAAGCATTTTAAAAAATGGGGACATGGGTTATGTCTTCCTTAGTCACCCTCTCCTTGTAATACCGGTGTCATACCCATGTCATTATACAAAGTTGTGTCCTGATATGTCACAAAAACAACAGCACACACATATACACACACACACATACATAGATAAACAATCTCCGACAAACATGAACTCAAAAGACTGGGGTTTTAAACTCCTAGAAACAATTAACAAACCATGGAAGACAGAAACTGGGTCACAGGGGCAAAAACACACTTTAGCCCCTTTCACACTGCGATTCCGGAAAATACACGGGTAATGTGTTCCAGCAATTGGTCCCGGGTCGCTAGATTTTGCACTGCCAGTGATTACACGGAATATGTACATGCGTTCACACACAACCCGTAAAGGTCCCGTAAAGACATCAGTGTGTGACATGTAATGTACGAGATGAAAACGCTAGGCACGTTATCTTTTTTTTCTTAAGCTGGCGAACGATTTCAGGAAATTTTGTGGAAAGTGAGGAACTAACTGATCTCTGCTTCATTGCAATTCGCACATATTTGTTTCGTCGTGAACATTGATCTGCCTTCAAAACAACTGGTAAAAGAGTCGTGCGATAACGTGCGTCATCACTACAACACACCCTTTACGGCATTAGTTCTAGCTTTTGTTCACACAGTGCTCGTTCCAGGACTGAACCCGGCAATGATACTAGGTCCCCGACCCGGGATCAATCCCAGGATCAATCCCAGGACGTGTTTGCGTTCACACAGAAGGCGACCTGGCAATGTTCCACCAATTTTCCGGGTCCAACGTGGGTTGTGAAAGGGGCTATAGACAAGACCATAGTTCTGACATAATGCCCCCTCCCGAAAGGTGCGTCCTCGCACTGTAGTAACAACAGAGGGGGGCGTGGATGGGAGATGGGGGGAAGTTCTGGTGGAGGATGGATCCATCGGAGGGGGGCGGCAGACAGAGACCACGGAGGGAGGAGCCAGGGAGGAGACAGGAGGAGCTCGGAGCAGGAAGAGCACAGCAGGACACAGGCCTCAGTCATAATGACCGCCCAAGGTGGAGCCAACGGTGGGAGGAGCCGACCAATGTTGGCGGAGCAGGTGGAGGAGGAGCCTGAGGTAGAGACGGAGAGCTGAAGAGCCAGGGCGATGGGGGAGGATCCAGAGGTCCTAGCTGGAACGATGGCACCGGCGACTTATGCGGAAATGTGATTCCGTGAGGCTGCAGTGAAACCAGAGCGACAGAGGACTGAGGTGGAGCTGAGGGGATGAAGGAGCCTGATGGAGCCAGAGGAGTGGAGTAATTTTCGAGGAGCAGGCATTGGAAGGCACTTTCTATGAACATCCACATCACTCTCCCTTGTGGTGGGCACTGTAGCCGGCTCTCGCACCTGGTCTGACGGGTTGGGCAATGGCTCTCTGTCATCGGTGAGCCCAGGCATTCTCTCCGCACATTGAGGAGATAGTGGGCTGTGCTCTGGGTTCGGAGGGGACCTGGCAAGATCCTTCATGGGGAAGATGGATGAGAGGGGACTCGTTTCTTGCCAGAGTCCACTCCACGAATGTGGTGAATTCCTCCCGAGGACCATCTTCGGACGACAACGCTCTGCACTCGGCATTCAGGCTTGCGTCACAGAAAGCACAGAGCGCATCGTCAAGGTAGCTGGTGATGTGAGCTAGCAACAGGGACTGCCTGGTATGATCTTGAGAGAACGTCCTTCCTGTTCCAGCAGGAGGAGGAGGAATTCGGGGGACAGGAGGGGATCCATAAGGGCAACACAACAGAAAGAAAAAGACGGAGAAAAAAAAAACTAAATGGAGAGTAACAGTAACAGGTAACAGTTTTAGGTCGGAGATTCTGTCACAATATGTGTGTTGCGAGGAAACACGGAATGTACAAAACACTTCTTTTAATTTCAATAATCTAAAAGGGGACAGACACACACACACAGACACACATACACACACACACACACTGTGTGACACTGTCTATTCTGGTACAAATAGATCTCAGACTTCCATTACGACAGGCCATACCTCAGGGATCAGTGTTGGGTCCTATTCTTTTAAGTATTTATATGCTGCCTCTTGGACAGATTATTCAGAAGTATGGTCTGGACTATCACTGCTATGCAGATGATACCCAGGTTTATATTAGTACTCAATCTGATGTTACACTCCAGCTTAAAACTTTATCTGCTTGTTTATTGGAAATAAAGGCCTGGATGAGATAGAATTTTCTTAAATTAAACTATTCTAAAAGTAACATTTTATTATTTGGCACTCCAGCTTCTGTTAATAAATGCAATACAGTCAAACTGACAGTGGATGACAGCCTGATCTCCCTTTCTGAGCAGGTGTGGAACTTGAGTGTTATTTTTCATGCACAGTTGACTTTTAATACTCATTTAGCTCTTTATCATCTGGGAAACATTACACACATAAGACCGTTTCTCTCTTTGCCTGATGCTAAGAGGCTTATTCACACCTTTATAATATCTAGGATTGATTATTGCAATTCACTATTTGCAGGTCTACCGGCAAATCTGTTTAAGAGGCTGCAGCATATACATAACTCTGCTGCTTGTGTATTGATGTCATCACATGAACACATTACCCCTGTACTTTTTTAACTGGTTTCCAGTACAATCATGTGTTGATTTTAAAGTTCTTGTTTTAACTTAGAAAGCAGTACATGGGCTGGCACCAGAATATTTTTGTAGCTTGGTTACATCATCCATACCTGCTCGGCCTCTCCACTCTCTTATGTTTTTTTTTCAGCCCCATTATAAACTTAAAATTATAGGAGAAAGGTCAACTCACTGCCTTCTTTGATTAGGAATGCTCCATCTATTAACTGTTTTCAGAGATTAATTAAAAAGTATATTTTAGTGAGGTATTTAAGTTATAATTATCATTATTTTTATTTTTTCTCTGGATTTGGAGTATTGTTTTATTCTTCTATTTTATTGTTATGTTTTACCATGTTATAGCACGCTGAGTGTAAGAAAGGCGCACTACAAATAAAATTTATTATTATTTATAATTATTATATAAATTGAATACCAATAAATATTAAAATTAGGGCTATCAAATCGATTCACTGCATCCAAAATAGATATATGTATAATGATATATATGTATATGCACACAGACACACACACACACACACACACACACATATATATAAATACATAAATGTATGTGTGTGTGTTAAGATTATATATTATGATTGTGACAAGAAATAATCTACTTACATTCACCCACATCTTTAGCTGAATGTCAAATGGCAAAGGCAGTGAAAGCTGGGACAATCTCCACTCTCACTGTCCTTGAGATAAAAAAAAAAAACATCACATAACATTAGCCTTGACTTGCATATGAGATCTGTGCCACCTCTTAAAAGGTTACACAAGATTAAAAGGTTGCTTAAATTCTGTTGGGATCACACAGTATATTAGACGGTTTACAGCTTTTCCAAGCATGCTCTCCTAAAACAACAGAGCCCTGCAGGACACAGAATATTCATATCGGACAAGGACACTATGTAGGCCATCTTTTAAATGGGTGAGAGTGCCCTCTCAATGGAGCTGCAGGCTTTAACTTAAGAAAAGTTTGATAGCAGGAAAGAGGCAAGCAGAAGCATTTAGGAAAATAAATGTTCATCAAACTGAATGAATGGGTCCCATTTACAGTAGCTGTCTCTATGAGTATCATTTCATAAATGTAGACCAGCAAAGCTGTACTTTCTTTCTGAATGGCTGCCATGGCAACAACCACATGACTGGCTCAAAACTCAAGCTGAACTCCTATCTCTGTTCATTGTGACTTCTGGTGCAGGTGGATTCAGGCTATAGCATGCAAAGAAATGCAACATCAAGCTTACCAACCCGTTTTGCCCTGTGTTAATAAATATCTGCAATACAGATGGGACAAAAACTGCTATGAGATGCAGGTACAACAAGGTACAATGGCAAGTGGCTGGTTTAGGATATAGTACAATAGGAATATGTTTTAGATTATTCAGTGGTTGGAGTTTCATGGAGTTTCATGTTGATACCATGCTTAGCAGGAAGTGCTTAAGAGCTATACAAATCTTTGGTATGTTTGTTTGGGTTTTGGGTACAATAAAAACTACAGCATAACTACAGTTATCATATGCATAATATTTCCAGGTTAAATCCGCAAAACCAACTATCAACACAACTCCACCAAAAACCTATAACCATCTTCTTGTCAAGCTGAAGAAACGACAGGTAGGAAAGCTGAACTACCAGCAGATGTCGACATTTCCACCGTATAATTGTCAAAAATGGAAAGCTTGGGAAACGGATGCATATTCGTCTTCCTAGTAAACAAATTTGAGATATCATTCTGTCATTACCAGCTTGAACAAGAGTCAAAAGAGAAGATCACATGCTTCTCGACAAAATGCCATATAATGCAGACCAGCGGAGGAGCTGACTGTAGAAATTACTATGTAAAGAAAATGTATAATATATACAACAATATAATATTAAATATTCAATGACTTCTATAATATTTAAACATTTACATCGGACTTTATGGTTTCTGTTTCAGTCTTGGCTCTGAAAAAAAGACTAAAGCATCACTAAAGAGAATGAGTGAATCCTTCAGCGTGCATACTCTGAGTTTTTCATATTATGTGTTATTAAAGGGATCCTCTCAGCCACCAGTTTCAGAAGAGAGACATGGGGACGCAGAGAATAAGAAAACTGCAAGAAATAAGCATGTAATGTCTACTAGCATGACGGATGAGAGAAAGGAATGTGATGAAATGATAAAATCTGAACACAAAGATACATCACAAGATGACGCGTATTTCATGCAAGACAGGTTGTAAATCTTAAAGATAAAACCAGATAAAATGTTTTTCTATATCTCTAGAAGATTATATTCTTATTTAATTAAGTGGTGCCATATGCTGTGTAACGGTTCAATGGTGAATCATAACCGCTAGTGTCACTTTACGGTTAAGCATGTACAACTCATTTAATCTTTTAGCTCCTCTTTTTATTGTATTTTATTTTTCATTTACTGCTTTATGTTATTTTTATTTTATTCGAGTTGTATTGTAATTTCGTTTTTATTATTTCCCTCTTATAATAGCCCGTACAAGTTTAAATCTAAATAAAAGCATTAAACCAATTATGTCTGACATACAACCATATATGACTATATCATGTCATGTTAAAGGTCTAAAATTTTATCAAATAAATATTTTAAAATGACAAGTGCACTTAATTTTATTATTTATTAATTTTATCGATTAGCTATGCCTGACTTTTCGATCATGAGAAGCGCTTTGTATCATAACACTCGTCGAACTCTCTGTGCTCGACTTAGCAGGTCTGATCATCCGAACATCACAAGGGTGGAATTAACTGAACATGTCTTTCGGTTAAATGAATTAACGATTAATGATATCTCTTAAAAACTGACAAAGACATGGTGTAAAAACGGCGCCAAAGGTACGTATAACATTTATGTTACACCGTGATGATACATGTATGTTGTTATTAGTTTATCAGACAGCTAGCTTTGCTAACTTTACTGGGGCCTTTAAAGGATGAAACAGGAAATTTGACACTGTTGTCGAAAACTAACATGTGTGTTGAATATATATTTTAAGATAACCACAAGCAAAACTGAATGTGTCTAAATAATAAGCCTAGCAGATTAAATGGATGAGATACTCTCGGATAAATACAGTTTACAATTAAGCATCACTGCTTAAATGTGACATAATCTTAGTTTAGTACTTATCGTATTTGCTCTGTTGCATTCAATTATGTCTTAGTATATTCGCTAATGAGCATTTTGCACTAATGTTACGGTCAAATTATTATTTATGTTAGATCTATGCACTTCACACATGATCTGTTATGAATTCGCTAAAAAAAATAATAACGGCGCAGACCTCTTTTCTTCCGTGTTTGTAATAATAATTCACATGTATGGTTAACAGTCGAAAATTAGCTGAACGTGTATACGATTAAAACAAATATAATAAACCACTAGCGTAATGCGAGTTTATGAGTCCTACTATGGCGGAGGCTTGGTTCCTGGATGTTAATGACGTATCAGAATGGTTCGTGAATAGTCTTACCTGATTGGTTGAAAGGCAGACGTCTGTCGGGTGGCCAGTGAACGGAGCCTACGAAGACGAAGGGTTGGCTCATGAATATTAAGTATGTTAGTTGATTGGACGCCCTTAGCGGTAACGTCATTAGAAGACCTTCGCCATAGTAAAGCTCTCTAGGAATCACATGACATTGAAACTCGTGTTTGTTATGTTTTCATCCCCCGGCCTTTTTTGCCATTCCTCTATCCACATCACTTGGCCACTTACAGCTAGTTAGTAAAGTGTCAGTCCTGTTTCTGAAATGAGTGAATAATAACTAATAATAAATCCTGTAGATATTGGTTATCACTTTCTCACTGACATGTCTACAAACATCTTATCAATCCTAAAAGTTAACTGATATCACAATGAGCAGAAGTTTTTTTGTTATAAAGGGAACTTCTCTTTCACAGTCTGCCTTGTGATATTGTTTTTTGTTGTTATTCTTTTGTTTTATAATTAGCAAGTATTCCTGATCATGTCTTCATTTGTAGTGTTTTGTAGTGAGGTTCACATTATAAAGCTCGCATGACTGACTTCTACATTAACTTCCTGCATTAGTTACTGACATCAGGGTTTTAGATATTACTGAGACATTATTTATTTAAACATTATTTAGACACTAAGAGTACAAACCGGAGTTTATTTAGTACACAAATATAATCAAACATACATTATTGTATCTGGATTTGGACTGGATTGAGTCTGGTTTGGATTGTCCCTCAGGTGCAGTGACATGGCTGCTGAAGACAAGGCTTCCTCCTCGTCCTCTGCGATGGACTGGAGCTCCGAGCCGCCACTCTCTCCCACCAGTCCGTCCCATCTAACACAGTTCAAACCCCTGACCCCCGAGCAGGACGAGCCGCCCCTGCGCTCCGCCTACAGCTCCTTCGTCAGTCTGTTCCGCTTCAGCAAAGGTGAAACTGATTTTTTTTGTGTCATAATCAACTTCAACATTTGCATCTGCATCTGCATTTCCTTCTTTTTTAAAATGATGAAGTTGGTTTCAAAGGTTCACTGTTTGTTTTCTGCCATCAAACACCGATTCATGAATATCTTCTTCCATTAAACAACCTTTATGCAGTTATGTAAGTGTAGTCCATTTTAATAAGTCGATAGCATTTATTTGGAAATTGGATGCAAAGTACTTTGTATTCCTGATTGACTGTTTGGTTTAGGGCTGCACAATTAATCAAATTTCTAATTGCGATTACAATTATGGATGCCACAACTACGTAATCATTCAAAGCTGCAATTAATCGTGCAAAGACAACTTATGTTATTGTGCGTGCTTAAGATACATTTGTTCTTTCTACGTTATCTTTAAGATTTTTCCCATTATGTTTTGTATAACATTATAATACCATTCATATTTTCATTTTTTTATAATTTAAAGAAGAAAGCAATCCAATGTATAGTTGACATTTGAGGCTTAATACTATAGAGAAGCACTAAAAGTTTTTAAGTTAGAGTATTTTCAGCTTGTTTATTTTGATATAAAAATAAGGCATGCAGTTGCATCTAACAATGATATAAACATCATTCAATGTAAACTGTGATAATCGTAATTAATAATCGCAACTACAATTTCAAGCGAATAATCAACAATTATGATTTTTGTCATAATCGTGCAGTCATAGTTTGGTTGCACATTTAAAGCATAACTTAAATCTGATTTCTGGTAGAAAAGTACAAGGTTACATGAAGTAGCCATTCTAGTTTTAGAGAATGTGCTCTACTGAAAATTCCAGAAAGCCGGTGGTGGGAATTGTATTGAACAGTCAGAGGAGGGAAATAAACAGTCATGTGATTTTGCTCAAAATGTACCAAGAACACAATGCCCATTCTGTATGCTTTCATGTGGTTCTTTATTTTACTCTCATAGCTTTTTTTTTTCTGTCCCTGTGTATAATACCAACAAAACATTCCCGCTGGAAGCGCTGCTGTACAAGAGTGAAAGTGGACCCTTTAATAAGAAATTATAATGAGACATAAAGCTTTAAGAAAGAATATTTAGGTGCATCCTGTCCACGTGCATAGGAGTTTTACTCAGAACTATACATAGAGCTAAAAGGAATTGATGATCTCTATTAAAGTTATAGGTGAACTGAAGAAATACTCTGACATACCACAACAGAGAATTGTCCGGAATTAAAATGTAGTTTCTTTGAATATTATTGATGTATCTAGATGTTTTGATTAACAGTTAATCAGAATGATAATCCATACAATTTTCAATTCATTATAAGTATTTTTTTTATAGTGATCAACTCTCTAATGTGTCCCTTTCATTCCTTTTAGAAAAAACAGGTGCAAACATTGCACCAGCAAAAAAGATTGCTAAACTTGGTAAGTCTAGATTTTGTACAGAAATAAAAGTATAGGAAAAAAAAAATTAGGGGAAAAGAAGATTAAAAGAAGAAACGGCAACCCAATGCAAATCACCACAAAATGTGAAATGTTCTACCTTTTGATGGAGACAGAGGTTTTCTGTTGCTTTCACTTGTTCAGAGGAAGGACGGCCTCCTTCAGTGACCGAGAAAAGTCAGTCGGCTTCATCATCACCGCAGGGGCCACGGCGCAACTGGGCAAGTCCCTCCCATTCTATACATGGCTCCGAACCCCACAGGAAACATTCAGAACTTTTCAGAAGAACATCCACTGCTTCAGGTACAAAAACACAAGATTGCATATACTTGTATAATTGTACACAATTGTCTTTTTTCAGCTGTCCACAGTTTATCGTCTAGCATTTTTCCCGTAGACAACAGCATTGTTCTGTATTCCTCAAAGCATTCTCTTGCTAGAGTTAGAAAGGCCAGTCCTATCAGTGGTCTCTTTGATCGATGACTAGTCACGGCAGCGTGCTTCTCACAGGGTTTATCATTGAAGATAACAGTGATTCGAAGGCTAGACTCTGCCCTCATATAATCCATACAACTCTCAGGAGGGCCACTGGACATTCACTATTAGTGAAAATACAGACAACGGTTCAGTAAATCCAGGAAACCGATTTTGTTTGGCTGTAAACCTGGAAAATCATGACTATAATTCAAGTGGTGAACAGGTATTGTGAACCATGACTTTTTATTTGGTTGCAAGATGATTTCAAAATGACTAGAAGCTCAACATTTTGTGAGTGCTGATTGAGTTTTATGATAAAATATTGCATGTGCCGAAATCTTTTAGGCTAAAGTTGTTGTATGTTCCCTTTTTTGTTCACAGTGGACTGGGAAGGTGAGGATTCTTTATTCTATTTCATATGTATGAAGTCCTAAAATGCTTCAATTCATCAACACCGAGCTGAATCTTGTGTGTACACCGCAAAAAGAAAATATTTTCTTTATCAGTATCTTGTTTTGTTTTAGAAATTAAAATCTTTAAATAAGAAGAAACATTTTTTTTTTGAGAAACAAGAATACTAAGATTTGATTTCAGAGAATATATCTTTAATTACATTAGGTTATTTTTTCTTAACACACTGCCAAATAGCTTTGTCTTATTTTAAACTACTCCCACCACTCCCCCACCCCCCCAAAGAAAATTGATGAGATTAACTCGTTTCTCTGAAAACATGAATCTTACACTCATTTATATTTATTTAGTTTTAAGGATGTTTAGATAGATATGCTTACTAAAAAAATTAACAGAAATACTGATAAAGAAAATGAATTTTGCAGCGTATAGTTTTAAATGAATCACATTTGTTGCATGTGAAAGGATGGCTGCGTCAACGGTTTGAGCTGAACATTTCGGTTATGATCTTTAGTTGTTAGCTTTAGTAATTTCACATGCTTCTATTCATTCATAGTTTAATCGTGAGAATCATAATCCTGAAAATCCTCGCTGGCCTATGGCGGCTGACATAAGCAATCATTGACAGGATAAAGAGTGCTGGTGGATATTTGACTGCAGGCTTTGGTTTTGAATGAGCATGTGTGTCATGCATTTTCACCTTCATATTGTACTTTAGAGTAAGTCTAAAATAATAGTTTTGTATTTGACTAGTGTTTTTTTTTTTCCGTTTGTTTCTTTGCATTTATAGAGGGTCGACGGAAATCAGAAGCTCCTCTGGGCAGCCACGATCCCCGAACAGCTGTCCAGCTGCGCACAGCCCTCAAGAGACTCAAGGAGATCATGGAAGGGAAAAGCCAGGTATTGATTTCCCATGAACCAGCTGTATCTGTATTTTTACGTTTTTTTTAAGATGAATGTCATTGAAAAAAAAAAGTTTGAGTATTTTTTGCATGTTTATAAAGTTTATAGACAAAAAAAACCTACCCACATTCTCCAGAATACACCACAGAGTAAAGCAGTGGATTGTAACTGATATTAATCATGTTCCAGGACAGTGATCTGAAACAGTACTGGATGCCGGACAGCCAGTGTAAGGAGTGTTACGACTGCAATGAGAAATTCACAACCTTTCGACGCCGTCACCATTGTCGACTCTGCGGTCAAATCTTCTGCAGCCGATGCTGCAACCAGGAAATTCCTGGCAAGTTCATGGGCTATACGGGTGAGTGTTGTTGTGGTGTTCACTGTGGGGAGCGAGGGTCTCATTCTGACTGCTGGTTTGTGGACGTAGCCTCTTTGAAGAGGCGTTCGACAAGAAGATGAGCAGCTATTTGAGATTAAAGAGTAAGACTACCTCTAGCATGCTGCGTGTGTTTGCGGTGGTTTGACATTTTTGGGTTTTGATTTAAATGGGTTGTAGAGTGGACTAACTGGTTTGATTCTGAAAAAGGTAAGAATTTGGGTCTATGCACTTTGACCTTTCAGGAGGAATCGGTGCCTACCTAAAAAGCAAAAGAAAGAATCCTTCAGTACTAATTTTGCAGATATTTTATGCTGTAAACTCATTTGAACTATTCGATCAGTTAGACTGCATTCTCTGAGAAACTGTTACTTTGGTTATTCTTATATTCAGGTTGGTTTTGGAGCCTAAACATTTAGCTTTAGACCTTTTCAGGGTAAATTAGTTCAAACTGATCTCTGCCAGGGATCTTGGTTGTCCAACTTCTCTAATCTTGTCTCTTCTGGCTTTTTCCCCCCATACTGCAGGTGATTTACGGGCTTGTACGTACTGTCGTAAGATAGCATTGAGCTACGCTCACTCAGCTGACTCGAGCTCCATCGGAGAAGATCTCAGCGCCCTTTCAGACTCGCCCTGCTCAGTGTGTGTCCTGGAGCCCACCGAACCGCGCACACCTGTGGGGGGCCGCAAAGCCAGCAGGAACATCTTCCTGGAAGAGGACCTGGCCTGGCAAAGGTGAAAACACAGAAAGAATCAGAAATTGGGCAGGGCTTAAGGACATATCACTATCTCTTCCATTGTTCCCGCTCACTTTACCTTATCCCTCTGGTGTTTCTCTGCTCTGTTTTAACTCTGCTTTCTTACCATGATCATTGCGCTCGCTGTTTATCTCTTTTACTTGAGAATCGTTGAAGGATTAGCCCTTACAGTTCTGATGATTTCAGATTTTTCCTCTGTTCCTCATCTAAAGCATAGAAACTAAATTTGTAGTTAACAAAGCAAATGGGAGGTACAAGGAAAAGTGGACAATTTAGATGTTGTTTCTTTGAGGTTTATATCCATTAAAATAGTTTGCTGTAAATCTCATGAATCCTGTCATGAAGATTTTTGGAGTTAAATTTCACCCCCCAAAAATCATATATATTTTTTAAACAAATTGCAAAAAATAACAGAAAGTGTTAAATACTTAATGCATGAAAGTAATGTTACTGTAAAAAAAACTTACTGTCCTAAAAAGTTATTTTTTGTTTATGCAAAATTTAATTTGGTAACAGTTTATTTTAAGGTGTCCTTGTAACACGTTAATTGTACTTACTATTAAAATAATGGTTAATTATGCATAATTACATGCAGGTAACCCTAAGCCAAACCGTAATGCAACTTTAATTCTCTCCACTCAGCTGACTCCTTCTGCTCATGTGTTGTGAGTCTGTCTCAATGTTCATCCTTTCTCCTTTCTCTCTCCATGCATAGAAAAAATTCCATTGGGATGAGGAAGAAGTGAGTTTTAGTGTTACTTTTATTTTGCATGACCTCCTAGTGAAGACATGCTGCTGCTCTTTAAAGGGTTAGTTCACCCAAAAATGAAAATTATGTCATTAATGACCCTCATGTCGTTCCAAACCCGTAAGACCTCCGTTCATCTCCATTCAAAATAACCTAAATTTATTCAGACTTTATTTAGCATTGTCTTCTCTTCCAGGTCTGTTGTGAGTGAGTTCACGGCGCTGATGACGTACGACGCTGCTGACGTGTTTTCTGGTGCACCCAATAAAAAAGATAACACATCAACAGCGTCGTACGTCATCAGCGTCACTGCAGTGTCGTGAACGCACTCACAACAGGAAGAAAATACATTTTTATTTTTGGACCAAAATGTATTTTCGATGCTTCAAATTCTAACTGACCCTCTGATGTCACATAGACTACTTTGATGATGTTTTTCTTACCTTTCTGGACATGGACAGTATACCGTACACACAGCTTCAATGGAGGGACTGAGAGCTCTTGGACTAAATCTAAAATATCTTAAACCGTGTTCCGAAGATAAACGGAGGTCTTACGGGTTTGGAAAGACATGAGGGTCATTAATGACATTATTTTCATTTTTGGGTAAACTAGCCCTTTAAGTGTGACTCTGTTTCATGCATAGCTTGAGTGACATTTAATTATGTAGTATTTCAAAGGGAAATGGTTAAGCTGTTGCTGAGGTTTATTTGTGTGTATATGTGTGATTACTCTAGTCATCAGGAATCTCAAAGCAGTGCTCTCAGTTCCAGACTTACATCAGTCCAGGAGGATATGGGCAAGTCGCCAGCCAGAAAAAGGTGTTTTATTGTTTATTTTAGTCAAAGATATTTTTGTTCATTTCAGCACTTATTTTTATAGACTATAAATACAATATTTTATTTAATGTGTTAAGGTCAGCCAGTGTGACCAACCTGTCCTTGGACCGTTCCGGCTCATCCATGGTTTCTGCTTACGAGAGTTCGGTTAGCCCACAGAACAGCCGAGCCCTATGTAAGACTGACCACAGTGAAGAGGAGAGGAAGATCCTTCTGGTAACAACTGTCTTTTGCAGGTTCCTCCTCAACTTGACTTCACTTTCGAGGTGTTGTTATAAACTCTGGTTATCTTGTAGGATTCCTCTCAACTTAAAGATCTGTGGAAGAAAATTTGCCATAACAGCACAGGAATGGAGTTCCAGGACCATCGCTACTGGCTGCGCACTTACCCCAACTGCATTGTGGGTAAAGAGCTGGTCAACTGGCTCTTACGAAATGGCACTATTTCAACTAGGTAAGAACCAACAAATAATGGTTTTGACCAGTTTTATTTTCGGTTCATTACAACTTCAAGCATGGTCAGCTGCTTAATTGTATGCCATTAAATAGTTTTATTTCCTCTTGGTTTTTCCGACACAGAGCTCAGGCCATAGCTATTGGACAGGCTTTGGTAGATGGCCGCTGGCTTGACTGTGTCACTCATCATGATCAGATCTTCCGTGATGAGTATGCCTTATATCGCCCCCTCCAGGTGAGAAGAAGTATTCTGTGGCAGGTTTATATTTGGACAGTTGTTTAACCCTTGTTGCGCATCCTTTGGGACATTTTTGTCTTTTTCTTTTATCATTTTGTCTGTGTTACACTGCCCCAGAAAAAATAAAAACAATGCATCAGAATGAATGTTGTTGCTAATCATTGACATTTCCAAGACTGTAATAATCTGATTATCATTTACTAAGCATTAACTGGGTTTTAAATGGTTAAATTCCTGAAAATGAATGAATCTTTGGTAATTACATTCAGGACTGATGTTGGTAAAGCATCTGAAAAAGACTAAAAGCCAAAAAAAAAAAAAAAAAAGATTCTAATTTGGCTTTTGTATATTGAAGAGAACTATACAAAACCAAACTGATTTAGATCTTATCATCATTTAGTGATCACATTACTAATGTGTTTGTTGTATTTCAGAGCACAGAATTCTCAGAAACCCCTTCTCCAGACAGCGAGAGTGTGAATTCCTTGGAGGGACACTCCGAACCGTCATGGTTTAAAGACATCAAGTTTGACGACAGTGACAATGAGCAGCTAGCTTATGACAATGACTATGTCACACCAAGTAAGGCTCCCATGAATGTTAACATCCTATAGCAGTCAGTGCATCTTTGCCTCACCAACTTGCTGGCCCCCTCCCACAATTTTTCAGATTCGGCCAGCCCCAGCAAAAGAACATCTGTCAGCAGTTTCCACTCTGCAGTGGACAGTGACTCGGCCGCCTCCATCAACATAAACGTGGAGCAGGACAATGTCAATTTCCACATCAAGAAGCAGGCCAAGTACCCACATGTGCCTCCTTACCCAGCCGAGCAAAAAAGTATGGAGCCCCATGACCCGTTCACCCCAGAAACCGACATCCATGCACCAAGTGAGGAGAGGCGGAGAGGCCCATTGGCCATCCTGGTTTGCCTCAGTCTGCTTCAAAAGCAGCACTAACTCACTGGCTCTGTTCCAAACCATACTGAGCTGCCTCACTCTACATAGGCAGCCACCTAGCTACCTCCAAAGAAACCTCAATGATGACTTATTTAATTATGTACAGCAGTTTACTATCCAGGGTCAAAGAGTAAATTTAAAATGTGCAACAAAAAAAAATTGATTTACAATTCAAGTTATGAACAAATTAATTGCCCATTAGGGGCCAAGAAATATAAAATAATAAATAAAAAGTTTAACTTGAACTCAGTATAACATAAGCACAACATTAATTGTATTTATTAATAATTTTAATAAATTTAGCAGAGTCCACACTACAACTATAATGATAAAGGCACAGAGAAATTATATCGTTGGAATCATTTTCAGAACAAATTTTTCCAGCTGATGAATGATACAAAGATTGACAGCCAATCAGAATCCATCCTTCTATAACAAGCTCGAGAATTGTGTGCTTACAATAAACAGACGATATAATTTGCTGGTGTGGACGCTAATATCGTTATTTTTATAGTTCTCGTTCTTGGTGTGAACGGGGCTTAATTCTGATTTAAAAAATACAATAAAATTAATCTGGGAGATGCATTCTGGTATTGCTTTATGCTACAACAATCCATGTGCCACTGCCTTAGACTGAAGCTAAAATGAGGCATCTTATGAGACAGCCTAACTTTACTGCTTTATATTTGTAGCAGGCTTTGCCTTAGGGCATAGTGTTGATGTCGTTAAATCTTATCTACTCTAGGTAGACAGCTCATTACGGTGTGGAACAGAACCAATGTCATGCTGATCTGAGACTCACCATTCAATACTAGTCTGACCCTCCAAACTATAATTAACAATTGAAGTAACAGCCCTAACTATGCCCTATTTCCAGCATGAATGATTGTTTCCTTCCCAGCCTCACGTGGTTTGTCTTCCCAGTACAACATTTCATATTAATACATTTCCAGTTTGTCATACTCCCTCACAAGCATGGTTTGCTGCTACGTCATGCGTGTCTCACAGTTGCAAAGCAGTGACACTGACTTCCACTTCCTCAAAATTCCCGTTGAATGCATGTACCAGACTGTGGCATGGTTTAATAGCAGCATTTACTCAAATTAAGATTTCTTTTAATTATATGTTAAATCTATATAATTCGGTGTCCTCCGATGTCTACACATGACTTTTCTGTCTCACATGCACTCTCTCTCTCTTCGTCAGTGGAAGTCCTGCTCTCTGAAGATGGAGGTCAGAATATATCCATCAGTGATGCCTTCATTAAAGGTAATTGTTTCTAGCATCCTTTATTGTAGTCTGATGCAATACTTCAATTCAAAAGATTGGAATTATTACGACATGTATGGTTTTGAAATGTGAAGCTTAAAGTTTAATTAGAATTGTTTTTAATAAATCAAAAACAAAAGGACAGAACGGTCAAAAGAACCTAAAGATGGTAACCAATTATAAAAGAGTATAATGAATAAATAAATCCAAATTTGATCTGTTGAGGAAACCATTTGATCAGAAGGTCAGTCAGAAATTCCTTACAAGCAAATCAAACCTATGGGAAGTGCAACAGAAAGCATGGGATGGAACTTCATTCTTATTATTTTCATAAACTGACTGCTTGAGCATAAGGTCTGCAAAGTTATAATTGCTGCATTTTTCAATGAACAGAGAGTTTGAAGAAGAGTGTTAAATAGATAGTAACTTGTTATAATAAATATTTACACTTAAATAATAAATCTTTAAGTGTCTGCTAAATGCATACATGTAAATGTACTTTTTGTAAATTTAATTTGTCTTTGGTGAGTAAAAATACCAGTTTATTTCAAAAATGGTATAGTGTGCATGACCTATTGTCTCACCAATGCTAATGGGGGTTTCCTCTGTAGAGTCTCTGTTTAACCGGAGAGTTGAGGAGAAGGCTAAAGAGATGCTCTTCACACCTCTCGGCTGGCATCACAGCTCTCTGGACCAGCTGCGGGAAGAGAACGGGGAAAAGAAAGCGATGGAGCGTTTACTGTAAGATATCAGAGGATTGGTCTTTTTTTAAAGCAATAAGATAATGTTTCTATTAATGTACAATTAGGAGCAAAATATTTTTAAAAAGAAGGTGTTGTCGAAAAATGTAATAATGACATGGTATGATTAAAATGCTATAAATATAGTTCAGTGTCTACTTTATGGTCACACAAGCATCACATGATTATTGAGTTTAGGGACTTTTGGAAGCACACATCATGATTAATGCTTCCTCTTCAGGTCTGCTAATCACAGCCACATGATGGCGCTGCTGCAGCAGCTGCTGTACAGCGAATCACTGTCTCTCTCCTGGCGTGACATCATTGTGCCTGTGGTGAGGCAGGTTGTGCAGACGGTGCGACCAGACGTGCGCAGCTGTGATGACGACATGGATATCCGTCAGTTTGTCCACATCAAGAAGGTGAGGAACACACTGGGCTCAAAATTGATGAATCTAGTTTGAAATCTAATATTTGCTTTTTCGTAGATTCCTGGAGGAAAGAAGTTTGACTCTGCCGTAGTAAACGGCTTTGTTTGCACAAAGAATATTGCGCACAAAAAGGTATGTGTTGATTGAACACTATGCCAGAGAGAAGGTGATGTAATGTATGTACTAACAGTGTCAGGCCTTTCTCAACAGATGAACCCTTACATCAAAAACCCCAAGATCCTTCTCCTCAAATGCTCCATTGAGTATCTGTACAGAGAAGAGACCAAGTTCACTTCCATTGACCCAATTGTGTTACAGGTAACGGTCACTAACTCCTACATGATCTCTGTAAATGTGATTTGCAAATTATCTCAGAGAATACACTAAAAATATTTGTGGCCATTTGTGCCTTCCAGGAGCATGAGTTTCTGAAGAACTATGTTCAGAGGATTGCTGACGTCCGACCAAACCTGGTGCTGGTGGAGAAGACTGTGTCCCGGATCGCTCAGGACATGCTACTGGAACACGGCATCAGCCTCGTGATTAATGTCAAACCTGTTAGTACCTTCTCCAAGGCGTCTCTTTTCAAAAATATACTCAACATAGCTGCCCGTTGATAATGCCATAATCAGAGAGGACACGGCAAACAGGTTTTTATGGCTTGTTTTGATCTGGTTTGTGAATGTATTCGTTAATATCTCTTTTTTTATCAACACAGCAAGTCCTGGACCGTGTGAGTCGAATGACTCAGGGAGATTTAGTCATTTCAATGGACCAGCTTCTTACAAAACCTCGTCTGGGTACCTGCCACAAGTTTTACCTGCATTCCTTCCAGCTGCCAAATAGTGAGTCTTAATTTCTGTCTTTATTTCTGATTCATGTCAGGTTTGACAACATATGTTGTTCTTTTAGAGATGCAATTCATCAAAATTGTTCAGTTTTTGTTAATATTGGCTTTTTAAAGGGATACTCCACCGTGTTTTCATATTAAACTATGTTTTTCCCTTAACTAAGACGAGTTGATACATACCTCTCTCGTCTCAGTGCGTGCACTCAATCGCTTTGGCGCGCGGTGACACTTTGAAAGCACTTAGCTTAGCCCATTCATTCAATATGGGCCAAGCAGAGAAGCTTCGTCTTGGCGCAGTAATATCTTCACTAGAGGGAGCGGGGGCCGGTGAGAGGATTTTTCACGAGTGAAGATATTACTGCGCCAAGACGAAGTGCTTACAAGCACTTGTCATGGTATTCCGCCACACAATATAGTTATCCATTTTACACGCTTAGAAAAGCGCAACGTTTTGTTTTGTGTTACCGTCCTAGGTCGAGTTACACTACGCGAGTAACTGTATTTAAATAGGGAAAGCGTGGAGGTGTTTGGTAGCTTCTCTGCTTGGCCTATATTGAATGAATGGGCTAAGCTAAGTGCTTTCAAAGTGTCACCGCGCGCCAAAGCGATTGAGTGCACGCACTGAGACGAGAGAGGTATGTATCAACTCGTCTTAGTTAAGGGAAAAACATAGTTTAATATGAAAACACGGTGGAGTATCCCTTTAACTGTGCATGCTCATTTTTCTTTTAAGTTACTTTTGTCATCATCTAATACTCTAAACTGAATGTTAATTGTCATCTGGCATGTTCTTTTGTAATTCGTTTTTACTGGTAATTCTAAAATGATCTGTAAAATTCACTTGATCATTTTTTGGTTTGCAGATGAAATGAAGACCCTTATGTTTTTTGATGGGTGTCCTCCTCAGCTGGGCTGCACTATCAAGCTCCGTGGTGCATCAGAGTATGAGCTGGCACGGGTGAAAGAGATCATCATTTTTATGGTGTGCGTAGCGTACCACTCACAGCTGGAGATCTCTTTCCTCATGGATGAGTTTGCTATGCCTCCTAGCCTGGCTGAGAGTTCCTCTTTCCCATGTCTCCTGGAAAGCACCACTTTGGAGGAAGAGGAAGATAATGATGGTTCCACGCTGGGGGATGACTACCTCACGCTTCTTCCAGAAGGAGACTTTGAGCCAGGGCTTCAGGAGATTATCAAAGCCCACAGTAGACAGCCTTCCAACTCAGAATCTTCTCATAAAGATGGAGAAAGCCCCAGAATAAATAAAAACGGTTCAGTTGCTTCCTTCTCTGGAGGAGAGGAAGAGATTATAAAGACCTCCACACCCCTTTCATCCTTCACTTCCAGCCTTCCCCAGCCGGTGTCACCACCTTTCCTCATTTCAGACCTAAAAGAGACGTCACAGGAAGTAATTAAAGCACCTAGTGAGGAGGAGAAGAACAAAGAGCTGGAGGAGACTCTGGTCCATCGGGACAGCACCAGCTCTGAGAACTCCCTTCCACCAACCCGGCTCTTTAGGGATCCCTTACAGGATGACACAGGCCTGTTTGTGACCGAACATGTAGCTTCTTCAGATGACCGCCTCAAATCCATCTCAGCTTTGTTTAAACAGGAGCTAAAAGACATCATCCTCTGCATTTCACCCTTTATTACCTTTCGGGAGCCATACCTGCTCACGGCCGCTGGACTGCGTTGTCGTAGCCGGGATTATTTCCCAGAACAGGTTTACCTCTCACCTCTTTTGAATAAGGACTCGAAAGAGCTGGACGGACGCCGCAAGAGGCAGCTGCTGAAAGAGTCTGGCCCTAGTTCTGGCAGCCTGACCAACGGTACTGTGTCGCACCAGCGGACCATTCAGATTTTATCCTGTCACAAACTCACAGGTGCCCGTATAGTAGAGCAGCTAGGCAGTAGTCAGGAGCTGGCACGCATGCTGGCTGACTATCGTGCCCAGGGGGGGCGCATTCGGCAAAGGGAAGGAATGCAATTCCGTGAAACCCCACCCACAAAGCAGTCAATAAAGTCAGACAGTGAAGAAGATAAAGGGGCAGGACTGAATGAAATGACCTGGGCTAATAAGGTGAGGGTTTCTTGTCTGCTAGTATGTTTATTCTGTTACTTTATTCTACGTTCTGATTAGTGAGCCACTTTAAAACCTTGATTTATTTTAATTACTTATTTGTTTGCATTAAACATGGGTTGCGAACATTAAGCTGCTGCTCACTGCTAACCAAATATTTCCTATAAACTGCAGAAAAAGATGATTGGTTTAAAATAGTAATTAAAAATACTTTTTACTACGATTCATTGTTTTTATGTTTCAGATGGACTGTTTAAATCCAGTCAACCATCAGAGGCTCTGTGTGCTGTTCAGTAGCTCTTCAGCACAGTCTAATAATGCCCCAAACCCCTGCGTCAGTCCATGGTAAACTCTCAGCACACTTGGATTCTCTTAATAATTTAAGATGTATTAACAATGTGTGACAAAGCATGTTACTTGACTATATTCTCAATATGCAGGGAGGCCTAGCTTTTTATTGTATCTGCTATGTATTTACAGGATTGTAACAATGGAGTTTTATGGAAAGAATGACTTGACTCTTGGCGTATTTCTAGAGAGATACTGTTTTAGGTATTGTATTAAACTTGTTTCTTATGTTGGTCATAGTACCAAAATTTCAGTACTCAATTCAAGTGAAATTTCATGATTACTGATAGCGGTTCCGATAGTACTGCAAAAAAAAAAAGTATTTGCTCTTTTGCTGTTTATTCTGATTTTGTGTTATATGGGTGTGATTCAGACCCTCTTACCAGTGCCCCAGTATGTACTGTGAGACCCCCATGGTTCACCACATCCGGCGCTTTGTGCATGGTAACGGCTGTGTCCAGATTGTTCTGAAAGAGCTGGACTCGCCTGTACCCGGATATCAGCACACAATCCTCAACTACTCTTGGTGCCGTATTTGTAAACAGGTAACACAGTGAACATTTGGATATTATTTATATATATATATATATATATATATATATATATATGTAAAACTAATGTAAGGTATTTGTACTATAGTATGATTCACATGAATTGTTACCGTTCTGTTTCAGGTTACTCCTGTAGTCCCTTTGTCTAATGACTCCTGGTCCATGTCCTTCGCCAAGTATCTAGAACTCCGATTCTATGGTCACCAGTACACCCGCCGGGCCAATGCAGAGCCTTGCGGCCACTCCATCCATAAAGATTATCACCAGTACTTCTCCTACAACCAGATGGTGGCTTCATTCAGGTGTGCATCTTCACAATATACTGTAGATCTCTTTATATTCGAATGTGCGGAATACGAGTACCTTAGTACGTTTTTACAAACATTTAATCCAGATGTGTTCATGCTCTTCTGTCATCTGTAGCTACATCCCAGTGAGGCTATTCGAGATCTGTCTGCCTCCTCCAAAAATCATCATCAGGAACCAGGGTCCCTCTAAAGCCAACTTGCAGCAGGACCTCAAAGACTTCTCCCAGAAGTAAGATTCCCTTCTGGACGTCTCTTGCCCTGCCTCATAAACCTCCTCCAGATAACGGCTAAATTAATGAATTTCCATCGTTTGTAGGGTGGCTCAGGTGTACCTGGCCATAGATGACCGTCTCACCTCTCTAAAAACTGACACCTTCAGCAAGACTAGAGAAGAAAAAATGGAGGATATGTTTGCACAGAAAGATGTGGGTTTCTTTTCAGGACTTTCATTCAGAGTATTAACCAATGTCCAGCTGCTTTAATTAAACGTGTTTTTTTCTTAGATGGAGGAATCAGAGCTTCGCAGCTGGATAGAGAAGCTACAAGTGCGTCTGCAGAACAGCACAATGGACTCGCCGCAACAACTACAGACTGTGCTGGAGTCAGTGGTGGTCAAAAAGCAGGGTTTGTGTGAGACCCTGCAGTCCTGGAACAACAGGTGAGGACTGATAGAGACTGAAACTAAAGATCTGCCGTCAGAACAGTAGAACTTTTATTTGATCTTGTCTCCAGACTTCAGGACTTGTTCCAGCAAGAGAAAGGCAGGAAACGCTTATCTGTTCCTCCCAGCCCTGGCAGACACAGACAAGCCCCATCAGATGAGACCAAGGTCAGTCATTTATAATAGTTTGCTAAAGTAAGCCACCTCCTGGACTTTAAATAAAAGCATCTACTTCATACTTTGGATCATTTTTATTTTATTTTTGATTGATAGACTAGTGCTTTGGAGTCCTCTCCTCGTAACCCATCCCCTGTGGTTCCAAATGGAGAGAAAGGTGAGTTCATTAACCCTTTATTCATCTCGAAAAGGTTGCTCTTGATTGTTGCACACAGTCGACTCACAGTCGTTTCTCACAGAGGACCGTCATCTCAACACATTTCCCTCAAGTTCAGGGTCCTCATCATTACTACAGTTACCGTCTCCGACTGAACAAGCCTCAGACGCCATCATGAGCGGACCATCTTTTCCTGATCAGGACTCTGTCAGCATCCCAGACGGTAAACTCGCTTTAGACACTTCCTTGTGTTTGAAATCACACATAATCATCCCACCTGACTTACTCTCTCTCTCTTCATCTCTCTACTTCTTGTACTGTTTAGACATGTTTGATGGACACTTACTTGGTTCCAGTGACAGTCAAGTAAAGGAAAAGTCCACCATGAAAACCATCCTTGCCAACTTGTTACCCGGCAATAGCTACAATCCCATCCCTTTCCCTTTGTAAGGCTGTTATGATATTATGGATACTAAAAAGCAAACTAAAGATGTTCTTTCTCAAGCTGATAAAGGTCTGTTTTTCTGGTATGTTAGCGACCCAGACAAGCACTATTTGATGTATGAGCACGAGAGAGTTCCTATAGCCGTGTGTGAGCGAGAGCCCAGCTCCATCATTGCCTTTGCACTCAGGTACAGCTCCTTTGTATAACTAAAAATTAGAATAAAAATTATTCATTTTAATATATGTTCATTTATAGTTTTGGAACCGTCATTTCAACAAAATATACATTTTTGCTAATTAGATTGAGTAAATCAGTCTGATTTCTGCATATGAATCCAACTTCTCAATTTAAATAAGACATTATTCTCATCATCCAGCTGTAAGGAGTATAAAACTGCCCTTGATGAGCTTACGAAAACAACAGCAAAGACGGGAGGTGATGACATATCTCAGGCCATTAGGTACATCAAACACTCATTTCCCTCATCTGCTTTATTGTTTCTGTTTATATTTGTAAACCAGCAAGCTGATTTCCTCTTTTCTGCCATCTATAGTTCTGGAGAGAGCAGAGTAAAGAGCAGTCCAGCCAAACCTAGTGACATCAGCACGTCACAGCTGAGCCGCAGCAGCATCGATACCGACCCACTCAGTAAAACTAACCCCACTTCACCAAATACTAGCCACTTATACCATTTAGAATTTGTTCTGATATGGCATTTCTAATGAAACTTAATGTTTCTGGGATATCTTTTGCAGAGGAGCCTGAAAGTGGAGACAAACAGAAGAAGCAGACAGGAAACCCACACATCGAGCTTCGTAAGTATCAGCCTTAAATAGCAGATTGAACAATTTTAGGTAGATATTATTGACCCTCTGACATTAAGTAATTGTGCGTTACAGACTAACCAGTAAGTCAGTTGTGCATCTTTTCAAAGTTTTCAAATACATTTGAAAAATAAATGAGCTATTTGATAATAACTACGACTATAAACAATACATTTGGAAATCATACTTACAATACAGAGTTCTCCGACGCAAATGCCAAGTTCTACTGCCGAATCTACTACGCGGAGGAGTTCCATAAAATGCGGGAAGCGATTATGGAGAGCTCGGAGGATGATTTTGTGCGATCGCTCTCCCGCTGTGTCAACTGGCAAGCTCGTGGAGGGAAGTCCGGTGCTGTTTTCTATGCCACTGAAGGTACGACCGTGCAATACCCTTTACAAAAAAAAAAAAATTTTTCATTAAGGTAGTTGATTTTATTAATTGAAGACTTCTAGGTTGTTGGATGTATTTCACTTAACATGCTGTTTCTCTTCAGATGATCGGTTTATTCTAAAACAGATGCCGAGATTAGAGGTCCAGTCCTTCTTAGACTTTGCACCCCACTACTTTACTTACATCACAGGAGCAGTCCAGCAAAAAGTAAGGAAATACATACCTTGTAGGGCTGTCTAAGGCAGCCTTTTTGGCCCGTTTCGGGTTTTTCTCTCTAAACTGTTCTTGTATCTGTTTAACAGCGCCCCACAGCACTTGCTAAGATCCTGGGAGTTTTCCGTATCGGCTACAAGAACTCCCAGAACAACACAGAAAAGAAACTGGACCTGTTGGTGATGGAAAACCTCTTCTATGGGCGAAAGATGGCACAGGTACATCTATTGAGACTTTAAATTAGCAGCTTGTTTCAGAAATACTGTTCGGTTTGAGAATTTTGATGTTACATGGACCTGTTTCCTGTGTTTGTGTAGGTGTTTGACCTGAAGGGATCCCTGAGGAACAGGAACGTTAAGACTGAACTAGGAAAGGAGAGCTGTGAGGTGCTCCTGGATGAGAACCTCCTGAAACTGGTGCATGACAATCCCCTTTATATTCGCTCACACTGCAAGGCCATTCTGCGTGCTGCCATCCTCAGCGACGCCCACTTCCTGTCCAGCCACCTCATCATTGATTATTCCCTGCTGGTGGGCCGTGATGATGCTACAGATGAACTAGTTGTGGGCATCATAGGTGAGAAAACCTTATCCGTTATTTTCAAATCCATATTGGACTTTTCATTTAGTGCTTGTTAAAACTCTTGTGTATTTGAAGATTATATCCGGACTTTCACATGGGATAAAAAGCTGGAGATGGTGGTCAAATCGACTGGGATTCTTGGAGGTCAAGGTACAGTTCTACCTTCCTGAAACATTCACAGCCATGCTTTTCTCAGAAGCTGAAAGTCTTACCTCTTGTTTAAACCCATGTCTCACCATCTTTCCGTTCTGACAGGTAAAATGCCCACGGTGGTGTCACCAGAGCTATATCGATCACGTTTCTGTGAGGCCATGGACAAATATTTCCTCATGGTCCCTGATCACTGGACAGGTCTTGGTCTCAACTGCTGATTTACAACAAGGGAACATAACAGCTTGAAAGGGATATGCTGCTCTCTCATGTACTTTGTAGTGATTTAATGGAAGACCCACTGTAGTGCACCCTCCATTATCTGCAGTGCTGTCTGAAGCTGGGTGAAACTGAACCCCTCTCTTATCTATGCTTCATGCACAAATTGACCAAAACTGATGTGCCAAGACCCAGTTCCAGAAGATCCGCAAAGATCCACCGAGGAGACCGAAGTGAAATGGCTGAACTTTAAGAACCCTGTAATGCAGTAGTGTTTGTTTATAACCTGTTAACTGTGGATCATGTCAAAGTTTATAAATGTACAGAGATATGTTATTAAAGATTATTAATACTGGTAAAAGTGTCCGTTTTACGATATGTTTAAATTTAGGACATCTGCCTAGTTGCAAAAAAAACGAATACTAAGACCTATCGTTAAGGACTGTTCTTTAGGGGCTTTTGTGAAAACTACGTACTTCTGCATTTTCCACTCATGGATAGTCACTGGGAGTTGAAATCACAGATTTTAGCCGAGCTCTCACACTCATGGTAACCTTCCCTATAGTATAATGAAACATAATACACTTGAAAAAGAGAATTATATATACCTAATAAACAACTAATTTGTGATTTATCATGACTAATACTTTCGCTGTTTAAAAAAAAACAGCATGTGCTGGTTGGGTATGTTTTGACGCTGGGATGCTGGTTATGTGCTGGCAAAGGGGACTGGGATGCTTTGGCCATATAAGCATATTGACCTATGATTGGTCATCATTTGCTTCTTTGTTATACTTTAAATATTTATATATTCACCCTTTAAACTCCAAAAAAATGCTTTACCTTAAACTCCAAAAATTCTTAAAGTCAACTGCGTTTTTTGGACCCAGAAAGACAAGTGATTTTAATTTAATTTATTAAAAGCAAAAAAAATAAAAATAAATAAATGCAAGATTATTTTCATACAATAATTGGCCTATAATTATTTCCTTCTTATGAGTTCTGAAACAAGGAAACAGGATATTTTCTGAAACCACCTCATCTGACCTTACTGTAGCCGATTACATTTTCTTTTTGTACACTTACAGTATCAATACGTGAGTCATTTAACATAGAACTTTTGATAAGGTCAGGTGGAAAACAGGCCTGCACTTTTCATTTTTGTAATAGCCTAAACTGATTTTCAAATGGATAAGAAAACGGACACAAAACTTTGTTAAAACGTTTTATATAATAGTCATACAATTTTTATAAAAGAGACTTGAGCTGACAAAGAACCTTCAACATTGGAATTAAGGAGGAAACCATAATCTAGATTGTCACACATTTCAAAGCTTTTTTTTCTGTTATAATACTGTTTGACTCATTCTTCTGCATCCTTTCACTCACAATCCATCTAATTTATGAAAAGAAACTCACCCATGTGCTTCTGTTATTAGACAGTTGTGTGCAATGTTTGCTCTGGTAATGATGATAATGTCCATGAGCTGATATGTACGAAGACTGTTTTCTATTGTAAATCACACACTCATAGGCACAAACACTAGGACTTGGTAAAAAAAACATTGGCTTCCGATTGGCAGGTGTGACCCAGACTTATCTTCACATCTTCAGACTTTCATTACACTCCATACATACAAACATATACTGATGTAATCTAACAAACTCTGAAAATGCAGAACAAGGCACTGGACACGGTGGAGAAACTGGCACATCGTGGACAAAGGCAAACAGACAAATGGTAGTTTACATTTTCATTTTCAATTTGTTTTGGAAAGTTTATGACCGGCAAGATATTAAAACACCGTCTTTGCTGAAAGCTCTTCATCTTTTGAAGCAAAATAGAAACAAGCAAAGAAACACACTTGCTAATATCCCCCCCCCCCCCAAAAGCATGTTTAGAAATCTGTTTAAAAAAAGGACTGATAGTCAACCAGTGCAAATTCTTAAAAGATTTTCAGAAGGAAAGAAAAAAGAAGACTGGAAACGTTAATTATAGATTCATTTTTAAAAGACTAGTTCACCCCAAACTCACAATTCTGTCATTACTTCCTACCGCTGCTGTTGACACAAAAGGAGAAGTCCTTTGAAGCAATATAATAGTTTTATGTGAGGAACAGACTAAAATTTAAGTCATTATTCACAATTCTATTCATTTCATTAACACAATGATCCAGAACCAACAGCTCACTTAAGGGAAATATTATACAAAGTTTTCGTATGATTTCAGAAGCCTCTGAATACAGTATGTAGCTCTTTTGGAGGTATTTCTTTGTCATTTTTAGAGCCTGACAGACATAGCATTGGTGTATGGAAAGAGCCACATCAAGATTCTTCTATAATTGTCCTTTTGTGTTCCACAAAAACAATGACACGTGTAAACAATGGCAGAATTATAATCTACAGGGTGAACTATTCCTTTAAACACCCATTTACTCCTATACATAAGTGCATACAACTGTAGTACCATTGTCATCTAAATGTTAATAAATATCAGTACAGGCTTGAGAACATCATAGTTCACATAACATGCTGTGCCCTCTCACTAGAATCTAAAATTCAACCTGAATAGAAGTATTATTTGAACACTGTCTTTATGTCTGAGAAGGAACCAGGCGTCAGATGTAAGTTTAGACCATCAAGGCCTAGAAATGTTGTTATCTCAGTGGATTAAAAATGCTCTTTTTGCAATATAAATCTTAAGAGCTTTCTTTTCACAACTTGTCAAATATAATATGTAAAGTACAACTGGTGTACGAACCGGAAATGGACAACTTGCACTGGATTTTTCATCACATCACACTGGATTTCATGACTAGTCTTAAGACTGAAGTACAAACACTAAACAACTTTTCAAATCTGAAAAGATTTTTAAACGGCTAATAAATCACACACCATTAGACTTTCACGTCATTTCGAACACAACAAGCTTACACGGAAACGTAGGAGACGCATAACAAAACCTTCAAGTGTGAGAAGTCAGTCAACATTTGGCAATCGATCATCAATCAACCTGTGTTAAAGTGATTCAAATGGCTTTCGAAAAAATCTCCTGTGCAAACAAGTGTGGGAGAACAAAAGCGTACCATGTGTACAATGTGTCATAATCTCTTAATACAGAGGCTGCACTCCATAATCAAAAATCTGTACAACTTCTGTAAGGTTCATGACAATATGTGCTTTGAAAACTATGTCCGGTGTATCTAGAAGGAGTCGGGGTCAAAATGTCTCTGAATCGGAATCATTTTCAGTGGTCGTGCCCTCACTGGAGGGGCCGGAGGGGTCCCTTGGACTTCGGGGGCCTTGGGGACTCTTGGCCTGGCGGGGCAGAGATTTCAGGAGGGCGCCTGGCGAAGGAGCTCCAGAGCTGCAAGGGGAGCAGAAAGGCATCATGGTAGCCAAAATGAGAGCCAGGCAGTCAGCCACTTGCCTGCTGGGAGCGCAAGCCAGAGCAGGGGTGAGACCTGCGGGGAAAGACAGCCAAAAAGAGACGAGAGAGACAGGAAAGGGGACAAGGAAAGCAGAAAGAGGTAAAAGGAGGGATGGAGCAGTGGAACAAAGGGACAATGATGGAGAGGCGATGGACAAAAGCGGCATTCCATTAGTGTTCCGCTAGATAGGCAGCCAAACACATGGTCAGGGGCAAAAGGGGACACACATGACATCATCAAAGCTATGGAACACGGCCACTGCTTTTGGCAGACAGATACACAGAGGCACATACACTGACAATCAAAGCATAAACCAAATAAGCCGAGATTTTAGTTTCAGGAAGACGCACCATTCTCATCTAGCACTTGAACACTGGCCCCACGAGAGAGCAGCTCTTGCACCGTCTGCTTCATCCCGCTGCGAGCGGCCAAATGCAGAGGTCTGAGGAAGTGAATGAGAAACAAGTGAGCATCAATTGCTTCTTAAATAAGCTGGCGAAGTCAAGGTCATGGGTTTGAATCCCAGGGAATGCATGAACTGATAAAAAAGTATTCCTTAAATGCAATGCAGTGCAATGCATGTTTGCTTTGGATGAAAGCATCTGCCAAATGCACAAATGTAAATATAATATGTACTATAATGTAATGTGGTGGGGGAACTCACGTTTGCAGCGCTGCGTTTGTAGCGACGAGGGCAGAGTCTGGAAGTTTTCCAAGAATGAGCAAGGCACATTCCTCCATTCCCTGGATAGAGAGCAAGCAGAAAGAACTGGAAAATCATTTTTAGGAGACCTCAAGTCATACAGGTTCAAAAATACTGTTTGCAATGTGGGATTTTTCTATCTGGCACAATTTTATTACTTGATAATTATATGAAGTATTAAAACCCCATGACTACAGTCACACATACAGTAGGTGTCTGCATTACTTAACAAGTGGATTTTTTTACATTTTTCTGGTTTTGAAAAGGCCAAACTATCTTTTTTTTTTTTTTTTGATATTTAAATGTCACTGATGTGAATATATCATTTCTGGGGGGATCAGGAAAGGTCCACATGCTGGGACTCAAACTCGGGATGCCTGAAGCCCAACAGCGCTATATGTGAGCGCACTGGCATTTTAACAAAATGACAAATTTTGATTATAACAAATTATAAAAATGATTATGAAAGATCACTGCCCCACTGCTGAAACTGAAATTATAGAGACTGATGGCCATGGCACGCAATGGGCTGTACTTACGTTACTGCAGGCTAGATGGAGAGCTGTATTGCCCTTCTGGTCAGTCAGATTGAGGTTCACATTGGCACTAGTGAGTAGAGCTTCTGTTTAAAACACACGCCACATTTTGCATAAGTGGATTCAGTTGAGCTCATTTTCATACTTATACAAATGAACAATGGCATATTTCAAAAAAAAAAAAAAAGGGGAATACAAACCTACGACTTCGACTCTTCCTTTCTCTGCTGCCATAATCAGGGCACTGCGCCCCGATTGGTCAACCTCATCCACAGATGCACTATGGGCCAGGAGCAGCTGAACACAGTCTATGTGGCCAGCAAAAGCAGCTGCGTGGAGAGGTGTCCTGATAAAGAGGGGCAGCAGTCATTTATTTAATAAATTGTTTCACTATTAGCTCTGAAAATGATTCTAATGATGAACAACTCATTAGAAACATTTCAATTGTCAGGAATATCTAGCCAAACTAGGAAAAGTTTAAACAATTTCTTTTGAGAAATATATTGTTTAAAATTGTATCGGTGCTATTTTTTTTGTTATTTAATGCAGTTTAAATAGCTTAAAATGTGGTTTATTTTTTTAAAAATTTGGAAACAATGTAGTTATTAATTTATTATATTCTATTACATCTAATACGGTTTTCTCTCTTCACATATACCAAACTAACCTGCCCTTTGAGTCTTTGCAAGTTGCAATCTTTGATCCCATGGCTTCAAATAAGAGGTTGGCACAGGTCTCATGGTCATTGACCCTGCAGGAAAGAGGAATCAGAGACAGATGAAGCTAAAAGAGAAGAAAATAATGGGAAAAAAAAGACAGAAAACAATCTCACAACAGACATACACAGCACAATGAAGCGGGGTGAAAGGGTTCCCATCAAAGTGACGAAAATCTCTTTGTTCGAGTAGGACCTCCACACAACCCTCATGACCTACGAGACACACAAGCTACGTTCAGTTTATTGATAAATAAAAGCATCTTTTTAAACTCATAATGGAGACTGTTAAAACCAACCATAGTAGCAGGCCCAGTGTAAGGGTGTGTATCCCTGGTTGTCTCGTAATGGAGGTATCGGGGATTCAGAACATGCAATATTGAGCAATTCACTCAGCCAGGACGCGTGACCCCTCGCTGCAGCCAGGTGGATGGCTGTCCGACCCCTGGAGTCCCCCTGCAGCACAGATGCCTCTAGCTCCACCAGTGACTGAACACATTCCTCCTGTCCACACAAGAGCTGAGAGACAGAAAGAGAGAGCTTTAAAAAAAAAACAAAGTCCTTGTACATGAATATGTTTGACAACATCAGATATCTCACCCCCAGGTGCAGAGCAGTCAGACCATGATGATCAGCCAAGTCCACACTGGCCTCACGCTCCAATAGAAGAGACACAGCATCCACATGACCCCCCATTACTGCCAGCATTAGAGGGGTCCTGCAAACACAAACACACATAGAACAAATACCCATTAAAGTACTCTCAAGTGCAAGGACCTCCTTAATTGTGTTTAGAAAGAAAGAAAAAAGAAAGGAAGAAAGTTATTAAATGAAATACTCACTGTCCCTGAGAGTCCGCTGTATCTACCAGATCTGCATTATCAGAGTCTTCCAGCAGGAGGCGCACGCATGACGTATGACCATTCATGACTGGAAACAAACTGAGTGTATTAAATACCGCAAAACAAATGCACAGCTGTGTAATTTCCATCACACAGAAGTGTAATACCTGCAAGGTGGATCGGTGTACGTCCCCGGAGAGTATCTTTGCTTCTCGGTGAGGCCCCGTGGTTCAGAAGCGTGAGAGCGCAGTCAGTGTGACCCCGGAGGGCAGCAAGCGCCAGTGGAGTCCGACCCACCTCATCCCCCTGATCCACCTCGCAGTGACCCTCCAGGAGCACTTCTAGAGCCTGTGCATGACCATGGTATGCCTGGAAACAAACATATGTAGACCAGCTGTCTGAAAACACATCACATGTATCATTAAGGTTAGGGCCTTTCTGTAGTAATTAAACCTTGTAAGAGTTTCCAAAAAACATCCAAGCTGCATTCCTATGCAAAAGTTGGCTTCAGGAAGGTATTGATATATGTGACTCTGGACAATAAAATCATAAGGGTAAAAAAAAAATACCTTCATGAAACATGATCTTTACTTAATATCCAAATGATTTTTGGCATAAAAGAAAAACTGATAATTCTGACCCATACAATGTATTGTTGGCTATTGCTACAAATATACCCGTGCTACTTATGACTGGTTTTATGGTCCAGGGTCACATATTTTTTTGATAAGGTGTTTTAACTTGTTTTTATTACACGGCTCTGTGGAATACTTGATTCTGATTGGTCGGTTGTGACATTCCGAGGCATGTTATCCCTCGATAACATCCGGTAAAAGCTTACACAGGCTCATCCGGGTAACTGAAGTCGGCGCTGTAATCTTGCTAGGAACAGTTTTTCTTTGTGGAAGCTTTGCGTTTGTTTAGCTAATAAAATATAAAAACTCAATTCAAAATGGTGTATAATTATTTAATTGTCATCCTGGTATCACGGACTCTCTCTCGTTTCATACAAACGCAGTTGCTGCCATTTTGCTACGATTGTTTTGTACACTGTACTGGATTATAAATTAACTTATAAACTGGTACAAATTAAAAAAAAACTTAAATCTTTTATTGCCATAATTATTTATTTCACGAATTCACGCTTACATATAATAGCTGAAGTATGAGAATGCGTATTTGGCGTGCTGTCCGGGGAAGGGCTCCGAGCTCGGGAATGGCCCGAACCTAGAGTACCCCGCCTCCCCGTATAATTGTAAAGTGAACTCGAAGTGAGGAGATTGGGTGGGGGTGGGATGCTGATAAACCGTTAATGGATAGAGGTAAGTCAGCTGTATTTATACTATGGTGTTGATTAACTTGATTGTGCTTCACTGGTTGTTGATTAGGCTAAGTATCTGACGTGCTCCTCCCGAAATTTGTTAATGAAACATCATGTGGTGAAATGTTGTGTAATAAGTGGTTTGACTGCACCATTTCCCTTAAATGTCCATCTAGTTTGAACTTGCCTCTTGCTTGCAATTGCTGTGTTCATAGAAGCTTTGCGTTCAAATATTTCAACTCAAATCAATATTTAGTGTCTAATTATTTACTTATGTGGCAAGTAGCCGTGTGATAAGCGGGATAATTTACATCCAGCCAGTTATCATCTCAGAATAAACCCTGACAGGGTGATCAGGACACCGACGCGAAGCGGAGGTCTACATTATCCCTTACTTAGCATGTTATTATGTGGCTGTTAGTGTGTGGTTGTACAGGTGTAAATTTGGACTCACGGCCAGATGCAACGGGCTTCTGGTTTGGCTGTTCTCATCATCTTGTTGGTTCTCATCTCTGTCCAAAAGCTGAAATCAGATTTCATCTGAATTACAGCTCTTCACATTAATCTCAATCAAAAGCTATTCTGAGTTAACTGGAACACATTCATTCTTTCAGTATAAACATCTACACCTCACCAGCAGGTGGCATACAATAGGTTCAACAGAGTGCAGGCATCAGCAAGCATATCATTTTACAACACATGAATGAAACCACAAACTGGACTAAATTAATTTGCATGTTAGGTTGCCCATTTAAATCTAATATAGTTGTGACAGTAGAGTGCAGATGGAGGTAGTGCAATCACTGAACATATATACGTCTCCTCACCAGTTTCAGACAGTGTCTGTGGCCGTACGCTGCAGCATAATGAACAGCACTGTAGCCCTGTTTATCTTTGAGTGATGGGGCAGCACCATTCTGCAACAGGAACTCAAGACACCTGCACGCACAAATATAAATATATATTGAAATGATGTATATGCACAACTGTGGAAGTGAAGAGAGGAAAAATACACGTAGGTTGTTCCAGACATTAAATAATGAGGTTACAGACGCACGCAGACACAAACACCCAATGTTATGGCATCAGAGCATTACACAGTTAAACAGCAGGAGTGAAGGTGAGACAAGGAGGGGGACACCGAATCGAGGCAGAGAACTCACAGAGCTGCCTCCTTCTCCTTCTCAGCTTGTACTCCGTCACTCTCTGGTTCCAGGACCACACGCCGCCTGCAGAAAACAATAAAATCACACACACCTCACAAAAAATATTACAAGCAGAGGCTCTTACTCAACTCTTAACAATTAGTAAAAATTCATTGTAGTATCATTATTTGAATATTTCGGAATCGATATTATATTTTGTAATTAAGGAGTAAATATTTATATATATCAATAGTTTATTAATAATTAATGTATTATGCAATAACTGTGGTATCCTGATATAAAAAAAAATACTGTGGTTACTCATTACTCATTCAAAAAATTCTCTATGCTGGTGAATTCTGCAAGTGAATTTAATTAAACTAAGCACGAAGGCATTTCCCTTTGCCATATCAAGTTGACATCAACCCCCCCTTTTCGCACATAAACAACCCCAATGACAGGAGACTTAAAAATAGCCCGTGGTTGCCATGGTAACACAGATATATGTGTTGGTGTAGCTGCTAGTCGTCTCTGGAGATGGGGACCGCACTCGATTTCACCTGCTGCCTGTGTCTACCTCACTTTTAATTGGGTTAGACATGCATTTGCAACTGTCAATTACCTGGTGTTTGGCCATAACTAGCTCCATTTCTGTACTGGAAACTACTCATGTGGGGATAGTGGAGTTTTTTTCTCCACCGCTAAAAGTACAAACTACGATTAGGGTGAAGGATGGTTTAGATTTATGAGCTGCAGTTTTCCAGTGAAACCCCTTGTAATGTCCTGCTCCAACATAAGTCTATTAGTCTAGTAATGTTTATGTTTGCAAACTGAGCGACAAATCAACTTTCCTATTGAATCCTCTGAATGGAGGAGGAATGGCTGTTTGTGCAAATTAGGGCTTCCCTCGATTAAAGATTTTTCTGGACGACTAGTAATCATTCGTTTAAAGCCAATGGTTGACTAATCACACGTTTATTAAAAAAACATTGAAATCATAATAATGAGCCTATCACTGCCTATATAGCCCAATAAGAGCTCAAGTGTACACAAAAAGCTCGCCACTGCACAAAAACAGTAAGGAGGCCGCTTTAACATTTTAATAATTTATTGATAAACTACTGCTTTCTTTGTGTTTTGGCTTAAGAGATGAAGTCAGTGATACTGAATCTTCCTCTCCACAGAAGTGATGTGCCTGTATCCATGTTTCACATGGATTAAATAATCAGTGAATATTTGTTTTCCATTTGAATTGATCATTTGAAAGTAGATTATTTCTCTCTCTATAGATATATTTTTACATCTGTAAGGCAAGTATACATAGAGATTCGGTTCGGTTTTTTTTAAGTTCATAAAGACTGCAGACGGCAGAAAGCGCATCCTGCTTACTTTCATTATTTTGCACACAAATAAAAAAAGATATATTTACGGATTCGAAGGATGTATTACTCTTATCTGTATGACCAAAAATGACAGAGTATTTTAAGAGCAAGTAACCGCATTGGCACCTACATCTGTCTTGCAGTAAGTGTTAATGATCTGTGCGTCACAGACTGCATGACTTTGCCACTTCCTGTGGATTTTTTTTTTCTGTGACTAAGCGACTAATAAAATATTGGCCGATCAAGCCTCTTCTTGTAGACTAAAGGTTAGTCAACTATTAGGGTGCAGCCCTAGTGTAAATGTTGTATACCTCCTGTCCAGGTCAGAAGCAGCAGCGTAGTGCACAGCAGAGCGCCCCCACTGGTCAGTGGCATTAATGCAGGTACCGCAGGACACCAAAGTCTCCAGGCACTGAAAGTGTCGACTAGCTGCCGCATAGTGGAGAGGGGTCCTGTCATTACCCACAACAAAAGAGAGATGGGGGAAAAAGAATTTGACAAATTTTAAGAAAGTTTCAGTTTTAAAGTATAATTTAATTAGTACAGTAGGAAAGAAATTCATTTAATGTGTGCAGTGATGACAACAAAATACAAGTTTTCATGAAAGTGTATTTAATTTTTAAAGAGATATAATGAATTTATAATTAATGACAATGAATATAATTTATATTCATAAATTATTTAAATTTTCAAAAAATAAAAACACAATGAAATCTGAATATATGTTGTTTAAATGTTACTATATGGCAAAATTATGATAAAGTCAGCATTTTAAAAGCTTAACAATTAAAGGGGTCATATGATGCTTTTTTAAAGATTATTATTTTGAGTATTTGGTGTAACAGAATATGATGACATGCTTTAATGTTCAAAAAACACATAATTTTTCAAATACTGTACATTATCGTAGGTCCTCTATGCCCCGACTCTCTAACGCATAGTTTTCTACATAGTCCCTCCTTCTGATAAGCGCAGTCTGTTCTGATTGGCCAACTGAACCAGTGCATTGTGATTGGCCGAACACCGCAAGCACTCGTCGGAAATGTAACGCCCCTTTCCATAATTGCGAGCGTCAAGTTTCAAAATAGATGTAAAGACAGTTAATAATGTCCTTAGTTTTACCATCAGTTCAAGACCGAAAGGGGAACAGAGTCGCATGACAGACACAGTGATGAAGCTCGTATGTGTTTACAGTACACAAGCCACAGACGGTTAAGACAGCTGACTCAACTGTCTCTCTCGGTCTCTCTCGTGCACACACACGCGATGTGTAAAACTCTGCATTTGAACAGTCCATAGCAAATACTTAAAGGGTTAGTTCACTCAAAAATAAAAATGATGTCATTAATAACACACCCTCGTGTCGTTCCAATCCCAAAAGACCTCCGTTCATCTTCAGAACACAGTTCAAGACATTTTAGATTTAGTCAGAGAGCTTTCTGTCCCTCATTTTTGTGTGAACCTGATCTCCCTGATATGGCTGTTTCAACACTAACAGCATGCGGTTACTGAAACCACGCCTTCTTTTCTTTGCGTGAACATTTGGGCGGCATTACGCAAATATTTCCACATAGTGACAAAGGCATGTGAGGGCATGTTTGAATGAGCCATTTAGGGGGACTTGGCAGAGTCTTAACTTTGATAAAGAATATCTCTTTGGATTTGAGACTTTAGTCTTTGCAAATTTACAGATCTTCTTCATGCACCGAGAGCTTGTAACACTCCAACGAGAAAGGAACAATTGAAACTGCATCATATGACCCCTTTAAAACATTATTTTGACTTAATGCTTAACAAATCTTTAAAAAACATCTAAAAATTTCAAGAAAATTTGGGATTTTAGACAAATTCTCGCACTGCTCCTAAATGGACTGAATAGCACAGATATTTACATTATGTAGAAGTTTTAGAGAATTATCCTCTTGTACATGTCTTGTGTTCACCAAACACTCACCTTCCATGTTTGTCCCTGCGGTTATGATCGGCTCCACTGCTGAGCAATAGCTTCACACATTCCACATTACTAACAGAGAGATTGAGAGAAAAACAACTTGCCATGAGCTGGTATGCAGACAGACAACTGGTCCGACAATACTGGCATTTGTCTGAACAATGTATGATAAGGTAGTCATTAGGAAAGGTCCAATCACCTTATTGGTAATAACTCTACATGCATATCACTACAGTGTGTATGCGCACATGAAATGTACACTTTTTAAGTCTGATTTCAGCTAAAAAAAAATTTTTTTTTTATTTTATAGATTTTCTTGCCATTCTGAAATACATTTTTGAAAAGTAAGCAAACACCAGCACATATTTTTCATGCCATCCAACAGGCAAAATCCGAATCCGCAAGACAGACAGACTCACCCGCCCGCAGCTGCAGCATGCAGACACGTCCTCCCCAGGTTGTCTGGTGTATCGATCTGGAAGCCTGCAGACAGGACCGAGTCATTACTGAGAGGGCACATTATGCTATACCTCCGTCCTGTAGAGGAATGGAAGTATTGGAAGGAAGTGCATGGAAGAGGAAAGTGCCCCCAGACGCAGACAGCCAGAGTATCAGACCGCAGGAGGGGAAAGAGTGACACGGGGTGGGGGGGGGGGGGGTCCAAAAAATAGACATTGCGAGAGGAAGAGAGACATAGAGAAAGGATGTTAGTTCAGGATAAACAAAGACAGTGCACGTAGGATAGATAAGACAAACACACGTCGCTAACACAAATGTGTGCAACCAAGCAGAACAATTCAAAAGTACAGATACAGCATCTACATTCTAATGCAACAAACCAACAATCAAGAGGCAGAGTTAAGAAAGCACACAGATATAAGGGCATGCCAGACCTAAGCAAAGAGACATAAGGAAAATTCATGCTCATCAATTCGGATACAAAAAATCTATAACTCAAAGTTAACCTAATTACAGAAGGAACAGCTGCAAAATATTCCTTCAACATAAACAGCAATGTATTAAATAGTCAAAGTCACATCAGCTTGAGGGATTTCTCATTGTTTAGAATTTTGTCCCCTTCTCATATCAACATAGACAATAACCAAAAATATGTGGACCATACCAAGCTTTTACTGAATATTTCATTTTAAAACCATGGGCATCAATGGGGAGTTTGTTGTAACAGCTTCCAGATTTCTGTGAAATGTTTTTCACTAGATGATGGAACATGGCTGCAGGGATTTCTCCCATTTAGACACAAGAGATTCAGTAATGTCATGTCAAAATCACCCGGTGTGGATGTGAAAGCTTTCAAAGGGAAATGGACTTGAGAGCAATAAGAGCTCAACGTATCCCACACCCGGTGTGCGATTTGTGGTCAAAGAAATTAATTTGAACATTTTCCAACAAACATCATGTCTCTGGAAGTCAGAAAATAATTTAAACATACAGTACCATTAAAAAATTGGGCTCACCATGATTTTTGTATTTAATTAATACTTAATTGACAATAAATTGAGAATTGAGAATTCTATTTATAATATACTACGGAAAGAACTGGAAATAATGAGGAGAAGTGATGAGATCATGATACATCCAGAGACATATTCAATCTTGCATATTCTGCATGAGTGCTGTGTCAGAATGTTTTTGTATTCAGCCCAAAATGATTTGCACCAGGTTTTCAACCTGTAGCTTGATTCAGTGGTGAAGTCGGTACCTGAGGAGAGAAGCTTCCGGCAGCAGTCGGCATGAGCATTTAGAGCAGCCAGATGCAAAGGAAACATGCCGTGTACTCCTCTTCTGCAGAGAAAGAATGAGCATATCAGAAACCACAAGAAATTATGATTTACCAAGATTTTCAATAAAGATTCCAAATACAGAGTCAAACCTTGTGCAGTCAGCTCCACTCGTGATTAGAGTGTTTATTAAAAGTTCATGGCCATATCGAGCAGCAACATGCAGAGGAGTGTTTCCATCCTTATCGACACAGTCAATCTCTCCACCTGTATCAGAAACACATCTGTACTCTCAGTCTACATGCAAATCAGTCACAGGCTAACAGTAGACTTCAAGCAGTCTAAAAACAGCTTTACCGTTTTGGATGAGTGTCTGGGAGCGTGTGAATCGTCCATGGACTGCCGTCAGATGAAGAGGGCTTTTCCCATCACGACTCTGAGGAAACATGAGGAAATGTTTAGCAGCAGATTTGCACTGTCTGTCAAGGTTTTGTCCTAGATGGACATACTTGGACATTGACGTCAGCTCCACTGTTGACCAGGAACTCCAGACACAGGGCACCATGAGTGGACGCGGCAGCAAAGTGCAGAGGTGTGAAACCCTTGTTATTCGGCTGACTGACATTAGCACCGTAGTCGATCAGCTCACTGACTACTGCATCTTGTCCATTAAAGCAGGCCACATGCAGCGCTGTGTTCCCAAAGGCATTGGCTTCATCGATCTATGAGTAAAGCATAAGATATAGTAAGCTCACACTAGATTTTTTCCCATGCTCACTTCTCTAATTCCAGCAGATGTATCTATTTGCATCCTGGGTACCTCTACAGCTAGGCTGAGCAGGTGTTTCACCACAGCGATCTGACCGTTGGAAGCAGCAGCATGTAGAGGGGTGTATCCTCTCTTGTCCTTGCAGCTGATCTCGGCCCCTTGACTCACCAGTAAACAAACTACTTCTAAGTGACCTGCAGGAGTATGGAGAGAAGCTCATGAAGACAGGAACACAACCAGTTCACCTCAAAATTAAAATTATCTAACTATGTTCATCTTTAAACAAAATTAGAAAGTGTCAGGCTCCAGAAAGATGAGGGAGTATTTTAATCTTTATATGAGCAATTTCTTTCAAATCTAATTAAATGCATCATCTTTCATGTCAACATTTAATCAAAAAATTGCATTATAATAATAATATACTAGGCTGTTACCATTTAAATGTAACCAGACTAACAAAATCTATTTCTGAACTGCAGAGATGGCGTCTGATTTGGCATTTAGATATCAGTGAATCATTCATTCAAATAATTTGTTCAAGAAAGCTGATTCATTCAAAATGGCATGTGATTTAGTGGTTTATGCACTTAAATGATTTGTTTAAAACATAGATTCATTCAGTAACAAAACGATAAATATCTCTCTTACTCTCAGGGTGTGTTTATGCGAAGTGACTGCCATACTTGATAATGCCGACTTGCGCATCATCATAATAACATTTACAAAATTCCAGCAGATTATACACATCGTACATCCAAATTAGCATGGACTAATTTGATTTCTGTCTTATTTGGAGCTAGACAGCCCTCAATATCTATTTTTTGTATTGAAATGGAAGCAGGGTGAACAACTCCTTTTCAGTTTTTCTAGGATTGCTCCCTCACCCATATATGCCGCCCAGTGCAGTGCACGGCAGTCTTTCTTGTCAAAGGCATTGATATTGGCCCCCTTGGCCAGGAGAAGGCTAACCATCTGAAGAGAGAAAGTGAAAGTGAATAACAGTGATAAGAAATGAAGGAGAGAATGCTTGTACCCATCTCAATAAGCAGTAAAGCATGAGTCAATAATGCGTCAGTAATTATAGGTCTCCTGAAGCTCTTATTGTGTGCTTCGTATTTGTGTCACAGTTTATATAATGACTTCTAAACCATTCTGCATTCTGCAAATTTCAAGCTTTGTTGACAATGCAATGCAACAAAACTAAGTCTGTTCAGTGGGTATGTGAATCTGACATGACATGGAGGCAAACATATATTTATTATAGCCACGATTTAATTTGCTCTAAAGAATCAAGAATTTGTTCTCTTGCTTTATTACATTTTTCTCTCATTTTAGTAAATTGTGGCTTTTTTTTTTTTTTTTTACTAATTTGTTCCCTTGTTTTCATAAAACCAGAGAATGAATTAGGACAATGTGCTCATGATTTACTAAAATGAAGAGGCAAATTAATTAAGAAAATGAATTTGTACTTTGTGGCTATGATTAAACTAAACGCATTCATAAATAAAACATTTTTCCCACGTATCATGTGTGGGGCTCTGTAGTATTGCTATGGGCCAAGCAACCTCTGCAGTACCTCTGTGTGCCCATTAAGGGCAGCATGGTGCAGGGCGGTGCGTCCCCCACGATCTGAAACGTTGACGCTGCTCAGAAGCGGGATGATGACCTCAGCACAGCGCAGGGCCTTGTTGGCGGCAGCGACATGCAACGGAGTCTGCCAGTTCTTATCCCGTGCGTTAACATCGGCAGAATGACGGATCAACACGCGAACAGCCTCCTAGATTTGTAAAAAGCAAAAAACTATACTGTGTACTTCAGGCCAGCTGGGATACGATTGACCAATCGGCATCCAGTGTTGGAAAAATCCCATTATAATCACACAGGAGCTGCTGCATATTATTAGCATTGTTTTATAGGCATCCTGCTGTGTGACAACATTACCCAACATCTGTCTTACCCAAAAGTGTGAGTGTGTTTAACAACTGATCCTACCTCGCTACGTGACGCCACTGCCCTGTGTAGTGGAGTCAACCACATGTTGTCTTTGGCATTGACTCGTGCCCCTACAAAGAAAAATCAAACAATGAAAACCTCAATAAAACGTAGGACTCTATATGATGTATTTGTAAAGGATTAGTCCACCTAAAAACTAAAATTCTGCAATCATTTACTAAAACCATACTTTACATTCCATAACAGATTTTAAAAAAAACACACGGATTTGGAATGAAATGCATAAATGAACAGAATATTTATTTTTGGTTTAACTATACCTTTAATGGACTGGGTTTTGAACATGCATTTATTTTGTAGGAGATGCTGTAAAGGTACTATGGAAGGGAGGTGGGAAGGGAGTGGAGGGAGAGAGAAAGAAAGAAAGCAGCTCTACCTGACATAATGAGGAGCTCTGTGATCTCAGCATCTCCGAGGAAGGCTGCTGCATGAAGGGGAGCTCGCTTCTCAGTGTCCTGAGAGAGAATGAAAAAAAGACAGCTGGAGAGTCAGACACATGGACAGAGAGGATGGAAAGACTTCAAAATGAAATCTAATCATGTCTGTTAGCTTGGGCCCATCTATATGCTAGTGCACTCAAAGAAAATGGAAATAGGCGGTAGCACTTTCAGCTTAGCTTAGCATAGATCATTGAATCTGATTAGACTATCAGCATCTCACTCAAAAATGACCAAAAGAGTTTCTATATTTTTCTGCAGCAGGCACAGTGATATTACGCAGTGCCTGTACTATTTTCAGGCGCTGTGTAATATCACTGAACCTGCAGCACCCATAATATGGCAGCAAAGTTCCTTGACTATTACGCCAGAATGAGAATATAGTTCCTAGCCATATCAGCCTAGAAAATAGCAACTTTTCAATTTTCCGTTGGTCTTAGTACATAATGTAACTACAGAAGAGTGGAGTTTTAAACAGGTAAAATATAGAAACTCTTGAGTCATTTTTATCTATGCTAAGCTAAGCTAAAAGTGCTACAGTCAGACCCGGAGATTGGGTGCATGTATTCGAAAATGGTAAAACTCAACTTTTTTTTTTAAGTGTAGGGTTCCTTTAAAAATAAAGTTGATAGTTGATACACATTCAGAATTTAATTTATTCCTGTAATGGCAAAGCTTCAGTGTCTTTAGTGTCCCATGATCCTTTTAGAAATCATTATAATATGCTGATTTGGTGCTTAAGAAACAGCAATGTTGAAAATTGTGTGATGCTTAATATTTTTCTGGAAACCGTGACAGCAATACATTATTTTCAAAGGATGCTTTGATAAAAGTTTAAAAGAGCAGCATTTATTTGAAATGGATATGTTTTGTAACGTTATAAATGTCTCTCCTGTAACATTTGATCATTTTAATGCATCCTTAATAAATAAAACTATTAATTTAATTCAAGTAAATTCTTACAGATGACAGAAATGGTCCATCTTGAACTTATAGGTGTAGAAACAAAATGTATCCAAAAATCAACAAAATGCTCTACAACAACATAACAAACCATATTTTGACAGCTGTGGCATAAACAAAAGGCTATTGTCTAATAAAAAAAAAAAAAGGTGAGCCCTTCGATAGATCTCACCCCAACTTCCTGTTTCAACAGGAAATAGGCTACAGCAACACTAGAAATACATATGTCTGTCAGTCCATTTAATGTGGTCTTTAGTACATTACATTATTTTTAAACACCAAAACCTTCAAAAAATTTTCAAGTCCCACTGTGGACTGCAAAGTTTTTGCAGAGAATTGGTCACTTCTGAATGCAATATGCTGTCATTGCAAGCGATCCACAACAAAGGAGCATTGAGTCGCTCTTTACAATCACTGATGTAGATGTCAGTGTGTGCTAATGTGCTCACACACTTGCGGTGGTGACATCTCAGCCTGAAATCATGACTTTGACCAGCGGCTCTATAGAAATCATTTGGACAGCAAGCTAATTCTAGCTGGAGCCATTAAGGCAGACACAGTGAGACACGTAGAATAAATAAATATTCTGGATGAAGAATGGCCCTGAAAACTGTTTTGTGTCCTGTTGCCTTTACTGAGACAAATGTATTTACATCTCTGGCTGTTGTCCAAAGGATTACCCAAAAATTGTGCTGCGAGAAACAAAGAGATGAGATATAGTCGTGTAAAAGAGTAAAAGAATAAAAGAAACTGATCCATACCAGTGCATTGACATCTTCTGATTTACATATGAGCACACGAATTTCATCGGGGTCTCCATTAAAGATGGCTTGGACGAGGGGTGGCTGTGAAAAACAAGAGATTATTTAAATCCATGTAAATAACCATGTAAATAAAAATTTATTTACATGGTTTTAAGGAATAAATGCATGAAGCATCACTGGTACTATTGCTCAAACTTAAATCAACTGTATGTAAGATACAGTCACAACCCTCTATGCACACCTTGGCAATATAATCACCATTGGCTAGTACATTTTTTTGTTTACTCGCCAGACTGATATATTATTTCACACACACTCACACACACACACTACAATCAGCTTATCTTTGTAAAATGGCACAGCTTCTTAAAACTTAGCTTCTTAGTCAATCAAGCATTATATAATGGTATTATAATAATTAAGAACAATTTAATGATATAACTTTAATGATTAGAACTAAAACTTGGTAACCATGTATTAATGCATATTTTCATTTTAACTGATGGTGATTCTTAGGGTATTGTTAGTCCTTCAGGGTTTCTGTAAATTTTATTTATTATTATTAATAGAGAATACAAACTCTACTACCATACTAACAATATACAATGCACTATGGCTTGATGAGCTGCTCGGTTCATGAATATTAATCAAGTTGTCTGTGTTCGGTCGAACTGATTTGCTGAAATCAAAACAGAGATGGTAATAGATCAGCGCCAACCAATGAAATTGCCATTTGCACATTAGCGCCGCCCACTGCCGGAGAAACAAGCATATCTTCTGCTTGTTCTAAAAAGATGAATAATTTCAAATGAACTCCATTATTTTGACAGGAGAATACAACAATGTATAAAGTTTACATGTAGCGCAGTGATTCACTCGCTCTCTTTGCATGTGTGAGAAACAGCGCTATCAGCAAAGCAAAGGCGAGTCATGTGGCTTCACGCACAGTGTCAAATACAGGTGCCCTGTGCGTCCATTGAGATGAATTGAAAAAGTACAGATCGCTTGATGGAGAGCGAAACTTTGAAGCGCTCAGTCAGTATTCAGCGAGTGAAAAAAAATATATTTGTGCTAAACGCATTTAAATCTAAAATCTAAGAGTTTGTTAGCCAATGGCTGACAATAGACATCATTTAGTTGCCCAAAGTAAAATTTAGTCGCTTATGCAAGTGGTTTACTTGCAATGTAGAGGGTTGAGTTACCTTTAAATATCAGTTTCAATATCATTCTGAAGTTCTAACAAGGTTAGTGGCTTCTGTTACTTTCCCACACTCTTTCTCAAAGGTCTGTTCTGGGAGTTATGTAAATTTAGTGAGCTGATATGAAATTATGCAAAAAGGGTGGATTGCATTACAGTAGCAACAAATACTAATGTACAGCTATCGACTGTAATTAAATTAAATTTATGTAATTAAATTTTCATGGACAAAATACAGTCATTTCTATAGAAATTCTTGCAATCGGGTGCAAAAGATTTTGCAGATTTTGCGACAAGTTCCGGTTGTTAAAGTCCCTTCTGTGTGGGCTGTGCTTCATACATTGCTACACTAATGTGACTGCACCTTTAGGTTAACAGATTTGAACAAATCCCAAATGCTAGCACCCACCCAGAACACCCAATAAACCACCCATTAACACCCTAGCAACCGCATAGAACACACTCAAAACCACACAGAACACTTTTGCAACCTTACAATAACATGATCCTGGCAACAACCAAAGCACTGTGGTGGAAAATTATGCAAAAGGCAAGTGCCACATTTCCATCAGAAAGTAGACAGAGCTACAAGAACCTAGATTATCCTTGTACTTATTTCATAAACTTTATGTTTTATATCTTTGGAATCATTTTGTCATTCAAATGTTCAGTTTTTGAATCAGTTTCTCAGCACAACCAGACAACTAGGCAGCAAAACCACAGTCTTCTCCATTTCCATGAAATGGCGTCATTACAGGGAGGCCAAATCAAGGCCCAAAGAGCCCCAAGGAAGCTTTTCCCCACAGATTGTGGTCATTAACCAATTTTGTTGCTACAGTTAATAGTTGTCATTTTTCTTTTGTAAGTATTTTTCTAGATGTTATGACATGCAAGCAAACAACCAAAACAAAGGTGTTCACTTCCTTCCTGTAGCATGAGGCTGGAAGCATGGTGAAGGCAACCCCTCCCAAAGAAATTTAATTTTCATGTTACTAATAAGTATATATATATCTACATAATCATGAAGGTCTCTAGAATCATCCAAACAAAACAAATCTTCCATGAGATCTATAGTTCTTTGTATACTTAGTCAAAAGTCCAAGCCGCAACTCTATTTGCCGGTGGGCAAATGACTGTAAGTACATATCATGGGGAAATGTGGTATACTGTGTTATTAGGTTAATAAATCTAGGTTATTGTTCTTGTTTAGTGCTCATTGCTTTCACAATAGCACACCTAAAAGATAACTTAACCCTTTAATTGACATCTCTACTGTACAGTAGACCTCAATTTAATATAAATCTTGTCAAAAGGAGATGAGACCGTGATCTTTCCACAGCCCTACTGCCCCACTTCTGTGTCTGCTTTTGCCATTGGGGGTTTGGGAATTTCCAGTTTTCAAGTGACAGCAGCAGTTTACTCACTTCAACCAGTCACACAAAAGGAAGAATGGAAAGATAAAAAGATAAAACATGGGATTAATTGCTGTAGATTATCTGTTTCTCCCTTTTATAACATTAAGTATTGTAAGGGACAAAATATTGAGGCCCCTTCATCCATTTTGGATGCATTTCCTTCTAATTGGTCAAGAACATTAATTCTTTTTATGACTAGTAACTTATGATTCCATTATAATGTTGAAATTCAGACAATTAATGAGTCTATATTTACATTATTATATGAAATCACCTAATACAGTCAGCCATTGAATACTAAGGGTCTAAAAAAATCAAATTTGACATTGAAGGGGTGCATAAAACATATTTGCCCACTGGCAACTATAGTTGCCGAACATTCAAATACAGTTAAAAAAAAAAAAAAAAACTGGGGAAAATAAATGCAGAACATGTTCACATAGGACACTATTAACATGAATATATGCATGAAACCATTCAGAAAAATGTGGGCACAAATGGGTTAAAGTCATGTTTCCTCTTGTAATGTAATTATTATCTTCAGATCTTGTTTATGCAGTAACTAAAGACTAAACTAATTTTGCCAGCTATTTTCCGAAAATCAAATGCCAAGTTTCATATATTTATATGGCAGCGCATTGAAAACCATGATAATCCGACACATGCGTAGGATTAGAGAAGCATTACAACACAGAGGTGGTTTGAGCCAAACTTGGCTGCATCTAAACTCCCAGTGTCTCTATCTGCACATCTCACTTCCTGTTGCTCTTTTTCACCTTCTCAGAAGCGACACAGAGGAAGCGTGGAAAGCATTTTCACTTCCGCTATACAACAGAACACATGCAGGCAGGCCAACATGCAAATGAACACACATGGTTCAACAGTAAGGACCAAGATTGTAAAGTGAGGGATGGATGTTTAACATTTTACCAGTATATCAGCATACTTTGTAAACCCCATCTGAATTCATAGTTGCAAAAGAGTCCCATTATGGCTTTTTTGTGAAGAAAAATCATGAATAAATTTTTCTGACATTTCAAAATATATTTCTAAGAATAGCTTCTTTCACCATGACTTTCTCTTTAATATGCACACACACAAACAAACTCTCTGTGTAGAGACAACAGGAGATGTGTTGTTGAGATCTGCTCTATTTTCAGCTGCAGAAACAGGCCATCTCACACCCACTCACTTCAAACTCATTTCATCATCCATAAAAAACGATCTCTGCAGTGCCAATTCGCCACAAGCCATCATTCATTTTTTGTTATTCATTTAAAGTACTCAGCTCTCTAAAAGAACCAAAGGCTGAACAGTTTCATGAATTTTTCTTTTTGTGCATCTCACCATATCATCATATCATTAATCCAACATTACTATCTCAATCGTTTCTTCTATACAGCAAACTTGAAAGAAATTAAGATTATCGTGTTCATTTTTTTGGCCATAATCACCCTACTGGAAATTCATAAAATGTAGCATATTTGTAAAGACAAATTTATAAGATAAGATTTCAGATTATGAATATGACAACAAGGGATATCAGCCAGGGATCGGCGATCAGTCTCACTTCTTTATGATTTCAAGCCAGTATATTTTGTTACCAGCGGCACAGGCAATAATGTCACGTCAGCTGCACATTTCCGCTCTCTTCTCTCCTTATTTAAAGGTGCAATAGGAGATCTTGGAAAATGCTAACATTAGCCTGATAGCACTGAAAGCAAACGTCCCACCCTCCCTGGAATCGCTGTCCAAAGCGACGCCATCCAATGCTCACAGACCAGAATACCAGAGACAATATTACTACAATAGTAGTTCATCAGAGTAGTACATCTACATCAGTGGTTCCCAATTCCAGTCAATGTTCCGAAGTGAAGTAAACGTATTCTGTTTGGGTGAACAGGGTCATATATATATATTAGTGTCAAAATTTGCTCGTTAACGAAGGCGATAATTTTTTTTTTTCAGTTTAACGTATTCAAAATATTTTATGTAGGGGCGGGGATAGCCACCCACTCACAACTGCTGCTTCTGTCACTTATTCTCATGATAAGAAGTGAATTTATTCAGTCGCAGAATGACTGAACAGGAGACGTTTCAGACAAGCGCTCCACTTCAATTTGTGCGCGCTTTCTTAGTGCGTATCCTTTCATATCAAACTGCAAAATAAACTATGTGCAAGCAGTGTCGTAGTCAGTTAATTCATGGAATTACCTAAAAAGGTGATTAAAGCTGACTTAAACTGTGCCTGCATGAAATATATTTTATATATATATATTATATACAGGATATATTTATATGTATGCACGTCTATAAAATCAGCCTAGCACTGTCTCACTCATCTAACACATCCTATTTAACTCATCAGTTCGTGTTTATTTGAGCACTTCTATCAGTAAATGCCACCTGCAAAACACTAAAATAAATATCAAAGAAATAATGCAGTTAAACAAAAAAATAAGAAAGGTAAATACACCCTCTTTAACGGACGCGAGCGACGCAACGCGACAAAATACTCATTATAGTCAGTGATGCTACACTGGATGCAGCACACAACACGACATGATAAATCCCCGTCCGATCTGTGAGATACTGACACAGAGTTCAAATGTCCTGTATAGACACTACACAGACGAAACCTGTCGCAACGCGGTTGTGTTGCGTCCGGTTTACTTTTCCGCCACCAGACAAGCTCAATAACTCCTTCTCTGCACACAATCTATTTTTGAAATAGGAATCGTTGCCATATTTCTTTTTACCATCTTTTATTTATCGCGGTCTCGTTTGTATTTGGCCAGTTTGGAGAAAGCATCACCAAACCTGACAAGCCAGCGTTTGCGATCACGAGAACTTGTGCAAACGCTGATGGGAGACATGAATGCAGATGACTCCAGATCGGAGATGTGGTATTTGCTTTCCCAACAAGATCCATCGCCCCACACTAAATTAATTTGCTGAATGCATAAACTATATTTTTCTGCGCTCAAATCTGCCAATCTAAAGGAAACGCTGTGTTTGAGGTAATTTGTTAATTACCATATACTTAGAATTTGCAGTTATTACAGTTATTACACTTATATACAAAACTTTGTATTGAGTTTGTGACGTCACGGCAACCGTCACAGCCCTACTTCTACAAACTATTTTTGTCATTAAACATACCACTGCATAGTTTTTTTCAATTATAAAACACTAGACAGAAACTTAGACATCATAAGTGATTTATTTGCGCACTATTATTATTTTGAGCACTAGAAAAATACAATAAGAATAATTTGAGTGAGAAAAATAAGAATAATAATAAGAAAAAAAAAAGATTTAACTTTGTATGCCAATCACAGAAAATCCTGAGATTGCTAGAAATGCAGCATTTACAATGAATCACAATGCAGATAAGTGCTGATATGCTGATGACCACTTATACAGATGGTAATAACACAAATGTGCCATAAAGTAAATAATCAACTTCTCTATTCATATAGACGTGTTCACTTTGATAGCCATGATCATACAGTAATAGCGAGCTGATTTGACCTCAAACAGATTGTAATAATGCAGATACATTCAGAGATTTTCAACCAGTAGAACAAAAAATGTTTCTGAAGACAATCACCTATTGCACCTTTAAGTAATTCCCGCAGGTTTTGCGCTTACACCAAAGGCACGTGAACCACCACTGATCTATATTAGTGGAGCGCATAAGCCACCCCGTCTCAATCAGCTAGTGAGCCACAAATACCAAAATGAGTGGCTAACTTCACTAAAACGTTCAAATACATACAAATTTATGACAAAATTCCCATCTTACAGCATCAAGTTAAACACAGTCAGTTTTGGAACGTTAAATAATTGAGAAAGTGAACGTGTGTTGTGTAACAGTCAAGCGGCAACCTCCCGCTCTCTCTCGTGAAGCCCATATGGAAGTGACTAAAACTGTAATTCATCAACTGGCCACTAGAGACTGGCTGCAAGAGGGAGTCAATCCCAAAGACTCCCCATGTTAAAATGCCCGACTTTACAGCAGAAAAAAAAAACTTTTACAGCCTGGTTCGTCAACTTAGCTCATTTTGCCCTTCATGACAACTGTCAACTTAAAATTCTGCATAATTAAGGGCACGGCCACTTGAGTGACCAGCGTCAGCAACCAGCTCCCGCCTCCTTGCCCATTTTAAATTATCTGGGAATGATGTGCGGTGATGCGCTGCCAAGATGGCAACGGCTGCCTCTGCTCTCACTTTTGGCTTCAAAAAAGCTCTTCGGAAACCTATGGGTGACATCACGGACACTACGTCCATGTTTTTATACAGTCTGTGTAGGGCTGGGTGATATATCAAATGCAATGATCATGCGCATCTAGTCAGTAAATCTGGTTCCATGATTACCGCCAAATCGCCATTACCTGCTTTCAAATGGAGCATCATTTAATAGACAGAGTCGTAGATCACTGACAAGCTATGCAATTTCGCCTTCATTATCGCAGATGGATCTCATTCGATAATGAACGCGATATTGTGTAGCTTGTCAGTGAACTACGATCTGTCTATTAAATGCAGCTCCATCTGAAAGCAGGTGATGGCGATTTATCGCTAATCAGGGAACCGGCTTTACTGACAAAATTGGGTCCATGAATAAACTCTTGAAGGGACCGCAGTCCAATATTCCTGCTGCTACATTTTTATAACTTTAAGGGTAAGAATTACTTTGTATTTAATTTTACAATGAAGACTACACAAATTAAATTTGATAAAAATTTACATTTGATGACCTTAATTGCTGTAGTATTTCTTATCTTACCTGAAAACTTTTATTCATTTAAAAATTCATTAAAAAATTTATTCATTTGCCCTTATTTTATTACTGACTTTTTACTTGTGTTTGTTTTGTTTTTTTTACGTTGAATAAATGTATATTTTTGTTTTTATGCTGTCAATTATAGCTCTTAGAAAAAAAATTGGAATCTGCAAAAATCTGTAACAGCAGATCAAACTAACAAAAAAAATCGACAATCGGAATTGGCCAGGAAAAATGGAATCGGTGCATCTCTAATGACAACAAAATTTTACCAAATTATTTTAGCATTGTGAAACAGAAGTCTTTTAGAACCGTATTCTTTAGGTGCGAACAAAGCAGCTTTCTGTTGGTCAACGGGAGAATTTGTGTGACAAACTGCCTGGATTCCCCTCGTAAAAATTACCTAACAACTGTAAATTTGGCCACACATTTACAATGTCAATGATATGTCTCAATTCACTTGTTTACTTTTATTTCTCTGAAAATATTTGAGTAGAAACAAGTTCAAGGTGAAACATCTCCTGAGCATATTTTAGGCTATTATACTGTCTTATAGGGGATATCATATAAAAATTATTTTCAGTAATTAGTTCACCATTGATCCCCCAGGATTCCTTCTCTTGGTGACATATTTATATCAGCAGAATTCACAAAAACAACATTTAGTAGATTAATAGAAAACCAAATGTTTACATTTGCAAGGCAAATATAAAATCTCATGCACAAGATCAGGAATGTAAAATAACACAGAACTGGCACTAAACACTCTCACACGGGCACTGGGCCACTGGGCCATCCTTATCGAGCTCTTTTACGAGAGCATTGAATCTATGAGGATACAATGTTGAATTCTCTCAGCTATGAGATATGGCCTCTGTCTTGATCGCATGCACAACCACACAGCTCTTCTCTCACTGGAAAGAGAACACAACAGTCTGTGTTATGGCACCACAAAGCTTGGGGACGAGATTGCTGAGCGCTGGCACAAGCAAGGATCTGGACGCAGCTCATCACAAATGAGGACATTCCCCGACCTCCCAGCACGGCTCCATGCCAAAGCCAAATTCTCAAACACTGAAGCCATTGTTGACATGCAGTAGGCTACACGACCTCCTCCCCCCAACTCCCCCTGTCCCCTTGTCTATCACTATGGCCAATAGAAGTGAGCTAAACTTCCTTCTGAGCCAATGAGGGCTGGGGTTTCTTCATTTTTGACAACTGGAGCACTGCAGTCTCTTCTTCAAAACAAAGCAGACCGACTCCTTAAGAATCATGGGTCTAAGATGAGGAACTGCTGATGTCGCACAATACATTAACTGCGAAACTGAAATCTTGGTCCTTGTGACAGCATTTTCCCCCTGATGTTTAAAGTCAGCATGAAATGAAAATTTGCCCATGCATAGGTTTTATTTTTTTAATGTTGTAAAATGTAATCGATATATCAGAACTTGATCGTCTGGTGAAACAGCAGACTTCTTTCTGCTGAAGTACAACTGACTTCTCCAAACATTTAGTCCACTTAAACATCCTCTTTCTTAAAACTAACTGCAAATTCACTTTCAGATCTCCCTCCCTCCATCCAAACAACAACTGATATATAGAACCAAAACATTTTTTTGTGTTTCTTTTTGTAAATCTCACTCACATGTCCATCACAATATTGAAGAAAATCTCTGTTGCTAATTCTTACATCATAACTTTAGATAGACCATGCAATCTGCAAATCATCTGATTCAGGGGTTATACTGAGTTTGGTGAACAGCAAGCTCTAAAACACTGTTCTGGAGAAAATCTTAATTAAAGGAATCGAATCTTTGATTTCTGATTTCTGAACAGTTATAAATAAAATAAAATGAAAAGTGTAAAAAACTGACACTGTCATAAAGTGGATAACAGAAGTATCTTGAAATGTCTTCCGTTGACTGATGTGTAAGCCGTAAAACCCTCTATCCTCTATTTCCTCTCTATAGTTTGTGTGCACTGAACTTGTGTCATGTAACCCTCCGAGACTATGAAAAAGCATGAGAGGGGAATGTTGAGATTCAACAACTTCCTGTTCCTTTCCTCTTCGGGGCAAAGTATGGAAATCAAACTGTACACAAGACCAAAATGACCATAAACATTACTGCACTCAGAACACTTAGTGTCACACATTAACTTCTACAAAGTAAATGTCCTGGGATTAATAATGCATGTAAAACTTTTTGGGGGATGGTGTTAAATACCAAACCAAAAATATTTTCAACTTGTGTCCTACTTTGTAAAAACAAACAAGACATGCATTTATATTAATGCACTTTTAATGGAAGTCTAAGCGCGAAGACACTGCTTCAGGGTAAACGTTAAAATATAAACTGTTTTTATTGCCACAAGAGTTTACAACAGTATATGCTTGTGATGTTCTGCTTTTATCAAAGTGTCTGCTAAATGAATGAATGTGAAACTTAAGTTAAATATAAATATGTGAAACTTTGAAAGGTATCAAAGTACTATCCAATCTTTCAACTCCTGTCATGACAGAGAAAAATCTGCTCATCTAAATCAGTTCAGTAAATGTAAAAAAATGACTTAAATTAAATATACTTGATTAATATCTTAAGTGCATTTGTTTTCTATGAATAAATTAATTGAAGTACTCTATCAAAGATAAGAGCTGCACACTTCTTTTAAGCCCTCTGGAATCACTTGCCCTTTCTGCAAATGCATTACTGTACACACATTTTTTGTATGTTATAACAAATTTAGGGACGAGTTGGCATTTTCTGAGGCAATCAGTTGCAACCATTTATGGAGCATCATATTCAGTATTTTGTGCATTCATTAAAAAATCACATTTAATCGTGTGCAACTCGCTCAATTTCATCCAGGCAGCATGCCATCCTTCAAATAAACTGATCATTTTGCAAGCAAAAAAGCATGCGTTTAAATAACCGTATGCAATTACCTGGTCGACTAGTTTAAGAACAGCCATATCATGTGAAACTGAACATCCAAACTCCTGAAAACACTTGGAGGTGAAGATCAATAAAATCCAGAAGTGGTTGTGTGATTTTCTTCACGGAAGAATGATGCTGCACAATGATGTGGCATCAAAAGCTTCCTGCTTTGCTCTTGATGGCACCCTCCAGGGGCCCGGGGTGATGTGACGGCCGTGGCCGGCTCTGCAGGCGCTATCTTCGGTCAGCGGGAGCTGCTGTAGCCGCTGTCTCGCCACCAGCACCCAGGCGCTCTGGGAAAGAGGAAAAGGGGAGGGAGGAAAGGATGCGAGGGCTGTTGTAAACAATCCGCATTTACAGCAGTGGCATCCACAGCGATACCGTTTTCAGATATTATATCCCTCTCGCTTATGTTCTGCGTAATGTATTCATTCGTTATAAGAAAACACAGGAAGTCAGCGTTTTTTGTATGCTTCCCCCCTTGCTAATTTCGTGATCCTACTATGGCAAAGGCGTGGCTTATGAATATTAATTAAGGTACAAAACTTTTCAACTGATTGGCTGAAAGGCAGACGCTCTCAGAGTGGGCGCTGTTGTATTGACCAATGAACGATTGCTACTGCGGACTTATGAATACACTTTTGTTCCATGAATATAAATTATGATATGTGACTGGATGCCTGGAGGAGATTAGGAAGGACCGTCATCGCAACCTAATTATTATTCATGAAGTACTGCATCGCCATAGTAGGATTCGTAATTTCGTTTCCCCCTCTGTATCTGATGCACACAGGATTGTCAGTTCTTCCGAAGAGCCATCATCAGCGCCTCGCTGGTCTGACGTACGAATGAATCATTCTAATGAATCTGTTGTGTTTAATGATTCGGTTTAGTGAACCGAACTGTATGAGCTAACGTTTACTGATTCGCTAAAATGATTCAGTACGCTAATCCTCTCTGAGTGATTTCTCATAGAATACAGATAACACATCTTTCATAGATTTCTTTTACAAATGAAATAATACATTCATTATAATAATGTCAACAATAATTCTCTTTGTAGCTTGTTGAAATGTAAAGATAAATATACTGTATTGGCTGTATACTGCACAGCATGTAACACACATAATACTTGATGAATACTCTTATTATAAAAAAAAAATGCCATTCATTAAGATTCGATTCATTTGAAATTCGATTCACTGTCAATGATTAAAACCAGATAAAATAAGTGTAAATGTCAGGTAGCATTGTACAGTTTATAACTGTCATATTTATTTGGTAAAAGTTCATGCTGAACCCTAGGGTTTACACTTGGAAGATTGCAATTTGCCACTATAATGCGTTTAGCTTTTAAAACCTTAAATTTTTGTTTATTTGTAGCGATTCTTTATTTATCTCATTGTCTGTACAGTTAATACATGACAGCTCTACATTCTTAAAGAAATGGAAAACAGGAACTGGTCCATAATGTCCCTGGAAGTAAATATCAATGTTTGTTTGTCCTTTGATGGATGACATCACCTAACAGACTGTGTGTGTGTGTCTGATAGACACAGAAGCTATATTTAAAAAGGCATGAGAATTTGGGCTGATGGGTCAAAAGGAGACCACGGGAAGTGGCTGTTGTGTATGTACTGTTTACACGAGGACATACTATAAAGTATGTACACATTTTAATATTTAATGCAAACTCAGAGGTTCAGTTCAAACACTCTCAAGGACATGGTCCAAAACATAATTTTCTATGCAAAAGGATTTAGCTCTTGTACCAAAAAGTATTTTAAAAGCCAAGGACAAAGCAAATGTTCAAGAGACTATTTTCAAGATCAGCACAAGCACTGCAGTCCACAATAAAGCAGCCCATTGACTTCATGGAAAATAACAAATATCATCTGAAAGGGTGGATGTAAAAATGATAATGTCTAAAAGTATGGACTTACATTGTTACAGACTGAGAAACCCCAGGACCCTCATGTTTGTGCAAAATCACAAATGACAATCTTCCTTTTACATCTTCTGTTGTGTCTAAGCAAAATGCGGGAAATAAGCAAACAAAATCTCATATAATGAATGCATTTAACCCAAGAACCTTCCTTAGATTGCATTGTACTACAGGTAAAAGCCAGAAATATTCCCTGATTAAAAAGTCTTAGTTCACACTGCAGTCCAGTCTGATTTGATTTTCAAATTGCCCGTCAGTTTTGCAAATTCTCAAATGACATTTGAGAGGATTTTAATACTGAAAGTAGATAGAATAAAATCAGGATTAATTTTAGTCGTGCTAAAGCGATAAAAGAAATGACAGTGGAGACCAATGACTTTTAATACACAAAAGTTTATTCAGCCAAACTAAGCAACATTATAATAAGAACAGATGAGTGACTGAGCGAGAGAGAGAGAGGGCTCGACAGATCAGGACACAGGTCTCTAGTTAAAAGATTTACTGAAGATAAATCACATTTCTCAGAAACTCTGCTACTATCTTCACTGTCACTGTGCATGGTGCCACGCCGTAAAAACAGAAGTCTAATCCAAAGACCTAAAAGCATCACATTTAACATTCTTTTTTCGACTTTGTCCTGTTCTTTAATGAGAAATAAGATTTTAAACCACAGAATTTGTGGTGCCGGTTGTAACATAACAAAAACCAAGTACTATAAACCATGAATTAGACACAGATAGAGGAGAAAAGAGAGAGTGCACAAGGGTAGTTATATTCACAGAAAGTACTCCAGCTCATAGCGAACGTATGAGTTCTTCTCATCATTGTAGACAAGAGGATAATGTGCGATCAGTGCATCCTGGGAGCCGATATAGATGGAGTTGTAAATCTTCCAGTACACATCACGCACTTTGCGAGCTGGATGGAACAAACCCTATTGAGGGAGAAAAAAAACAAAAAAACATTGATCATGTTGACTATTAGATCATTACAAGTCAATGAAATGTAGTGTGCAGATTCCATGCTGGAAGAGTAAATTGTACCTGCAAGCAATACTGCAGCATGCGGCAGGGTCCAATTGCCACCCGCAGACCCTCAAGGGCCCCCATGACAGCTTGGATAACATGAGGGGACGTTTCAAAGACATTTGGCCAAACATAGTTGAGCAAATGATTGAGAGAATCTTCACAGCCAAAGCCATACACTCCCAGAGACATATGCTGCACCACAGCACTGGCTGTCTGTCTGTGTACAAGATCCCTGCAATGGAGAGCAAAGACAGAGTTATAGAGGCCTACAGAAAACAACCTGCATGTTTTAAGAGGTAACTCTCCTGTGAAAAGCAGTAATTCTTCTTCCAGCTTACCTGTCCATCAGAGCATCCTCCAACAAAGGTGTGACGGCATAGATGTAATCTTTGCCCATTTCACCGATGTATTCAAACAGGAAGGACAGAGACTTTAGGACACCGTTCTGAACGTTAAGTTCAGGAACACGGTACTCGTTCATCAACGCAGGAAGCACGGTGAACGGCGAACACGTCTCGGCCACAATAGCGATTGCTACCGTTGTGCACACACGATTTTGGCGCTCCTGCACCTTCAGATTGTTAAGCAACGTGGCCAGCACATCGTGAGGACTAGAGATTTAAGAACAGAAATTAAAAATCAACATTTTCCAACCTGACACAGTCTGCATTGCGGAGAAGAATTTTTTGTCTTACCCAATGGCCTTGGCGATGTAGCCGAAAGTATTGACAGTAGCTCTGCGGATGGCCTTCTTGTGGGCTTTCAACAACTCTAGCAATTCAAAACAGATCCGCATCCATTCCCTGGCAGACACATACTCTGCACCCCTGTAAAGGACACGATGATGCGTTTAGGAGGCATTATCAAAATATTTCAAATGTTAATATCTCGAATTCTGCAGGGAACTGTAGAACTGACCTGTCAGCGATTCTGCCCACTAAATCAATGCAGTTCTCCTGCACCTTCTCATGTCGGTTCTTCAAGATTGGAGTCAAACGTGGAAGCAAGTCTTTGATAGGTGGTGTCATCTTGTGCATACCTGCAAATGGGACATTTAAACAATTATACTCAAAAGAAAAACAAACAAACATTAGAAATAACTCAGTAGAAATACTAACAGTAATGAATCACTTTGAACAACACTCACCAATAACATTGACAATAGCTTTAAGGGCTCCAAGAATGCTACCCAGCACTTCTGGGTATTCTTCTCCCAGATACTCATACAACACCACACCCAAATGGCCCATAAGCTTTTCCTACATGGAAATATAACAATATATATATATATTAGTAAGCAGCATCAGTGTTTATGTTTGACCAGGCCAAAAATGTACATAATGTGCCCCTCACCTCTTGACATGTCTTCATGACCACCGCTGTGCGAGAAATCAGGTCAGCAGCCTGTTGACGGACTTTGGCGGATTTGTTGTTGAGACGCCACAGCACTGTACCACAGATCTGAGGCAAGTATGGTTTAAACTCTCTTACCCAGGGCATTTACCACCGTACCAAAGCCATTTAGCATCACAGAGTCCTGGAGATAGAGCGAGATTATGATGTAAAATGATCATATAACAGCAGCAGGATATTTAATATGCAGCAAAGTCCGTAACGCACCTCAGTGGTCTGTTCCTGGAAGGCGTACAGGATTCCATCAATAAGCTGCTCCTCCAGTTTGTGATCGATGTCAGCGGCACCAAGGTTGCCCATAATTTTCTCAATGGTCTCCATGACCATTTTCCTGTACTGCTCAGCTTCATCCTTCAAGTCATCCACGATACGGGAGATAATCTCAGCGGCCCCTACCTTATTGGCCAGCTCCACTGTAGTGTCCACTAACTGTTATAGAAGTAAAAAGAAAAGTGTGATTAAATGCATATTACTCATGGTTAACGTTACTTCTAATTATCTGATGATCTCACATACCTGTCTGTAGTTGCGCCTATCCAACGCCATCCTGTGCTGCCAGAAATGTTTGAAGAAGGGGGGCAAAATCTCTGTTTTAATGTAATTGGCTTCCACACCATCTGTGCCACAGCACTGCTTCACCACCTGAAATGTAACAAAAAAAAAGGTTTAGCCTAAAATGTTTTAGAAAGATTACATTTTTAACTTTTCTGAATAGTTTTTAATGCACCTTCAGGACAATCTTCTTCATTTCCTCATCAGGTGACTGGAACTCTCTAATAAGGATAAGCATCACTTCTCTGGTGTAATAGTTGGCATATTCAGCATCCATAAGAGGAATCAAGTATCCGATGGCTTTCAAGAAGGCAGCAAGACCCTGAGACACAGAAACATTGTTAAAAACAGATTTACTAAAAATCTGAAAATCTTTGGGTTGCAAATCTGAAAGCATAAAGTGCAAATGTAATGACTTTAATGACCAGACACATGCTTACCTTGCCTCGGTGTTGCCGGATACCTTTCCAAAGGGGTTTCAGCACAGAATCAAAGGACTCGATACCGTATGGTGTAGCAGCTTCAGCCAGGGCAGCGATAGCCAGAGCACTAATGGTTCGCACTTTCTGCTGCTCATCCACGAGACCTGAGAAAAAGAAAAACAAACAACAGTTCGAGACCGTCCTATACAGCAGACAATGAAAAAATACTTTTTGTACAGCCACATATAGAAAGATGGAGACCACAATGTCATACTAACCATGCTCGATAATCTCCACCAAGCTGCGGAGATGGGGCAGGATGGCACAGCCCATGAGAATAGCGATCTGCTGTACGATCTTGATACCCGTGTGACGAGCCTGCCAGGATTTCTTGCTCTTGCAAACAGCCTTGAGGAAAGGCAGGAGAGATGGAATGCCCAGGGCAGACGCTACAACAGCGAAAGCACGAGCTGTGGTGTTTCTCACATACTCATCCATGTTGTCAATATCAGGCCTCATGGTAGAGATCATAGTGGCCAGACCAGCAGCCTGTTAATGACGAAATGCAGATTTGATTAAGACCTACAAAATTTAAAGATGAATTAAACAAATGCTGGGATGCTTTTAAGTACCAAAGATGACATTATTTACACACAACCATCTTACCTTTGCCAAGTTGGATATGATCTCTCTACCCTCTACTCTAGCATAGTAATCTTCATCAATCAGCAAGGGCTCAATCACCACAAGAATCTTTAAGAACAAACAGGAACGTTAGAATAGATACATGAAAGGTTAATACGTTTTTCCACCCAACTATTAAAATTAATGCTTACATGCAATGCAGACTTACCTTGTGGACATATGGTCGAACCAAGTCATCAAGTTTGTAGAGGATACGATCAATGACTTTCACCAAGAGATGACGCTCCTGGTCCTCCAGTGTAGGAGACATCAACAACGGCAGGATCTGGTTAAAGAGGGGTCCGGCACCAAACTCTCTGGCTTTGTCTGTGATTTGACGAAGAGCAGCCTGAAAGGAGAGAGCTAGTTAGAGATCAACCTTGCAAGACAGTGTTACAGTCCATCAAGTGTGAGAGAGGATACCAACCTTCCTCATAGGAGGTGTTCCATTCTTGATCTTGAGGAGCAGCTTCATGATCTTACGCTCCTTCTGTTCTTCTGGACTGAGGGTGGATTCATCAACTTCTACCTGCAAACAAAGTTTGGATATTTGGTCAAATTAAAATCATACTTTTATAACAAATAAACTTGTATAAATTATTATGAATAATTTTTGTTAGTTATATTTATAGATAATACCACTAATGCTGTTACTCCTAATAATAATAATATATTAACATCTCAAAAACTTTCTGTACAATTTTACTCCAGTGTTTGTCACAGATCCATGAATGAAATGAAACAAGTATATCTCTAGATCAGAACATTGTAGAGACATGAGGGTGGACTCTTTGGACTCAAGACTGCCAAGCATTCTTTAAATATCCCCTGGCAATCTAGCCATGCCCTAGCAACTATTTAGGCTCTCCTAACCATACATATACATACACATATTATATATATAAACCCAGAATAGCAGAGACATGAGGGTGAGTTTAACTGACTTAGACTGGCAAGTGGTCTTTAATGATTATCACAATCGAAGCTGTTTATCAATGACATAGCAACCACTGAGAGGACCCTAGCACCTGTATTTTACACCATAGTGACATCTGGACACTCCTGCTCTTTTTTTTTGTCTTTATTTTGACAGGACAGTAGAGCAATAACAGGAAGTGAAGTGGGAGAGGGGGATAGGATCGGGAAGGCCAACGAGCCGCAACACTGCTGTATGTCCGCACACTGCCCACATCAGCGTGATCATCTGGCTTCTCTTTCGACTCAAGAGTGTCAGTAGGCTTATTCTGGCAATGGTCTAGCCATGCCCTAACAATCATTAAGAATATTTAAACAATCATATAGTAAACTGAATGTGCCACATCTCTGGATGAGACATGGAGGTGAACTATTTTGACCAAGTAGTCTCTATCAACCTGGCACCTGCCTATCCAGACCCTAGCAACCGTACATCAATATAAACAAGCCATATTTCAGCAGCAGAACTTTGTACAGACATGGGAGTTGGCTCTAGTAATCACACAGAAAACCCAAGAATCTGCCTAGTGCCAAGATTTGCAACAGGCAAGCACCCACTCACATTTTCTTTATAAAATGTACAAATCTAATCATAATTCAAATTACTTATTACAAAATATTTTTATAGGCTTTATAATAATTATTAAAATGTTAAATATTTTAGTAAAAGACTCATTTTAAAAGACTAAAAATGTTCTGAAAAGCATGCAGAAAATCGGAGGTTTTCCACAACCCTGGGATTCCTGGTGAACATGGAACTTACCAGCAGTTTATCAAAGTACTGGATGTCATCTGGCTTGAGGAAGGGCAGGTTTCCAGAGGGCTGATCGTTGACTTGTTTCATAGATCTGTCCTCTGTTTGCATGTGGAAGCCAGTCATGCCTCCGATGGGGGTGGGCGTGGCAGCTAACTTACGGGCTGGGGTGCGGATGGGTACATAGCCTGCTGGTGGCGGCAGTACCTAGGGAAAATGGCAGATGAAAAAAATTTAGCAATAGGAAAATATCATTATATTAATGTTCTGACAGAAAGTAATGGTATTCTGTAGAAAAAAGTTATGTACTTTGTATCCTTCTGGAAACATGGCATCAAGTTCCTCATCCGTCAATGGACGATTCCTCTCGTCAATCTCTCGCTCCCAGCGCCAAGCCTGCAGCTGCTCTGGAGTCATGCTCATCAGGTGACCTGCAAACATTCAAATTTTTACAGCAACTTCTACAAATCACCCAAAACACATCATCATTTCTAACTACAATAGAAACAACCAAAACCACCAGTCCAGTACCTGGAGTGGGTGTGGCCATATTCATAGCAGGTGTGCCCAGAGGGGTTTTTCCAGGGGTGAGCAGAGGAGTTGAAGAGCCCATCTGACTGACTGGTGTTTCATCCCATCTTGACTTCCTCTTGCTTGCTCCTGGGGTGGGCGTCTCACCCACTGATTCATCTCCTCTGTCTGTACGTGGAGTCTCAGCCCAGCCACTTCCATGACCAGGTGTTTCTGAAACAAACAAAATACAATTATTTAAAATCACTGTGCATTGTTAGTGAATGCACCACAAACTGGACAAAATAGAAGACCTCTCTCTGTCTTTGGTGTCTCATCCCAGCGGTTCTTGCGCACACTGGAAGTGGCCCCTCCGTGGCCAGGAGTGGCATGTCCAGGGGTGTCTCGACCTGGCGTGGCAGCTCCAGCTGGGGTGTGGCTTGGTGTGGGTTCCCACATTCGGGTGCTCGGAGTAGCTCCTGGGGTCTCGCTACCTTTGGCACGGCCAGGTGTCTCATCCCAGCGACTGTTGGAAGGTGTGTGTCCTGGTGTCTGGGTAAAGAAAAGAACAGGATTAGCCATTTTATATTATATATACTTAGCTATATATATATATATGTGTGTGTGTGTGTGTCTTTTTTAATTGAAGAAAAAGTAATTGAAATAATCTATTAAAATAATCATTAGTTGCAGCCATCAATAAAGCTGTTAAAAGAACATTGACTCACTTCAGGACCTGCATCTGCCTGGTCCCAGCTGGAGACTTTTTTGGGTGTGGTGTTGCTGGGGGTATGGTCAGCGGTCTGGTCCCAGCGTCGTTTGCGTTTGGCCGCAGCAGCCTGGGATGCAGCAGAGCCGTTCACTGCTTTCAGCTCTCCAGATTTTTGCTTTCTCTAACATCTGCAGCCTGATCTCTCTCTGGAGAAAACACATTGAACATTTTGGTTAGATAGGAACATCTCTTAACTGAACCTTTTTTTTTTATCACCAACATTTTAGTTTCACTAAAAACCAAAGTTATTTACCTCCTCTTTGGACAGATGCTGCTCCTTCATAACATCCATGTATGTCCTGACCTGCATCTTGGGGTCCGGCGTTTTGCCCCCTATGCGAAAGAGCACCAACAAAATGCGAGACGGTCAGCCAAGTAAATCTCAAAACCAGCATTTTCACACAAAGCACTAGAGTCAACTGTCCTGAATAGATGGCCTTAAATGTTTAAATTACTATCCTCTCTTAACACAAAACAACCCTAGACAATAGAAGCTAAGCACTCTTAGTATACAGTCATACATTAAGAACAGGCAGGTACAAAGAGGTTTCTGTTGCTTTTAAGAGGATGTAAGGAGAGGATATAGCCATCACTGATGCAGGGTCCTGGGCTGCGCTCTCCAGAAATACGTACACTTTCAGTGCCAAGGGTCCCTCTGCAGTCAGACTTCAACCGGCAGAAAAGAAGCCTAGAAAATTTCTCTTTACCATTAGTAACACTTTGGAAAAGGGTTTGAACTCACACACATAATAGCATACCACCTGTTCTCCTCTTGTAACTCATTAAAAACACAAAAGGAAAAACGTGTTGCAGCCAGAGACACTGAACACTTTGGGGAATTCTAATAAAATCTTTAAAAAAATTATTTAAAATCAGAAACAAATTAATGAAAAATGCACAAGTGTGCATACTTATGCATCTAATTTCATTTTTTTTTTTTAATGCATCTACAATGGACTGGTATGAAAAGTTCAAATGAGAAGGGAGGACATGAAGTTGAGAAGAGAAAAGTGTCCTTGATGAGGCTTTAACAATAACATACAACTTCATAAAAAAAAAAAAAGTTTCGTGAAACCATGGTGGATTCCCCTGAAAGACCCTCTGGCCTCACATCAGAGCAAAACTACCAACTACGGTCTTGATTTATCTGTTAAACACGCTGCTTTTTGTTGACCATAACCTACACAGGACGAGTTGCTGCACCCTTAAGAGAGTGCAGACAGGACTGGCATAGCAGTACTGCTGTAGGAGAGAAATTAAGGACAGTTAGTATGGGCCTGTGGAATCTTGGTACACAGATTCTTCAATAGATATATCTCTATTTTATTACAATAAAATAGAAATATATTTACACAACAGTTTTGTAAAGTTTCCTCTGTCTGGGACTACATGCAAGATGTTTTGTATCATCCAGAATCAATTCCCTCCCATAACCTGACCCCATCTGGTGCAGTTTGAGTGTGTGCAGCCTGTTGCAATATGTTCTGAAGTCCCTAAACTCCTTGCTACTTTGTACCAGTATGAGCACCCACAGGCCATAGGTTTAAAGAAACTAAAATGGCTGGGAAACATTTTATTGGAAGCTAAATTTGGCTTAACTAAGTTTTGTAACAGACTACAACCGATATGGACAGTAAATTGTAAAATATGTCCAGAAGTGGCTCAGGATTATTTAGGATTTTTTTGGAAAAAGTACTAACTTTGACACATCATGGGTGTCTAGCCAACATGCCATTGGGCAAATATATAGAGTATATTATGGAACAAGAGAAAACTGGCAGTAACTGCACAACAAAGTGCACTGCAGCCTCTGGCATTATTGAACTCAATAAAAAGTGTCTGTTTGAGGTGTCTGACTATTGTATTGCCTGTTTCACACAAAAAAGTACATTAACCCTTCGAACGAATGCCACCACCCAACCAAATGTCTCCCAAAAACTTTGCTGCCCAACTAATTTAAAACTCTGAATCAAAAATAACTGGTTGTCTGCAAATCTTATTCAAATATGCATGTCTTGCTGAGACAGTCCAATCCAGGGAGCAAGTTGTTGGGTCGTGTTCGAAGGGTTAACCAAAAACAAAACTGGTCTGGGCCGGAACTTCATGAGAAGAGTAAATACTGATCGGCATGGACAGATAAAATAAACAGAGGAGAACAGTAGTGTAAAATTTACCATCAGCAAATGGGTCGTGGCGCTCTGGGGAGATGATCATCTTTTGTCTGCGTTTCTTGTACTCATCCTCACGATCTGAAATCTTCTGTGGTCTGTGTTCAGCAAAGGGATCATACTGCAGGATGGGCAAAAAAAATTATAATTGTATGATATTGTACGATCTTTTATCTCTTTCAACAAATGCATCTGGAAATAGTTTTTAGCTTCATTTAAAAAATGTGGAGCTTGAAGATGTAATCTCTGTTAATTACCTGCTCATCTGACTGAGGAATGGAATTGAGTATTGCAACCGGTGCATGATATCCTGGTTTCTTCGGTCCAAGCAGACTTGTGGATGAATCTTCATCATCATCCTTGAAATAAATATAGTTCGGTTCAGAAACTCCTTCACGCAGTACTTACACATGCTGACATAGGCTCTTCTAAAACTTTTTAGAGTGTTATGCTATACTTACATCTTCCTGCTCGTTGGCAGCAATTGAAGTCACATATCCAGCAAAGCGGCTGTCACTGCCACCGTAGATCTCCTGGTCATAATATCCAGTGGAATCAAGTCCAACCCCTTGCTCAGCTCCCTCCACCAGGGCAGCTTTCATCCCCTGGATTTCCAGGATCTGAGCCTCAATGTCTAAGAAAACAAAACAACAACCAGAGATCAGAACACCAAAATAACTATAAACTGATGAACGATAATTCATTTAAGCCTCATAAGTTACATTTACACACCCACATAATGCAGTTACACATATTCATGCTTTAGAATACAATTTTGATCCACTAATACAAAAAAAGTACAAAACCACGCATGATATAAACGAATACTTCGTTAGAGGAGCGAAAAACGGAACAATTATCCATATAAGTAAGTTTACATAAGGACGTAAAAAAAACAGACAATGAATACAATTCATTGTAAAAATTCACAAATTTTTACAAAGATAAACAACCTTACACGGGTAAAGATCTGGTCTGTGTTTGTCTGCATGTTTGCAGCGCCATTTTGGTTTCCATACATAATCGTTCAAGCAGCGTATTTTTAACATTCAAAATCTGTACAATAAAAACAGATAATCTGTCTATAGATGAATACGTATTTATGCAATGAATAATACAAGTAACTCTGCTATAAAACCACACGACGAATTTCCAGATAGAATATTAGTTAATATTTGTCGTGTGCGCCACGGCCAGGTTTTATTCAACGATCAGACGCCATATTCTATTTACCACCTCAAACTGGCCTTATTCTTGCCTTTTCCCGCTAATTCCACTTTTTAGGACTAGAAAAGAACGTACACACCGACTGCAATGTAGACATAAACTACAAAAATCGATATATTCCTCAATAATCTTTGAAAAATGTATTTACCGTCATGTGTTTTGGCGATCTGCGCCATTTTCCTGCTGTTGTGTGAGCCTCAGTACCGGAAGGCCTTTGACTGCACATCCGACTCAGCTGCGCTCACGAGAACGTGCAGGCGCGTTACCTGCGGCACAAACAATGCGCATGCGCAGAGCACAACGAATAGATGTCAACACCATAAATTAAACACAATTAAAAAATAAAAAATGTAATACATTTGAACTGGAAAGAGGAATACACATTATATAGGGTGTGCCACGTATATATTGTTGTGGAAAAAAATATATAAAAAAGAGAGTTATTGTTTCTTCAGGTCTAACAGCAACATTACTTGGTTTGTTGCCATTTGTTCTTTTATTATTATTTTTCACAACAATATATAAGGGGCAGATATATGCATTTAAAACTAAATAAGGCATTTCCTCCAAACCATTTTTTTTTTCAAACTTATTAATGCTTTTTCACTGTGTCCTCAAACAAATTTAGCTGTAACCTTTACTAACTATGCACTGTGGGTTCGCGCATCCTGGGCAACCCAATCTCGCGTCCCGTGACACTTCTGCGCACGCAAACCCTCTTCACACACTTACGTCAGTAGGCTACCTACATGAGGGACAGAAGAACGAACCAATCAGAGAACAAGGAATACAACCTCAGCCAATGAGATCTTACTGCAGGTCTCTGAGAAGGCTGGTCTTCGAGACGGAAAAGAGTTCTTGACGGGAGGAGGCGAGAGAAAGGCGAAGTGAAGATGGCGAGAGGCTCCCGGTGTTTGAGAAGAGCGGTAGTGGAGTGTATCAGAAACCTGCCATCCACAGCCAGTCGAGAAACACCTGGCAGGAATGGAGTGAGGTAATTAACGACGGTTTAATGTTTCGCACTGTACATATGCGCTCATGTGAAGATCGAAGTGGTTAAGTGGAGTAACTCGCGAGCTGTTTTCGTTGGTTGGACGGTTAGTTTCGCTCTTACGAGTGGAGCGAATTTAAGTCCAACTTGACAACTTTGTGTCAATAAAGCCTTTATTTATCGTCCAACAATATATTAAAACTTATGACGTGCTCAAATAAATGTGTTTAAAAAACTACGTTAAGGAGGGGCTGTGAGGGAGTCACAGAACTGGTTGCCAGATAGCCTAATAAGTGACAGTGGAAAGTTTCATGTATCTTGTAAAGCTGGTGTTTGTTCATATTTATGTTATTCATTTAAAATCGCTTTAAACTCAACCAATGCAACCAAATGCTTATTAAGGGGAAATAACACAATGGTATGACTTTTTTTGAACAGCTGTTGTTTATACATAATTATTCATTTAAGTTAACTCCAGATCAAATGCAATCAAGTTATTTTATTAGGGAAATGCAAAAGAAAAAAAATGGCACCCATCATGACATTTGCATATAACTATGACAAATGATTTCATTAGCAATTCTTTCCAAGCACCTTTGCAGGTATGTATTTACAGGAGTCTGCAGCATGTGACATCACAAGCCGAGCTGTGACGTTTGTCACCTGTGGCCAGGGACTTGGTGTACCCCAACCATGTGCTGGGCAGCCGAATGCTATAACTTATGGCATAAGGCCATGTCAAGTGTCTGATGGTGACTGTTATGTCAACGTTGGCTGTCACAGTTACGCCATGCTTGACAGCTCTTGGCAGCTCTTGTGTCGACATGAATGAATTTGGCAGCCACTCTTTCCATTGATGAGATATTGTGCCATTTATAGAAAAAGACCTCATTCCCTTGCGTTTCAGATATGTGTGTGTGATTGATACGACACGCTTCAGACCCATTTTAACGGGATGGGGTGTTAATACTGCCCTTGACTTGCTTGTGGTGGTCAGTGATTATGCTCTGCTTATGATTTGTGTCTTGATAAATGGAGGGCAGGTGAACATGTCATGATATGCCTATCTTGTATTTCCTTTAACCCTGGTCCTGCCGCATGAATGCACTGCTTCTTAAAGTTTTGTAGTTATTGATGAACTGTTTAAATGAAGAAGTACATGTTCCAGTGCACAACAGCTGGTATTGTGGATTGCTTGTGTGGTCTTAATTTGTATGGCCGGTTGCATCACAGTTGGCTTGTTTAAGCTCCTCTTTAGCATTTCAAAAGCTTGTCATTCAGAGCCTTTGTAAATTCAATAAAGCCAGAGCATAGCAAATAATACGATACAGAAAACCCTTTGTACACACTATTACATATACAGTTTGCACAAAGGTGTCATATAGAGTATTATATGTAAATTCCATGCAGCTATGTCTAGGCAACACATACTTCTCACATTCTGTTTGCAGTTTAGTAGTTGTAGTTTCTGTTAACTCCGCTGTTATTGACAGCCATTGTTAGCCGACTCAAATCTACAGTTGAGTGTCTCATAAGAATTATAATATAACTTATTAACGATTAGAGATGTGTGACCTGGTGATAGCGATTTTTGCTGATTTCGATATCTTTCTAAAAAATATAATTGCATATATATATATATATATATATATATATATATATATATATATATATATATATATTCCCTCAGTGTACTAAAATGTGCACACGATTCCCTCGATTTGCTAATTAGTTTTTTTAATGAAGGATTTGTCAGACTGAGTCTCTCTGAACTGCCTCAATAAATGGAGTAATTGCACTATATGTTTGTGTGTGGCCCACAAAGGACAAATCCATAAAAACTTGTAAATTTTCCAGTAGTCTGTTCATTTTTTTTATTCTGAAAATACATGTTATTGGCTTTATATTAAGGCCAAATAGTAATTGTCAATGATCCTCTGGATAAAAGGCTTTGTCTTGATTAAGAGTCCTAATCTTGTTAATTGCACAAATCTGTCTGTGAGGCTCATGGGTTCTCTCTGCTCTTTTCTGACTCATAGGAGACATCTGCTGTCTTAAGACATCCAACAAGCCCACAGGGCCTAAATTATTTCAAGTACAAAAAGTCTCATACAGTTTTTTTTATGCTGTTGTTGCTGAATGACATACTTTCACCCTCTTTTTTTCAACAGATATCTGTCTTCATGTGGGATTCTGATGACCCGGGTGCCGCCCCTCTTCAGGGCTGTGTCGGGTCGTGCTGTAGTGGCTCCAACAAGGAGCTTCTTCAACTTCTCGGAGACCTTTAACAAGAGAAAGGAGTACTCTGAAAGACGTATCATTGGGTATGTTTCCAACCTAGTTGGATATATGGTGCATGATCTGTTCCTATTTTTTTTTTTTTTATTGAGGTCCATGATTACTTTAGCCCCAGTGTCCCTGCAAATGTTCTTTATGTAACAGGGCATGGGAATAATATTTGGTGTCAGCTTTCTAGGTCTCTGGGGTTATTGGAGTATGGATCTGTACCGTTTACACATGTCATCACAAGTTACTTAGGAACAACTTTTGAAGCCTGAAATTTTAGAGCAGAGGGCTCCGTCCAGATCAGATGTCCTGCAGAATTTAGATCCTGCAGTAATACAGCGCGTGTGCACATACTGAATTAGATGAGCTTGTCTACAGTCTATGAAGTATGCAGGGATTACAATTTTCCATTGCTACGATGGATTTCCTTCAATTGATAGTTTTCATGTGATGTCGCACACTCAAAGGAACGCCCACCTGGATGGCAAAACAAAGCTTTGCTCCACTGACCGCTAAATCATTTTTTACGCAGTTTACATTTATTAATGTAGTAAAATGCAGATATTTAAATGTGAAATTCAGTAAACCCCTTATTGATGATGTATATTTTATACAGGCAAGCATATGAACCCAGAATATAAACCCAATGTGCAAAGTTTCACGATAAATGGTTTCCCATAGAAAACCATTATAAGGAAAACATTGAACCATTAAGTGGATTGCGTTCATATTCTAACCTCATTTGCTTGCTTATGTAAACTATGCATCATTAATATAGTGATTACTTAATTTGATCTCTTAATATTACAGTTTTAAATGTATTAAGACACTTCAAGTGTTTTTATAATGTTTGTAGCACTGTTTAATGATTGAAATATTGCTGCGGGTGCTTAATATAGATTGGAAATGGCTAACACTTTAATTTTGTTAACATACCTTTTGTTTTATTGTAACATGCAGCGCGTTGTTCTTCTTGTTCTGCCGGCACACCAAAAATCATCCTCGCCATGGCTACACCTTCTCAGTGACAACATTGTAATGCCACTCGCATCATTCACAGTGGGGTTATTAACAAAGAACACAGAGCAGAACTTGAATTTTGATAACTTAATAACAATTCTACTCATTAACGTAACATTTGCACATGCTTTCGAGTCTTGAGAATTCACTTGCGTGCTTTCATTTTCTATGGCCTCACAGATTGCGATTAGGAGAGCTTCAGTTTTTAATAGTTATTAAGGGAGTTTGCAAACTGTTCAATAAACAAGTGCCTGATTTTGCTCCATTTCTTCAACGAGATTAGTTCCAAATATAGTAAAAGCACAGCCGCTTCACTTCTATAAAAGCAAACACAGCTGAGTTTCATTAATTCAATGAAAGTGCTTTTTTGAATGAATCTAGTGAGTCAGTGATGCATGATTACCCATTCATAAAGACAGTCACTTGCTTTATTCCTGAACGAATCAGTCATGTGAACGAATTGATTTAATCAATGATTCAGTGATAAAATCAGTGACTTGCTGCCACCTGATGGCAGATCTAGTTTCATTTTTCGCTTATTTCAGTTATTTCAATCATTTAATATTTCTGTATTAAAAGTTGTATATTTAAAACATTAATCTCCACATAAATGTATGAATTTAATTGCACTCATGCCTCATTAAACATCTGAAAATGTTTCTACAAGCCACTTTTGTGTTCTGTGCCACCTCTGTAGGACAAATAATTTTTTATTAATACTAATTTCATATGATTGGTAACTTATTTGTCCTATTCTACTTCTTATGATGTTGTTTTAAATAGAAATTTTAAAAGCTTATAAACATTTTTGAATAAGACATGGATGAAAATTATGCCATTACAAAGGTAAAAAGAAAATACCCCTGTGAGTCACTTTAAGGAGTCAAATGTCACCTTGTATTAGGAAGGATCATTTTTTATCAGAATTTTTTATAATTGATAAAACGCAAGACGGTGCTCCTATTTTTTATTTTTATTTTTATTAAGAGAACAAGCGCTCCTTAAAATAATAGTAAGCATAGAGCCATGTGCCTAAATAAACCTCCTGCTGCCTTTCATTATACAGTGAAGACTGCCCAGGGCTATTTTACAGTTGAACAGATTATAGTTACACCTAACTGAAAAAATTAAAGTACTGTTAATTTAATTTTTATCTTGTTACTGTTTTTGTTTGTGCCATTGATTGTCATTAATTTACTTGTTCTTATTTCATTATTTACTATTTACTTGTCTTTTTAGTTATAAATAATATAAATTAAGATAAATTAAATTCTGAGTGCACGTGATTCTTGGGTGTGGAGGGTGCATGGTCCATGGGAAATAGTCCTCCCACCACAGCTGGAAAAAATCCTAGGAAACCTTGCATACATTTAATAAAATTAGAAAAATGCCATTTACTAAGATAAAAAGAAAATGCCCCTGTGAATCACTTTGAGTCAGATGTCACCTCATATTAGGAAGGCTAACTTTTGATCAGAATTTTTTAATTATTGATATAGATTTTTTTTATTGAAGGTGCTCCTTAATTTTTTAGGGTTGCACGATATATATCGGCCGATTATTAATGCACATCTAGTCAGTAAAGCTGGTTATCTAATCAGCGGTAAATTCCATCAGGTGTGTGATTTCATATACTACACAGAGCCATTGTTAACTGACAAGCTGCGCGAATCCACATAAAAAAAAAATTTAATTAGGAGGACAAGGGTCTTTAATGGCAGGATTGCAACTAGTCATAATTTCCCTTTATGTCCTCAACATTTAGTGCTTCAAGCAAATCTCTTATTGGTATTATTTAGAGATTTTGCTAAATCCAGTGATTAGCCCTTCTTCGAAAGACTTGTTTTGGCATACTTGTAAACCTGGAATCGAGTCATTTCTATAAATATTTTCTTATCTGTTATCTTTAACGTGAAGGTCTTTAAAATGCTCCAAAATGAGACTTTGAAATGCAAGATATGTCAATGCTTACCTCGTTGGACCCTGTGTACACAAAACTGACTGCAAACAAACAGTGTTTGACCTTTTCGAGAGTCATTCCCACACTGATAGAGTGTGATATCTGACTAGTTCTCTGAATCAGCCATCACAAATATTTCAGTGACAGCACTAAATCCAATCTCATCTTCAGCAACAACCTTTTTTTTTGGGGGGGGGGGGGGGGGGGTCACACCTGTACAGTGATGAGATCTATTTTAGGCATCCAGTGAGGTTATGAACTGCCACGACTCCAAAGTTAGATCCATATTGCACTCTGCACTCATTGCACTCTTCAGACTATAGCACTATTCGGACGGGACTAGTTTTCTAAACTACGTTTGAGTTTCGATTCTTACCACCTGACGCCTGTGATTTTCATGTACCAATTCGGATGGGACTAGTATCTCCGTGTTTATTACAGAGGTGGGAGGGTCTGATATGTGCATCTGGGCGTCACAGAGATCACGCGCTCTGTATGCGTGCATTGCATTCATTCAGAATGATTGCCTTAGTATTATTACACAATAAATACTAAATGGCTAGTATAGCAAAACCATGTTAATGTGTGGTTCCTTTAGTTTAACTTGTTTTCCTTTTTTTTATTAAATGTAAATGAACGTGAGTAATCTTAACTGATGCTGATATTACAATAGCCGGTATTAACAGTTAACGCGATCTTGTTCTTGATTTTATTATTTGTATTATTTTTTTTATTATTTATTTGCCGCTAAGCAAATATATCAAATATATCAAAATACATCCGCGCGGTAAGAGCATCTACGGTAATTCACGTTGGCCAAAACACACAAGGAAACGCGTTGTGAAATAAAATATCACCGGCAATCACAGACATTCGCATTCGGACGGGATTAGTTTTCTCAGAGGATCACTGAGTTTGCTGAAAAACGGTAGGTAATTTGCTCTGGAATTATCACAGAGGTTGTGTGAGAAAAACACAGACGTGGCAGATTCGGACGGGATTAAAATCACCAAGTACGTCTGTGAAACGCAGATTTCTCTAACGACCCCCTGTAAAACTAGTCCCGTCCGAATAGGGCTTATGACTGCGGTCTGTGTTGTGGCATAATGACTAAAGCTTAGTGCTGGTAATCAGAAAGTTTAGGAGCTATCACTCTTGTGCTCTTGAGCATTTAACCCTGAATTACTTCTTTGTATTTAGTATACTGTAAGTCACTTTGAGTTAAAGTGTCTGCTAAATGACTACTTGCTTGCATAGGAAAATCCTATCCCCCTAAGAAGTCCACTTCCAAAACAAAAATTAAACAATTTGTTGTTAATGTCATTTGCACACAGGACACCATTGTATTATCCTGGCTAACTGTCTTTTCCTTGGCTCACAGGTACTCAATGCAAGAAATGTATGAGGTTGTGGCCAAAGTAGAAGACTACCTGCTGTTTGTGCCCTGGTGCAAACGCTCAGACGTTATATTCAGCCGCTCTGGATTTTGCAAGGCCAAGCTGACTGTGGGCTTCCCTCCTGTGGTAGAAAACTACACTTCGCTCATTACTACAGTTCGCCCGCATTTAGTCAAGGTATGTATATCACTTTATTTTCTTAAGTGGATCTATTTTATAGATTATTTGCATACAAACACTTCATAACACTTTTGTTGTCAATACAGTGTATGAGCTTAAAAAGTCATTTTTAACTCCCTTGCTTTTTTGCATCTTCAGGCATCTTGCTCTGATGGAAAACTTTTCAGTCACTTGGAGACGGTGTGGCGCTTCAGCCCTGGTCTTCCTGGCTACCCCCGTACATGCACCCTTGACTTTGCTGTAAGTATTACAAGCACAGTCTGGTTTATCATCCTCAGGTGAAGCTGGAATGAGATGTACTATTAAACTTTAATATCAAATATTAATATTAAGTATATTTAAAGGTGCTTGCCAAGATTAATACTGTTGCTTATATTTGCAGAGGTAGTTCAATCAAAAATTAAAGTTTTGTCGTCATATGCTCGCCCAAGCTAAAAGACTTTTGTTCATTTTTAAATGCAAATGATATTTTTAATGATACCTTTGAATTTTGCCCCTCCATTTAAATATGGTAAACAGAAGCTTTCCTCATGTCATGAAAGCAGATATGAACTTAAGAGGTTTGAGTTCCAGTCACTTTCTCTTGTATTTCTGAGAAGTCTTCAAGTCCTTTGATATGAGCCATAAAATTTATGTATTACCACATTTGATTCAAAGCAGATTTTATTTATTTATTTATTTATTTTTAATTATAATTTTACATATGGAACACTAGCTTTTTAAATCTTAAATTATCTAAATTTCTGCCAACTGTTGATTCCATTCTTTTGTCCGTTCCTAGATTTCCTTTGAGTTCCGCTCGCTCCTGCATTCTCAGTTGGCCACAGTTTTCTTTGACGAGGTCGTGAAGCAGATGGTGTCTGCCTTTGAGCGGCGAGCGGGCAAGCTATACGGCCCGGAGACACAGATCCCACGCGAACTGATGTTCCACGAGGTCCATCACCCGTAGTTCATTCCACAGCTTCAGACGGATGGGGAGGGGGTTGTTGTTTCAGGGAACTGGGGGTTTTATTGAAAGTGTACATTTAAGAGTATTACAAAGACAGCTGAGAGAGCGGGAGCTCTGTGTGCCTGTATATCGTCAGTGCCTGGTCCAAAAAACCAAACCAAACAGTTAAAAAAAAAAAAAACCTAACCATATGTGGCTGGATATTTTCATGGATAGCCAGATTGTGCCCACTGAGCCCTGTTCCACTACCTCTATGTTAACTTTTTAAAACCTATCAGGATGGCACCATGAGCCGTACATTTTAATAAGAGGACCTTGAGATGGTTTTTAAAACCGCTGCCAAAAACCATAATGGCTTCATGAATGGCACAAAAGACAAAAGGTCATGGGTTTCTTCGAGAGGATGTTATTTTGAGATATTTTATGGAAAGATTATGTTACAGTTTATACGACAGGTGAGTGATGTATTTATTAGAAAGCTTTTAAGTGATCCTTTAAGATTTCAAGAAAGAGATGAGGAGACTCAACTTGAGTGTGTGCGTTGCGTGCAGAAGACTGACTGTTGCTGCAGCCGAATGCACAAAGTGCTATCAGGGTATCAAGGCTACACACTGGACTCCGGTCTGTTGTATTCTTGCATACCAGCACCAAAAAGGGCATGAAAAATAAACTCTAAGAGGCTCCCTTTCACCAAACTGTCTTGCGTTAAACCATTTTGCACAGTTTAGTACTGGCAGTGGTGCTCCAGTTCACTCCTCCGATGATTTTAAGTGTACAGATTAAAGAGGTGTGCAATATGTTTGTATGATGTTTTTACCAGACTGCTCACCCATCTATGATATCCACTGCTTCTAAAAGGGCCCAAACTCTGGGAAACCGAGCTGAACGTAGCAAACCTTTCCCAGAGCTCTCATCAGATTGTAGTGAGGTATCCTTTAAAGATTCCAGTTCATACCCTGCTCGTTTCCACATGCTTACTGCCTTACAGAGAAGGTTTCATATTATTTATCATTATCTCAAAAACATGTATACGAGTATCTTGTATTTATTTCGGTTATGGGTTAAGCACGTGTACATATCTAGTGTAAGGCCACAGACTAAACTTTAGTGTACAATTGAGCTATAAAAAACAAACAAATTGATAACCTTTTTCTTTCTTTTTTGGGATCTCTTCTTTTTGATCGTTTTAATTGAGGTGTTTTAATGAGCGTGTTGTGGGTGAATATATATATCCTGCCTGCATGGTTTATAAACTATTTTTATATGTAAAACCTAGCCTTGTGTCCGTTTGTTTACCCACATCTGGTTCTGACTGGTTTCCACATTTAAAATAGGCTGATCATGTGATGGATAATATTAGAAGGCTTCTGAGTAACCTGTGTCTTGACCTCTAGTGGCCAGTGACTGTGATGGCCCTGAGATCCAATTACAACTCTGGCTTTGTTCCAATTAAATATTAGCATTATGCAAAATGTGCAGGAGATACAGTATGCTGCCTACTGCTTTCATTTTTTAAATAGTCAAAATATGCATGCTGCATTCTTGAAGAAATACTAATTAACATTATTTATTATATTATTTCAAAATTTGAATAGTAATCAACTAAGCAGATAAAAAGTTATTCTGAAAGTAAATGCTCAGAATATCTTCTTAGTTAGCAGCAGCAGATCTGTTAGATGGATACTTTGAGGGTGAACAGTCAATATTTTTGTTATTCATTCACTGGTAATTTCAAATGTGAGTGCAGCTTGCAAATCATTGAATGCTGAACATCTACTTTAATGACTTGAGAGTGTTGTGGTGTTATTCACATAATTGTCAACAAGTCCAACACATAAAATGAAATCAGAATGAACCCGTTTCTTAACATGTTCCTGGTCCTATCAGTACGTATGATAAAGGAACAAGTTTGTGTTTGCAGTAGTCTAAATGTAGTTTGCTTTACTTCTAAGACAATAGCCTTTCAGACGTCACAGAAGCTTTCGTGGAGAGTAGTCTGGTATGGAAAGCCCGCTTTTCACAATCCAAACAATTCTCAAAAATCAAGGCTTGGCCTTAATCGTGAGTGGCATTTTATGGTGAATTAGGCTATAACACAATTTACATTACATAATTCATTTAGCTGACGCTTTTATCCCGAAGCGACTTACAATTGCTATATATGTCACACCAAAGACATATGTCCTATCCACTGCGCCAACACCACCCCGCAATGATAAGTTTAGTTTATTTATACAAAGATTTTTAATATCAGATCTTTGACAAAGAAGCCACAGATTGGCTAGGACATCAACAGGATAAAACTCATTCCTTTTTGAACATTGAATTTTATTAAATAAAAAATACAGAATTAATAATGACTATAATATACAAAACATTGTTGAATGATCATGGTTGCACATTCATAGAGAATGTAGCTTTAAAAACAAACAAGTAATTCTTAATGAACGGCAGGTTTTTTTTAAACACTATTCTGTACCACTACTCAAAAGTTAGATCTTTAGAATAATAATCACACTCATTTCATTTAGTATTTATCTGGGCGTACACTTGCATGGCTGTTGTAAAAACCGTTTAACCCATCCCTCCACTCAACTTTCCTACCATACTCCAGTCTTGACTAAAAGATGTTCATCTCACAGATTTTAAAGGGACAGTTCACTCAAAAAGTCAAACAAGAGAGAGAAATCTGCAACATGCTGTTCAGTGCTGTTTTAGACCTCTCTGGCATTCAAAATATAATGTATAGTGTTCCACAGGAAAAAACTAAGTCATAGAGGTTTAGAAAACCATGAAGGTGGGTAAATGAGTAAATGACAGTTTGTTTGTTTTTGGAGAACTATCTCTTTAAGACAAGAAAACGGGAACACAGAAAAACATCCAGCTGTTTAAGCCAATATCAACATCTTTCTATTCCATGAGAAAAACTAAAGTAAAATAAACAAGGAAAAACAAGTACTTGCTTCGTCACAGCTCTGGAATCCTCACGAGGGGTTTATTTTTATATGAAACAATGAACAGCATACAAAAAAAAGACCTGATCAATGAAGTGTAATTTTTTTGTTTTTGTTTTAGATACAACTGGTCAAAGTTCATACTACTTTCTTGTTCATGAAGACAAACTTTAACCTGCACATCAGGCTTTTAAAGCCCCTACAGATGGTCTGATTCAAAACCAGCTATACGCACAATGACATTCATACAACACAACAGCATGACAGTATGCAATGTTAAATGCACTTTCCCATTAGATGTTGCTGAGCACAATGTTATAGAACAAAGGCAGACAGACTCTTCCTGGTAACATTATCAAGAACTTGTCTTTTAAAGTGGTAGGGTGACATCTTCAGCCATGAGTAGAGAGATAAGATTGGACAGCAGTGGAAGGATGGGAGACTGTAAGGTCCATTTCTTTTGCTCCATGATCAGACCACCAGCACTCAATTTCGGCAGGTTTTTTTCAAGTCGAAAGGGAGGGGCAAATCATGTCCCCTGCCCACAACCCTTTCACTAAAGTCGGTGCAGATCAGTTTAGAATCCCATGCCTCCCATACCACCCATGCCTCCCATTCCTCCCATTCCTCCAGCCGGCATCTCCTTCTCCTCCTTTGGTATTTCGGTGACAACGGCTTCAGCAGTAGACAGAAGAGATGCAACGCCTGCAGCATCTAGCAGTGCAGTCCTCACGACCTGCAGGGGGAGACAAAGACAATACACTTACCGAACATAAGGAGCCTTGCGTTTTTGATAGGGACACACCAGCCAATAACTGATTAATTACTGATTAAACCATTTAAATGCTACAAAAGAATTTAGGTAGTACATCATCTATTAGGCATCACAACAAAATATAAAAATATACATAAAAATTTGATGTCACATGTCAGTAAGACTTTTTTTGAAAATAAATTAATGCTTTTAAGTAATAAGGCGTTGAACGAATCAAAAATCTGATAAACTTTCAGAAATGTTGCAAATGATTTCCGTTTCAAAAAAATGCTGCTCTTCTGAACTTTCTATTCAAAGATATTCTAAAAACAAAATATTCAAATTCTTCAAAACTGATCTAAAAAAAAGAAAGTGTTTTAAACAGTATTGTATATAATGTAGGGAAAGTATTTTAATATACATGTCAAGATATTAATAGACAGGAACCACTCTGACATATTACGGATTTAAACGGATGAGTTTTTGAATCACAAATACACACCTTTGTGGGGTCAATAATGCCTCTTTCGACCATGTTGACATATTCTCCATTCATGGCGTCATATCCAATCTCTGGAGCGCTCTGCAAGATCTTCTCCACCACCAGAGAGCCCTCAACTCCTGCATTCTTGGCAATAGTCATTGCAGGAATACGAAGCGCTCTGCGAATTATGTCGATACCTTTAAGTGCAAAAAAAAAAGTCAGTTTGGGGAAGTTAAGAGAGGGTTATTTCTTACAGGACATCTGGAGGATGAGATCTCCACTTCAGTCCTTACCAATCTTTTGATCATCATTGGCTGGCTTGATGTTGTCCAGGGCTGGGATGCAGCGCAGCAGTGCACATCCTCCTCCAAGAACTATTCCCTCCTCCACAGCAGCTCGAGTGGCGTTCAGCGCATCAGTGACACGGTCTTTCTTCTCATTCACTTCAACGTCACTTGTTCCTCCAACCTTATAAAAGAGAATGATTTTCTTTATCATGGTGATGGACCCATTATACTAACAAATGACAATCCGTTCTTCCTGCTTTCATACCTTAATCACTGCCACTCCATCAGAGAGCTTGGCCAGACGCTCGTTGAGTTTCTCCTTCTCGTAGTCACTGTTGGTGCTCTCCAGCTGTTCTGCGATCTCATTCGCACGCTTCTCAATGGCTGCTGGATCACCACGGCCTTTGAGGAGCATCGTGTCATCCTTGGTCACAATGACCTCGCCGACCCTGCCGAAGTCATGTGCCTGGATGTCCTCAATGGCCAGACCCACAGCCTCATCACCAAACACCTGAAAACACACAGATCAGGTGTGTCAACAGACTTTATCATGTTATTTATACCTCAAGAGATGATACATGCAATAATACAATGTTAAAGCATTACATAAATGAGATCTTTTAAATGATAATTTAAATTAAGATGGAGACAAAAGCTTCAGCACATACCGTGCCTCCAGTGGAAATGGCCATATCCTGCAGCTGGTTTTTCCTGTTGTCTCCGAATCCCGGAGCCTTGACTGCAACGACCTGAAGTCCAACCTTTAACCTGTTGGTAAGTTTTAGCATTGACCTTTAACCCAGAATCTTTAAATAACATCCTTTTCTTAAACCTCTAAAGGATCATCATACCTTACAAAAAAATGGTTTCCATTACAGTTGTTACTTTGATATATCTCTCGCAAATTTACTGTAATAATAGCCTAAATAAAAAAATAATATTAAGAATAAAAAATTATAATAATTAAAAAAGCCAAATACCCTGAAATCTATTTGGAGATTCCATATTTCTGGAACCAGAAGTTCTAGTTCACATTTATCCATTCCATGCATCTCTTGCAAACTTCTTGTTGTTGTGTGAAGGTGTTTTTAGAGACAAACCTGTTGAGGACCAGAGTGCTGAGTGCCTCTCCATCCACATCTTCAGCAATGATGACCAGAGGCTTGCGATGCTGGTTGGCAAGTTCCAGTGCTGGCACAATGCTCTGTACGCTGGAGATTTTCTTCTCACTCAGAAGCAGGTAAGCATCCTGGAACTCACACTTCTGGCCTGCAAACAGAGAATATATGCTGCTGTCATTCCAGCCTTAAAGGAATGGTTCACCCAAAAATGACAATTTTGTCATCATTTACTCAGCCTCTTTTCGTTCAAAACACAAAAGAAGATATTTTGAAGAACTAAACAGTTGCTGGCCCCCATTGACCTCCACAGAAAGCAAAGAAATACTATAGAAGTAAATGGGGACCATCAAATGTTTGATTACCAGCATTCTTCAAAATATCTGCTTTTATGTTCAATATAAGAAATAAACTCATATGGGTTTGTAAATGATGACAAAATGTTAATTTTTGGGTGAACCATCCAATTCATACTGGTACTAACACATGAGCTTCAATTCAAATTACACACCTTTAGCCGTGTTGATGAAGTACGGAGAAATGTAGCCACGGTCGAACTTCATGCCCTCAATGATCTCAAGCTCATCATGTAGGGTTTTACCATCCTTTAAATAAGAATTACAGCCCAAGTGTGAGGTATTTTAAGGATCAAACCATCAATCCACCTGTACTAAATACTACTTCTACGGAAGTAGCCTACCTTCACTGTAATCACACCCTTACGGCCCACTTTCTTCATAGCATTGGAGATGATGTTACCAACTTCAATGTCTCCATTGGCAGAAATAGTGGCCACCTACACCAAAAAAGATTGACAGAAACAAAAAGTAAAAAATAAAATAAAATATAAAAAACTATATTTAGTAGCCATTTTTTAGGACACTTCTTACTTGAGCAATCTCTTCTGGTGTCGTGACCGGCTTGGAGAGTTTCTTGAGTTCACTGATGACTTCTTCCACCGCCAGCATGACTCCTCTACGGATCTCCACAGGGTTGGCACCTTTGCTGATGGTGTCAAATCCCTCCTTGGCTACGGCACGGGCCAGAACTGTGGCGGTTGTGGTGCCATCTCCAGCTTCCTCATTTGTGTTGTTGGCCACGTCCTGTACCAGCTTGGCCCCGATGTTCTTATACCTATCCTTCAAGTCGATACTTTTGGCAACTGTGACACCATCTTTGGTGACTTTAGGGCTGCCCCAGCTCTGCTCAATGATAACGGTTCGACCCTGAGGTGAAAGACAAATCTAGTTGTTCCTGCCTTTAATGATTACAAATGTGACTTTAAGAGGACTAACATATCTGCTGTACCCTGGCGACTGATTAAACTCAGCATACCTTTGGTCCCATGGTGACAGCCACAGCATCAGCCAGCAGGTCAACACCCTGGAGCATGAGGGCACGGGCATCTGCTCCAAACTTAACGTCCTTGGCATATGCACGGGTCAGGTGTGGGGCCAGCGCCCTGCACACTGGCCTCATCTGTTTCATCACACTGGGTAAACGCAACATTCCTATGATAAAGAGAGTAGAAGCAGAACACTTTCGTTTTTTTATTTGAATTATTCATGATTCAAGTGTTTTTTTTTTTTATATCATTAGAATAAAAAATAAAGATGGTTTTAGGAAACCAAACATTTTAGACCAGGACCCCACTGTCCACAATTTTCAAGGGCTCTTTATCCATTCTTTTTGTGTGAGTGATTTATTGGATAAGGATTAGTAATAAGATTTTTTTTAACTCATCTTCTACTTGATAAAATATTTTAGAGCTCGGCATGAATACAAAAATTATAAAGTTTTGTTTTTTTTGTCATATTAAATAATTTGAAGTCATCTTGAGGCACCCTCGGAATCCCTGGTTGAGGACTGGTTAAGCAAAACGGGTAGCCCCGCCCAAAACCCATGGCATTGGCTGATGTTGTTAGAGAACCGTTTCTGATTGGCTCACAGTGGCCGACCGAACTCTTCTGAGCTTCTTTCTTTTTCGTTTATAGACCGTTGTCACATACTCTCTTCTAACGATCACAAGCGTGATTTTTCACAATATTGTATTGACATCTGTCAGGCAGTAAAGACATGTAATGCAAGATATTCAACCTCCTAAACTCCCATACCCCACTGAAAAAAAATAAGTCTTGTGTTGAGGTCACATGAGAACATATCCGGATGCCAAAAATTAGTCTTTGCCCCCAGTGGCCCCCGCAATCATTATATGAACATTAGCCTTATTCATTTATTCACGTATCTTCATCATATGTCGTGTTCAAAATACCAAGGCTTTCCATTAAAGCATGCTTTAGAAAATACGAGGATATAATCTGGCATGGTTCATCTGGACAGTTACAACGTTAAAAGCCAGATCATCAAGCATAAAAAAGAAGGGAAAGGGTTTTAAAAACCAAGGATAACAGGTAATAATTACACTAAAATGAAATGTGTTAAAGTTTATATAAATTACACGCGTCATTCAGAGCCTGCAATGGGTCTCTATGGTCTCTATGGTCATTACTCCACGTGCGTTCAGGGCGTCACAAGGTCAAAATCACTCCGCGTCACGACAGAGACGGAAATTATCTCTTTCATGCCCATGCGTTCAAGTTACAAAGTTCCCGGGTTATTCCTTTTGTTTTAGCAAAACTAACCATTGTAGCCCTGACACCAATTATATATTTAATACATAAAAGGAGTAAAATTCTTAGGCCTAAATAGTACTGAATTATCTGTAGTTAGCATGCAAGCTATATTATTATGTTGCTAATAAAGTAGTAGTCAATAAAGCAGATATGACACTGATGCATTAGAATTACCAAGCAATGTATGAGATATGCATGATATATTGCTTGCATTTATGCCAGTTATTCTCTTGAGCACCATCAGCATCTATCATCAAAGTATAAATGTTCTAGAGTACGATGGTGTTAAATGACAGCTAATTACACAGTAAACATGCACAATGTTATTTTACAACTCGACAGCACTAACTGACAGCTCTGACATTACAAAATGATGTAACATCTTACATATCTGCTTCTTTGATCTCATTAATCTTTATATTAACCGGCCAGTAAATATCGTTATGCAGTGAAGTATGTTTATAGGTTTAATAAACGAATATAATGCTATAACTGACTTACTGCAGAGTGATCTGGAAGTGAATGAAGGGATTCGCGTGTCCGTAAGCACAGCAGACTGAATGAAAGAGCTGCTGCAGTTACAGCACTGAACTCACGTGTGTTCTTCATCCGGGTAACCGCCCCTCGCCCTGACATCTGAATAACCCTAATAACCCGCAATTAACAAACAATAGACACGCTTTAAACTCTTAAATACACAGATGCTCTCATTTGCTTTTTGTTTCAATGTCACCCATCATATTACGCTCACACTGAAGGAACATATAAATAAAATACATTAAAATAGCCCATTATATTCTTGTTATGCTCGTTCCGGGGTTTCAAATTCGAGAATTTTCGCAGATTGTATTGGAGAAAAAAAGACGTCAAAGGTCAAGATTGTGCAACAAGAAATCCTATTGCATTTTACAAATTTCTTTGATTTGGTTTAAAGTTTTAAATATTATATCATGTATTGACTTGTATAAGTCAATCAATTCGTATTTATGTTGTATAATTATTTATTTAGTATTTAGAGTAGGTTAATTTTATTTATTATTATTATTATTTAGGTCCCTATTTACGTAGCTTTTTACTATATTTATTTTGTTATTTGTAATCAACAATGCCTTTTAAACAAGTTAAAAAAATGTAAACGTCTTTGTGTAACGTTAGTCGATCGAGGAATATTCTAGATTTCGGGACGGGGGTCAGTAGGATTAGTGTTTGGCGCATGCGCAGTGCCCTTCCAGACATTTCTTCTTCACGTGGATCGCACTGGTTAAGTGTTCCTGTTTGACTGTCTTGTGCTGTTCTGTCGGATTCGCTTCTCATAAAGATCAACAACATGGTAAGACACGTAAGATAACTGATCAAGCTGCACCATTTGAATGACTTGTTTCTGTAATTATTTGATTTGTGCGACTGAGATAGCGCAGTGTTTTATAACGCTCCATCAATTTCAGCTGCAAGGTCACGGTTAGGAACGGACTCGTGCTCCGAGTTACTATAATATAATAACACATTGATGCGATGAGAAGCGTGTTACTTAGTACACAGTGTTTGGAGGAATTGTTTAAAATGAGTGTTTGGGGATTTCACAGATAACCCGGTTTGCTGTCATTAAATCTGAGCAAATCGTTGGTTTACAGACGAGTAATGTTTAAAAGTGTATCTTAAAACATGTGGTATATTTATTTTTTCAACATATACTATTTTAATTTGTATGACAGTGTGTAGAATTATAATTTATGTCCATGCGTATGAAGTATTTGTCTTGCAGGTGCTGTCACATCTTGCATGTGAAAGCTCAATATATTTCCATCATCTTCATTTCTTGAATCGGGTTGTCACACTCCTCTTGCTCCAAGATCATTACAACCAATTGCGCGTCAGCACGATATGAACTTCCGGGTCATTTTGAATGGAGGCCAACACGTGCATTTTTATGTGCAGTAACTGTGATTATTTTGTTTTCAGTTCGATTCAAGCATAGAGATGAAATATTGTCTCTAGATGGGTTGAAAGTTTATTTTTTCTGTATTAACCTTGTAATAAATTAACATAGCATTATTTTTAAAATGCTCACGTTCTTGGGTATCAGACAATAACTAAAGACACTTGTGAGATGAATTGCTTTTTAATGTATTATGAGGTCAGATGGGAATGCACAACTGATTAATTCTAGGAATTTTCTACATTCCGAACCGTTTGGCCTTGTGGGGTTATCGTGATGACTGTCCTTTTGTCCTTCAGCAGGATAGTAAACATTTACAAAACCTCTAAACTCCTCTCCTCCCCCACATGAATCCTCAACATTTATCCCGTCTACCCTCCCTCACACATGTCCTTCTCTCAAGGTCACACACACACACACACACACACACACACACATCTGTTCTCAGACAAGCAGCTGCTCTCATCTTTAAACGTTGTGAACAGTAATGGTCAGTGTTTTTTTATTTAGGTATCCTTTTTAAATATGCATATAATTTAGTAGGCTTAAATGTGTACTCTGTATGGGAGATAAACTAAAGATTGAAGTCAACTGGAGTCAAGAACTCACAGTAGTGCTTTTAGGGGAGCATTACTTAAAGGCCTGCTTTTAAAAGAGAATGTAACCATAATAGTTATTGATTGATTAATATTATTTGAACACATTTGGGAATAGATAAAGAATGTAGCAAAAATTGTAGAGAAAAGAAAGACTTCTTTTTCTCTCTTCTAGTCTGCAATGCCTCCTAGTGGTACATTTTTGTAGTGTTGCAGAAAACATGCATAGACATGGGTTCTACACTGTACTAAGCATTTCTTTGCCCCAAAGCAGGCTTTCCGGAAATTCCTTCCCATGTTCGACCGTGTGTTGGTGGAGCGGCTAGCTGCAGAGACTGTGACAAAAGGAGGCATCATGATTCCAGAAAAGTCTCAAGCCAAAGTGCTGCAGGCCGCAGTGGTGGCAGTGGGTCCAGGATCCACCAACAAGGTAGCTTTTTTTTATAAGCTTATATTCTATGATCTGATCCAAGCGTTTTCTCTACAGTGTGTGAGATGCTGGCTGTACCTCATAGTTTAAATGCTGTCTGCCTTTTAGGATGGGAAAGTAACACCTGTCTGCGTCAAAGTTGGGGATAAAGTTCTGCTGCCAGAGTACGGAGGAACAAAAGTTGTTCTTGATGATAAGGTTAGATCATTGGTCATGATTGGATTATAAGATGATTGATTTTTTTTTTCTTCGTATATATTTCTTATTAGTTCATATCCATGATTTAGACTATTTTAAAGATATTGGCTTGTTATTATAGACTTTAGTTAGGTCAGACATCATAGTTAATATAACAGATGAACACAAGGCCGTAAGGGATAGTCTTTACAATGGCATGCACTGTATAAAGGTCCTAGATTACAACAAATTTCCTTTTTTTGGAAATAACGTTTTTTTTTTTTTTTAAGTTTATTTAAACACAGTAATTGTATTCTTCACACCTGTTTCATTCCTGTCCGAAATGATGTTGCTATTCTTAATAAGTTCTATAGAAGAAATCTAACCAAATTATATTTATCATTTGTATAATATTGACTTGATTGTATTTGTATTTCCTTTTGTAGGACTATTTCCTGTTCCGGGATGGAGATATTCTTGGCAAATATGTAGAATGAAGTGTGCTTGTTCAAACATCTGTGTCATCCTGGAGTCCATGGAGAAAGGGGTTGTTCCATGTTTGTTTGTCATTCAATTGTAAATAAGTATGATCAAGTTTTGTTTAAAATAAAGTGATCTTGATGTTTCATCTTGCTTCTTCATGGAACTGTTTGGAAATGAACATGTGAATGTTGAAACATGAATATGCACAGTCTGAATTGTGTGTATTAGGATACATACACAATTAATTGCATTTACTTTATATTCCATATTCATGAACTGTTTTAGTGTTTGGTCAGGTATGAATTCTTGAACTAACTTTGTAGAAGATTATAATGGAGTCAGATGGATTATTATAATTTTTTTAATTGTGATTATAAAGTAATTCGTGAACTAATTATAGGGTTTGAAAATTTTTTTTTTTTACCATACGAATTTGTATTCCATGAATCATTTCCTCTGAATTATGAATATGTGCTACAGCTGGTAATCAGAAGGAATAACTAAAATAATTATAGTACAGTGCCTTTTGAAAGTAACCAGACTCCTAGACCTTTTTATCACAATTATATAAAAAATGTTTATTTTTTTTTTAACTGCCATGACATTTTGTTCATTAAAAATTATTCAAAAAATATATTTTTTTTGGCATTATTTAGAATAATCAATATGTACACATTTACATTATTAATGAATATATGTAAGAAAGAAAGCAATGAAAATGTGCTAGTACACTCTGAGAAGCTTGCTTCACTTGCTATTGCTTGAAGCTTGGCTATTATTTCAATATTAATGGACTCGAGGCTTTATGTTTGTACAAGAAGGTCCTTGAGTCCTTAAAGGGTTAGTTCACCCAAAAATGAAAATTCTGTCATTAATGACTCATGTCTTTCCAAACCTGTAAGACCTCTTTTCATCTTCGGAACACAATTTAAGATATTTTAGATTTAGTCCGAGAGCTTTCTGTCCCTCCATTGAAAAGGTATGTACGGTATAGTGTCCATTTCGTAATTTTTTACATTTTTGGACCAAAATGTATTTTCGATGCTTCAACAAATTCTAACTGACCCTCTGATGTCACATGGATTACTTTGATGATGTTTTTCTTACCTTTCTGGACATGGACAGTATACCGTGCAGTTTCAATGGAGGGACAGAAAGCTCTCGGACTAAATCTAAAATATCTTAAACTGTGTTCCGAAGATGAAAAGAGGTCTTACAGGTTTGGAACGACATGAGGGTGAGTCTTTAATGACAGAATTTTCATTTTTGGGTGAACTAACCCTTTAAGACACATTATGAAGTATTACTTAATGCAATATGCATATTTAATTAACATGTTAATGCAATAGGCCCCAGGTGAAATAACAGTTTAAAATAAATGCTAAAAAATATTATACATAAAATAAATACTTTTAAGACATTGTGAAGTTGATAATTGTGAACGTGTTGTCCAGTATTTGCTGGGATCAGTGTACCTGAGCTCCTCCTGTAGTAGCGCTTCTCGTCCAGTGGGTGCGCGCTGTCAATCAAACGGAGCTTCTCCTGTATTAGCGCTTCTCGTCCAGTGGGGGCGCGCTGTCAATCAAACTGAGCTCCTCCTGTAGTAGCGCTTCTCGTCCAGTGGGGGCGCGCTGTCAATCAAACTCTAAATCTGTCGAGATGGTCATGGCGGAGGGCACAGCTGTTCTGAGGAGGAATAGACCGGGCACCAAGGCGAAGGTAAAATCAAAAGCGAATAACACTCGAAAGCATTTCACTAACTCAAATCTGTTCGTAGAGTATATTCTAATGTCATATTTAGATAAAAACGATTTGTTCTCTTGTGTATGCGGAAGCCGCAGATATGCTCAGGAGCTAAGCTAGCAGTTAGCCGAGAAAACGAATGATTCTCAAATGGAGGTTTTTCGTTCAATATCCTGTTCATGATAGTACTTATGTTCTTTTTAAAAGTACTTGAATGTGTACTGAAGTATTGGGCAGGAGGCGTCCGAAATGCCAGGCTTTCACGATTTAGTTGTTTTGGCAAACAGCAGTCAGCTAACGTTAGTAGCCGTCTGGAAGTACCCGGATGAACATCACTGCTGCTGATGCTCAAATACATTAAATTATTATATTTAAAAAATAGTTAACATAATATACGATTATATGTCAGTCATACAGCTTTCAGGTATTATACACCGCTGTGTTCAGTCACTAATATATAAAGAAATTGATATAACCAATGGGACATTTTACAATGGGAACAACGTAGAAACTGTAGTTAAGTTGCCTAAATGCTATGACGTATATGTATGTATCACACACGTACTGTCAGTAATTGCTCAACATTGGTTGAACTGTATTAAATAAACAAGTGTTGTTTCTATTAAGGTGTTTATAAAACTGGTTGTTTTATTCATTATTAGGAATTCTACAACTGGTCTGATGAGTCTTTTGAAGAGATGGACAGCACACTGGCAGTGCAACAGGTGACCGCTTTTCTCACTTCATTGAATCACTGAAGAATTTTGAGAGTTGCTCTTTTCCAGACCGTGGCCAAAGGCTGTCAAGCTCCAAAAAAATCACTTTAAAAATTGTCAATGTGATTTTTACACCATATTCTAATGCCCTTTAAGTAGTACAGTATCTTTATATGAGGAACAGATTGAAGTTGTGTGCTAAAGTTCATTACATTTTGAAGTCATTGTGTTCATTTCTTTTCTGTGTTTTTATATTGTGAATAAATGGTTGTTTTTGCTGTTCAGTATATTCAGCAGAACATCCGTTCAGACTGTTCCAACATCGAGAAGATTATGGAGCCTCCAGAGGGACAGGATGAGGGGGTGTGGAAATATGAACATCTCAGGTATATTATTAGTCTTAACGTCATCTCAGATTCTTCATTTCATCTTTCACATCATCTAATGTTGTAATGACATATAGCTTATAGTTTTTGATCAAAAGATAGGTCCCACATTATATTAAACTATATAATGTCTTTAGCTACTATGTACCTGCATAAAGATTTGCGATTTGTGTTAAAGTTGTATTGCAAGATACAGGTTTGCAGCATGGTTAAGTTTTGAGTGTGACAGATAGGGTCTACAGTCTAATTATACATGTAATTACAGAATTTGATATAGTAGATGTAATTGCATGCTTCTTTAATATACAAACAACTTAAAAGCATGTGTGAACACAGTAAGGGGAATATTTATTTAAATGTTAGTACATGTTAAAGTTGGTCTTCAAAATGTTCATCAGATGACAGATGCTCTTTGTTGCTGTGTCTTGGGAGATTTTATAGTATTTGTGTAAATTGTAAATATTCTGTTCTGTATTTACACATAGACAGTTCTGTTTGGAGCTCAATGGCTTAGCAGTTAAACTGCAGGTAATTATCTCTCTTACACTTTATTGCACTGTTACATTACAAATAATTCTTATAGTCTACACTGCACTATTTAAAAGTAAAGTAGGTCTCCTTGCCACATACCAGGTTGTTTGAGATGTCTTTACATTTGTCTGCAGATATTTATTTAGACTGTGTGATATCTTTGCTCCATAGAATGAGTGTCACCCTGACACGTGTACCCAGATGACTGCCACTGAGCAGTGGATCTTTCTGTGTGCTGCCCATAAGACTCCCAAAGAGGTGAGTGTCTCTGTGACCTTTTGATCCAAGTTCAAAGTTTTCATTTGAAATGAGCTTTGAAGTAAAAACGAAGTTGTGCCCATGTGTGAATTTTAGGGCTGCATGATCTCTAGATTATGTCTTTGATTAATCAGATAAATAAAATAAAAAACAGATGTTATCTTGTTTTTCATGTCCAGAATGTGTTTAAATTGATCATCAAATTAGTTGATTGTTTTCATAGCTTGTCATTTTAATCTTAGAAGCTAAATAATGGATGATTGTGTCTTATGTTGATTTGTTTGTTTCCGGTGGCTCACAGTGCCCTGCCATTGACTACACAAGGCACACTCTCGATGGAGCTGCGTGTCTTCTCAACAGCAACAAGTATTTTCCCAGCCGGTGAGTTATTGAACATCTGTTAAAGCAGGGGTGTTCAGTGCTCCTTCTGGAGATCTGTTTTAGTTCCAGCACTGCTTAAACACAACCAAATTTGAGTTTTTAATGGACCCCCCCCCAATCCGTTTTTTATTCCTTGTTTAGGGGTGGGTGATATAACCAGAATGAATAGTAAATAGGCTTGCTTTATTATTATTAATCAAAACCTTATGCAGCTCAAACCTTTCAACCCTTACAGAGTTCCATATCACTGCATGATGACTTAATTATTCCAGCTACTATAAATAAATACAGCTTTACCTACATATATGCTGTACATCATGAATTTGTAAGATGTTGCATTTCTAGGATTTTCTAGCTGTAAACAGGTTACTGATGTTTCCCGTAACCGCTGCTCCTCTCCGTTTTCTGTATAGCGTCAGCATTAAGGAATCATCTGTGGCCAAACTGGGCTCGGTTTGCCGTCGCATCTATAGGATCTTCTCCCATGCTTACTTTCACCACCGCCAGATTTTTGACAAGTATGAGGTGAGCAAGATCATTTATGTAATTCATAAGCACGTATATTTCATAAAACATAGATCATTTCACAATTCACTATTTTACCAAATATTTGTGTGCTGTATTTTTCTGGTTAACGGAGCAGTTGTTAACAGGAATTGCAGCAAATTAAGAAAGGTTCCAATTGGTAATTAATGAGATTTCTGTGAGGGCCGTGTCTAAGTAAGCAGCTCACAGAGTGTTTGGAGTCATTACTTAAAGTGAATGTTAAGCATGATAATGAGCAGTGGTCATGACAAAGCAACTCCTGCAGTGGTCAGTAGGAGGCATCTTTGGACAGTTATCTAAAAAAAGCACAGTCAAAACAGCATCAGACAGAAACATTTAATCAAAAGATCATCTCTTTCCCACAGAATGAGACTTTCTTGTGTCACCGCTTCACTCGTTTCGTGATGAAGTACAACCTTATGTCTAAGGACAACCTCATCGTGCCCATCCTGGAAGAGGAAGTCCAGAGTGCCACTGCTGGGGAGAGTGACGCCTGAGCTGTATTTGTGCATTTTGAGCCTCTAGAATCCAGACAGCAGAGGTGTACAACTTTAGTCATTTGACATACGTTACTTTTCCACTCACTAATGCTTCATTTGATCCAAATTTCATCATTCAGCTGTAACAATCAAAACGTTACATCCGCAGCTCCTTGTACATATCTCACTCCATCTCCATTGTAAATTCTGCTCAACCAATAAGAATTTCCTTTCTTTTTCCCCCTCTCTCGACTATAAACCAGTCTGGTGATATTCACCCTGTCTTTTCTCTCATTGTTAAATTATTATATGGGTGGAGGGCTCTTATCCGGCCCACTTTGTCCTTTTTTTTTTTTTTACTAAAATGTATGGTATTTCCATTGTCTGTTGTTAATAAAAGACTTGTACCTAATTTATGCTTATGCATTTAAGCCGTGTTCGACTGCTAAGTGACAACACAAATTTCCACTTTAATACGAGGTAAATGGTAAATACCCATTTAATAAACCATTACAAAAACTGTCTGAAACACGTTCAGATACTACAGTTGGTAAATAATACTGATCAGTTCTGGTATATTAGAATATAATGTTAAATATCTTGGGCTTAGCTTCTAGGATTGAAGAAACATCTTATTCGGTTCAACATTTACAGCAGCTTGAAAGACTGTTTAGCTAACAAAAATGTGCTTCTTCTATTCTACCATTCCTCAAAGAGGGATAAACATCGTCAAGGCAACGCAAGATACAATCTGATAAAATACAAAGCTTAACGTGGTTAAAATTCTACAAACATTTTAAGGTAGCACAAGCAGCACCACTTCAGCTCAGTTTGAAAAATCCAGCCGGATAAGCTGAGAACTAGTCAGTTTATACCAAACAAAAGAAAGTACCCTGCCCATAGTCCCTTAGGAGTTATTAAACTGAAATGCTGCCATTAACATGCAAATGGAAATGTTTTACCCTTTATCCTTTTAGATAGTGTGAAGAAACTCGCAGGAGATTAAGATCCAAATCCAGCTTTAGCACCACTTGAACACATGGCAGAGATCAGATAAACCAGACTACAGCCTTTAGTACAGGCTAGTTCTTGGATTCCATTCTGAAGCGCTGTATGCTTACTGTTCATATGCATTTCCCTCAAACAGTCCTGGAACATTTCTGCAAGAAAATGTAAACACATCGCAAATCTGCACACCAAGTAAATGTCAGAGTCCTGCAGTGGGACTGTTTGGACTCTCAGTTCCTGAGTTCGTCACGTTGAACTGTTGCAGGTGTTAGAACAAACAACTGAACTGTCAGCTGGGGTGAAGTAAAAAAGGAACAGGAAAAAGAACAGCAAAAAATGAACCGTGAGGAAGGACACTCACAGTGATGAGGAAAAAAATAGTGTAGGAGCTCCATCTTGAGACAAATGTGATGTGAACTGAACATGGTATTGTGCGAGTGCTGCGAAATACTGTTGATGTAAATAAAAGTGAATTTCAGAGTGATTTCAGTTCATGTACAATGAAGAGTAAATAAAACCAAACTCTATGATACCTTATGGCTTGTTAAAAAATAATTTACAACACGTTAAAAGTGCTATGAGTCTGTTTCTAATACAGGGACACAAATCTCTTGTGGTCTGGTGATGTGGTCAATTTTATGCCACTTGCCGCTCTCAATCGTCAAAGATTTCTGACAGAACTTGAAAAAGAAATTGCATCTTTGAGTTGGTTCATCACATACAGGTGACTTCTGCAGCCCCATCGTCTGGCTCAAATCCTCCCTCATCTAAATGGGACAGGGCACTGGGATACCCCCCTCCAAACACGGGGAAACCGCCGATTCCCCCGGAACATGGAGACGACAGCTCTGTGTGCGGTTCATCCACACCTCGACTCACAGAGTGACTGCACACCTCTCGTCGTGTAGATCCCTTCAGGAACAAAAACAAAACAACATGCCATAAAATCTCTCAATATTGCAATTTTTGGAAAACTTTAGAGAACATATGATTCATGTCCTTAAATATTTTGTATTTTTATCCGTATAAAAAAAAGTGACTTAGTTAACCGAAATGATTAAAAAGAAACTTTTAATCAATTTTTAATAAAGCTAAAATAAAATATAAATATTAGAAACAATCTAAACAAAAAAATAGAAATGTTGCAGTATTATTTCTGTATGGTTTATAAACTAATATAGCTGTTAATGTTTGAATTAAATTTTTATATTTTCTGTTTTCTCTTTTAATTTAGACATTTTTATATCTTTTTTTTAAATGCCTTTATAAGTTAAATTTTAATTAGTTGGTTATTTTAGTAATTCAAGGTCAACTAAATGAGGAGTATAATATGCAAATTACAATACACTCAAATTGGAACTATGCAAATAAAAGCCAATTCAACATACTAATAAATGCAAGAATTGTATATATATTATTAAAGTAACAATACTTTGTGAGTGGTTGTTCAAAATCATTTTAAAATGTTATCTTTAGTTAATTTTTTGTTGAAAAATTTTGTTGAACTATCACTTTAAAAGTTAGTCTTCCTCACAAAAACAATTCAATCCTTTAAAAATGTCTTTAAGTAAGAAAAGCAACAGATTCACAAATGTAAGAGTTTAAAATGACATTAGCAAACAGCTACCTGACTGTGCTGTGGTACCGTTTGACCCTTGACGGGTCTTTGCAGGAAAACAACCTGCTTGGTGGCGAGATTCCCTTCACTGCAGAAAAAGAAAAGCAGTCAGCTTGGGACACGGTGATGGGGTGTAAATAAACATGATTATATGGCTTGTACTGTGAGGGTCCCACCTGTCATGGCGAATAATTGGGGTGGGCAACACACAGGTGAGCAGCCAGCCGAATTCTGCTAGCGTGTGGAGCAGAGGACCATAGTCGGTCTTTACATTTGAACCCTGGGACCCAAACAGGAAATCACAAGACAACTCAAAATTGCACACACTTAACATCCTTCATGTGATAATGTGACACCTTTCAGATATTTCATGCATGCAGTCACACCTCTATAACGGTCCACTGTTCCACTACAATGGTGTCGTTGGCAGGTGGCGCTGTGCTTCTCTCCTCATAGACAAACAGCCCCTCTAGAGACCTGGGCACTGGCTCACCTGTAAAAACACCATTATACTGTAGAAGCAAGTCAATGACAACTCACAGCTAGATTTGTTTGTCTAGATGTGTACAGTGTTAATGTATTCATTCAACTGCATCTTTTATCATTATTACTCTGATCTGAATGTTAAAAGTGACTGTTTATAGTACAGGAGACCATTTTATTCAGATTTTTCTATATTTTCACCCACTGAACCACAGAGACATCATTTGTAGGTCTCATTTAGTCAGTGCTGGAAGTGTGTCAATGACCTACAAAAGATAATGAAACTGAACTACTTGTATGACAGCAAGATACATTAATGAGAGGAAGATTATAGAGCAAACACTGGGAACATTACAGAGGTCTTTGTTTTTTTGCAATTAAATTATACATCCTTTATAATATATACCAGGTAGACAACATACACATACTATTGTTCAAAAGTTTGTGGTTATCTTATGTAATTTTAAATGACCACCAAATAACATAACAAACAGTATACATATTAACTATACTATATAAGGAAATATATTACATGGAATTAAAGTTAGTGAGATTATAGGGCTACTTTGTAAACTGCTTTTCATGGTCAAATTGACTAGCTCCAGATGTCTCAAACACACACACACACACACACACATCTGATTTAGCTCCTATTAGTCTGGTGCGAAACAGGAAGCACGGTCGTGAGGTTAGGGACGTAAGCTCTAAATTTAGTTCTGGTGGGAGACAGGAGAAGGGAAACGTGGCTTTGGTTAAAGATAGAGAGATGTGAAGGATGCATAAAAATGAGGATTATAAAGAAGACTTCTGAAAATAAAAAGCTATAATTGGAGGAAGAAACAACAACAAGATGACAGGGGTTCTGGTTTGTTAAAAACAATCAGTTAATTCCTTATATAAAAATCATAAATCTTCCTTATGAAGAGCTAAAGAGGATGTTGACATCTTCCTTTCACAAACAAACATTTCAGCGGAAAAAACAACCAGCTCAGGGAATCAAATTGTGACAGTCAAAAATAAGTCCAAGATCTACCTTTAGGTGTGTCCCAGTATACAAAGGAGTCGACCAATGACCAGCCCTTGCGGTAGTAAGCTGCGGTCAATTCCAGCCAATCAGCTTCCAGGGCACTGACGACTTGACCCTTCCTGGACACGCGCATGGACAGCGCACCCTGGTGGTAACAGCAGGCCAGCGAATCCAGCGGGGCACATCCCGGAGCCCAGGAGTGAAACAGCACCAACAACCTCAGGTCTGAAAACGATAGCGAGTCTCACACACGTTTTGTATGACCAATGCAACCTCAATCTTTGGCATTTTTCAGTAAAGTCAGTCATGCAATGATCATTGCTTCAGACACCATTTTAATAGGTCAAACTATCAGTCCATCTACAATAACTAATAAAAGTGTAATTAGTGTTACAAATAAAAGCAAAGGGTCTTCATTAGTCTGAATCAGGTTATTACAAATTACACAGGTCTAGTAATTATTTTACTAATGCATCTCTTTGTAAAACCTTGAGTGGTGTATCGAATTTAAAACTATTAAAATGGTTTAAATTGTTAGACTGCAGACGGTCCATAATGAGATTAGAGGAGCATCTCACCTGGGCTGTACCTACGGCCCTCTAGATCTGTATCTCCGGGCGGAGTGTGAGGCGGGGTGCGAGGTGGGGTGCGGGGCGGGGAACGGCAGCCCCTCCTGGGACTGGGCACCCTACCATTACATCCCCCTCCTCCAGCCTGCTGGAGCACCGACCCCACAAACTGCACACCACCCCTGGAATAACTGTTCACCTGAGGACAGACACACACAAAACACACCTGGTTAGTGATCTGAAAGCATATTTAAACATTCCATCACAAGGAATAGTGGATTTTTAGAGGAGAAAACTGGGTATTATACACTAAATGACTGAGGATAACACACACACACACACACCTTGATTTTCAATTAAATCCATCAACTCAAATCTGCAGCAACTAGTATCAACTTCTCTATACTGTAAATTGGTGGAGTATGCCAGCCTTTACCTAAATTTTCTTTTTGTGAAGCAAATTTATAAACTTAAACATTTAATAAAAAAAAAATGTAAATATAAAAATGCTTGACTCTTAAAAAGGCATGTGGTGGGGCCATGAAATTTTGGCAAGACTCCTAAAAACCTGATCTAACAACTAGTGTTCGACCAATATATCTACGATATTTGCCCATTTGAAATCTCGCCATCGGTCGATATGTTTTTCTGTTTGGTCGTTGTGTTTGAGGCGGGACATTTATTTTGACAGTGCTGAGAATGGCAGCACCTACACGCACATCACTCACATTCTCCCACTTGCTATTTAACCGTTCTGTCTAATACTGATGGAAGTCTGTCAAATAATCAGAACGGTTCAACAAAAAAAAAAATGCATACAAAAAACTATAATGATTGTTTTTATATTAATATAGTAATAGACTTTCATTTTACATTCAGAATGCCGACGGTAAACATGAGTGTTACCTTGGCTTTATTTTGAAAAATAAAATAAAAAAATAGGATTCAGGTTACAGTGTTTACTTTATTAATATTTATAATATATTTAAATATTTGTGAAAAATATTGTAATAGGATTACAGAATCAAGATTTCATGTTTATTTGACTTTTTTTACTACATTCAAATAATTTCTTAAATATTAAAGTACATAATTATATTGGCTTCATATCAGCCACTCTACGAAGATATCGTCATCGGCTGTAAAAAACAATATTGGTCTAACACTACTAACACCACAAGAGATCTGGCAAAAATAAATGAACTTCTTGAACACTGTAAATGATATAAAAAAAGAAAATGGACAACAGACAAAAGCATTTGAAATGAAGACACAGACCCTGTCTATGAGCAGTCTCACTGTGTCACTGGTCAGAGATTCTCCGGGCAGTGGCCACTCCTCCACCCGCAACACTGGCAAGCTGTCAATCATTGGCACTGCAGGATTACTGCAACCACACAAAACAAACAAACAAATACAGATCAATTAGGAAATGCATTTAAAACTCGCTGCATAAAAACATTATGCATATTTTATCATTGCTGACATTTGCAATTCTTGACATGTCCTTCATTAGTAGATTATAAAAATGGTGACACGTTTAACCATAAACCAGCATCAGTAAAAACTGGTTTCAAACAACACATTTAATGATTTACAATTCATTCAAGTGAGCTTCAGAGGTTTCACTGCCATTGTCTCTGCTTAAAAGGGCATTCAAGCTAATGCTCACTAGAATCAGACATCAATCATAGAGTTTTCATAGGAACTGGCACTACACAGCTCAATGTTTTTTACACTACAACATTATTAACATATCACAACTGTCCCAGACGTTACTTTGAATAATTTACATCATCATAGTCTAGCTTGTCCCGTTCCTCCACTGCTTCTTTGCAGGTTCTCATTGGCTGCTGAAAAACCACACTGTTGTCAGGGGCTTCTTTCAACTTAAATTTAACCCACATCTGTACCCCAGTATGACTTCACACAAGCCCCGCCCACTCCAGCTAGACTGTCTGACCTCCAACTATGAGCCATTAATTATTCATGCTGACTCATTAAAAGTTAATTATTTACTTGGAAGGAGCTGGGGTTGGGATTTTGGGGTGCAATGATGAGGTATGGAGTCTTTTTCATGGAGAACATTACCTGGATCGTGGCCGGACCAGAATGGCCCGGTAAAGCAGGCTGCAGGGCAGGGAGCGGGTCCGGCCCACAGAGAGGATGATGGGATGCAGGGCGGCCAGTACATAGCCCTGGGTGTAGTAGGACTGCAGGGCATGAGGCAGCTCGCACAGCGATGACAGATACTGCACCGTAGGCCGACTACCTGTGGAACACAGCACAAATAAAACTCACAATACACTCAGAGGAAACCACCATATTAGCTAAGCTAATATACTTTATACCTTATGAAAATATTATGAAGCTTTGTCTCGTAAAACCGGCATTTTGATTGTTTGCACCGGCATTTTGATTGTTGTTTTGGGAACTGAAAATGCATATTTTTGAAAACGGGTTTCAAGTTTTTGAAAATGCCACCAATATAATTTCCGTGTAAACACCCAATACGGGAATCTTAGAAAACGGTGATGTCACTCGCGTGCATAGTACGTTAGGTTTTTTTTTTGTAGTCCATGTTAGGTATGCGCAGGATGTGTTGATTTTAAAGGCAAGCGTTAAAAAGTACACAATGGCAGAATACATGGTACTGTTGTTGCTGCTCAAGAGTTTGCTAACGCATCTTCAGTGGGGATGGGAGTAGAGATATATCAATACTAATGTGAGTATTGAAAGTATTAATACTCAAAAATATTGATACTAAGTTGTTTTTTCAACCATTGATTTGTTTGTTTAACAAAAAATTAAGGAGTATAAAATGCACTGAATTGGCAAATAATTGTGTAGGATAGAACTATTTTCCTGCACATCTGAACGCACTCAAATAATACAAGACAGAATCAATAAATCACAGAGATCGTTCACTCACCTCTGACAGTGCATTCAAATAGGGCTGACATACACAAAAGTATCGGAAGCAAGCAATGATGCTTTTGGGAAAATCAGCCTAGAACAATGCTTATCAGAGGACAGAAAAACATTATATGTTTGAGTATTTTCACAAACTAATTGAAATTGTACCCTATAGTTTGTGCAATTACATTTTTAAGTAAATTGAATATTAAAAAGTTCATATTGATCTTGTTCCATTCTGCAATGTTGATATAAATCACACATGGTCAGAATAAAAAGGTTACATTTTATGCATACAGCAGCCTGTCACTGGCAGTCCCTTATGAACATGAAACATGACTTTACTAAAGGGACCGTAGTTCAACTTAACACACACACACACACACACACACACACACACACACAAACATATATATAAAGATTTCCCTGGTTACCACTACAGTAAACAGATTTTAACCATGTGTACACAGCACTGTAACCTAATAAGCTGCAATTAAAAGCATGTTGAATGTTAAAATGTGTTTCAAATATAAAGTGGTTATCATTAACCATTTTACTCTTAGTAATTTAATTGAATAAATTTAATAATTTATCATATTTAGAAGTAATATATAGATATCAACGATACTGGAATTTAAAAGTATTCGTATGGTATCGTTCATCCCTATTCTTCAGAAAAAGGGTGTATTTACTTAACATAAAATACAACATACAGGTGGCATGTCAATAAATTAGAATGTTGAGGAAAAGTTAACTTATTTTAGTAATTCTACTCCAATTGTGAAACTTGTGTATTACATAAATTCAATGCACACAGACTGAAGTAGTTTAAGACTTTGGTTTATTTTAATTGTGATGATTTTGTCTCAGATTTAACAAAAACCTACCAATTTACAATCTCAGCAAATTAGAATACTTCAGAAAAAAAAAAAAAAATTAGTGAATTGTTGGCCTTCTGGAAAGTATATTAATTTACTGTACATGTACTCAATACTCGGTAGGGGCTCCTTTTGCTTTAATTACTGCCACAATTCAGCGTGACATTGAGGTGATCAGTTTGTACTGCTGAGGTGGTATGGAAGCCCAGGTTTCTTTGACAGTGGCCTTCAGCTCATCTGCATTTTTGGTCTCTTGTTTCTCATTGACCTCCTGACAATAGCCCATAGATTCTCTCTGGGGTTCAGGTCTGGTGAGTTTGCTGGCCAATCAAAAACACCAACAACATGGCCATTTAACCAACTTTTGGTGCTTTTGGCAGTGTGGATAGGTGCCAAATACTGCTGGAAAATTAAATCAGCATCTTGAAAAAGCTGGTCAGCAGAAGGAAGCATGAATTGCTCCAAGATTTCTTGGTAAACTGGTGCAGTGACTTTGGTTTTCAAGTTATCTTTTACTTCCACACTTTTCGTTCCTCTCAACTTTGTTAACATGCTTGGATACAGCACTCTGTGAACAGCCAGCTTATTGGCAATGAATTTGTGACTTAGACTCCTTGTGAAGGGTGTCAATGATCGTCTTGTGGACTACTGTCAGGTCAGCAGTCTTCCCCATGATTGTGTAGCCTAGTGAACCAAACTGAGAGACCATTTTGAAAGCTCAGGAAACCTTTGCAGGTGTTTGATTTGATTAGCTGATTGGCATGTCACCATATTCTAATTTGTTAAGATCGTGAATTGGTGAGTTTGTTAAATGTGAGCCAAAATCACCACAATTAAAAGAATAAAGACTTAACCTACTTCAGTCTGTTTGCATTGAATTTTCTTTAATAAATCACAATTTAAGTTGAATTACTGAAATAAACGTTTCCTCGACATTCTAATTTATTGAGAAGCACCTGTATAATCGTCACTTCCCTAAAGGAACAGTTTACTAACAAGGTGACAGCACCAACTACTGGCCTGGCATACATAAAATAATTTTTGGCCATTTTCATGGATCGTTTTGAAATTGTCGTCATTGTCATCGTCGTTGTCGTGTGAATGTAGCCTTAGACAACAAAAGGTAATGTGACTGACATGTAAAGTGACCAATCACTCGTACCTTCATGTGACTTTTAGGGATGGGAAAACATGGGGAAACTGGATTTTGGAAATTGGATGTCTCTTGAAAATTGTGTAAAGAAAAGCAATGAGATTGAGGATTTATAAAAGTACCCAATTTAAATTGGCAATATCCATCATATAGGCTAGCTATGACTCAAAAGATTCCCATATCTTCGCAAATTATACTATATTTTGTTCCAAACATAACATGTAAACTATAGTTCAAAAGTTTGAAGTCAGTAAGACTTTTGAATGTTTTTGCTCACTTTTCCAAGGCTGAATTTAATTGAGAAAAATACAGAAAAAAAGTAATGTTATGAAATGTTACCATTTAAAATAAATGTATTCTATATTTTAAATATATTTTAATATGCAATTTATTCCTGTGATGGCAAAGTTGAATTTCCAGCAGCCACTACTCCAGTTTTCAGTGTCATACGATCCTTTGGAAATCATTAGTAACACTCATTGTCAATGTTAAAAATGGTTATAACATTTTTGGGGAATTCATGGTACATTTCCAGAATTCTTACATCAATAGAAAGTTATACTTATTGAAATACTTATTTGTAACATTGACTGTTTTGATCAATTGAAAGCATCCTTGCTGAATAAAAATATAATGTCTCTCGGTCTCTGTCTCTCTCTCTCATATATATGTATGTAATGAATTAATGAAATGGCTGTGCATTCTGCATGGATTCAAAATTGTCAGTTTTACTGAATCTAAATTATAAAAATACCAAAAAGGAGTGATACTGTAAATCAAAAATTTGTTTGCCTATTATGTAAATTGTTTTACCACACACACACGTGCTGCTCATATAATTAGAATATCATCAAAAAGTTGATTTCACTAATTCCATTCAAAAAGTGATTGTATATTCATTCATAGACCCAGACGGTTGGTCTGGGAACACCCCCGGGAACGCCCCGTCACGTGATGTGAATTTAGCCCGTGGGGGAAAACATTGCCTTGGCGACAATTGAAATAAACGGTACAATCACGCCGAAGAGTTGCGGTGTCATTTTCTGTACCTCCAATAAACTAACAAATTATGAATTGATGTTCTACATCCATCCTAATAAACATACAGAGCCAGAAAGGATTACAAAATGGCTACAAGCAATAAATTGTGAGGATGATCAAGGGAAGTTGTGGAATCCCAAGACTAAGCATGTGTGTGTGTGCGCAGTCGGCATTTCATCACAGGTAGGCTATATTAACATCGTGTTCATTATTAACGTTATCAAAACTGTGTAAGGTTGTTTCAGAAAGTGGAATGCATATATAATTAGCCTTATCATTCTACCTGAAGCAAAACTATGTAACGTTAGCCTAGTGTCGAACATAAACCCACTTAAAAAAGCATGTGGACACGTAACAACTTAGTTTTGTGTATGAACTTTTACACTTTCAATCATAAATTCACCCCGTCTGTGTTTGCGAAATGATTGAATCGCGGAATCCACTGTCGCGGGACTGCAGCTGGAGTCAGTGCTTCAAGAACCACTACTCACAGACGTATGCAAGACATGGGTTTCAGCTGTCGCATTCCTTGTGTCAAACCACTCTTGAACAACAGACAGCGTCAGAAGCGTCTAAAGACAAAAAGGACTGTGCTGCTGCTGAGTGGTCCAAAGTTATGTTCTCTGATGAAAGTAAATTTGGCATTTCCTTTGGAAATCAGGGTCCCAGTGTCTGGAGGAAGAGAGGAGAGGCACACAGTCCACGTTGCTTGAGGACCAGTGCAAAGTTTCCACAGTCAGTGGTTTGGGGTGACAGGTCATCTGCTGCTGGTCCAGTGCGTTTTCTGAGGTCCAAGGTCAACACAGCCATATACCAGGAAGTTTTAGAGCACTTCATGCTTCCTGCTGCTGACCAACTTTATGGAAATGCAGATTTCATTTACCAACAGGACTTGGCACCTGCACACAGTGCCAAAGCTACCAGTACCTGCTTTAAGGACCATGTTATTAATTGGCCAGCAAACTCGACTGACCTTAACCTCATAGAAAATCTATGGGGTTTTGTGAAGAGGAAGATGCGATATGCCAGACCCAAGAATGCAGAAGAGCTGAAGGCCACTATCAGAGCAACCTGGGCTCTCATAACACCTGAGCAGTGCCACAGACTGATCGACTCCATGCAACGCCACGGAAAAAGGAGCCCCAACTAAGTATTGAGTACTCACAGTAGCTCACTTACTATAACCTTGACAATTGGTGGCAATGCAAAATTGTATGTCCGAGTTCGTGTATGAATGTGTATATGTGGGTTATTGTATATAGGTGGGTTAATTTAGCATCATATACCTGTCCAAATGATGCCAGATTTAATTTATTCTGGTTTTGAAATAATTTGGTTAAAAGTTAGTCTGAAACATCTTAAGCCATTACTCATAGGATGTTGTTATAGACTTCCTAATGCTAATAGTGAATATTTAGACAAAATATGTGATATGTTAGATCATGCTAATAGTATGAATCTGGAAACTTCCTTAATGGGTGACTACAACATAGATTGGAATTCTTCTGACTGTCCTATGAAAATCAAATTAATGAGCACAGCAATAGCATGTGGATTATCACAGGTAATTAATAAACCGACTAGAATATGTTTGAAAAAGGATGGTACTCTGTCTGTTTCCTGTATTGACCACATGTTTATAAATGGACTACAAGTTTGCTCAAATTGTGTATCAGTGCCAGTTGGTTTCAGCGACTACAATCTTATTGCAATTGTAAGGAAAACAAAAGTTTCTAAATCGGGTCCAAAAGTAATAATGACTCAGGGAAGTTGTCTTGGGCCGCTTCTCTACACAATCTTTACCAATGATCTTCCAACTGTTTTAGATAAAGCAAGCATTTCAATGTTTGCTGATGATCACACTGTATATTTATCAGGAACTGAAATTGGGGATTTAAATGCAAAACTACAAAGAGAACTACAGTTAGTGGTGACCTGGATAAGAAATAACAAATTGATTCTCAATGCATCTAAAACTACCGGTTTTGTGGTTGGAACTCCTTTTTCTTTACTTGCCAAACCGAAGCTTGAACTTAGCATAGATCAAAATTCAGTTGAGCAAAAAGAGGCGGCTAAATTATTGGGAGTGATGATTGATAGTAGATTGTGTTGGGACAAACATATTCAGAAACTGTTAACTAAAATGGGCAACACTTTGGCGGTTATTAAAAGATGTGCAAAATATATTACACCACAGATTGTTAAACAAGTACTTTATGCATTTTTTTTTTTCACACCTTTATTACTGCTCTGTGGTTTGGTTCAATACTTCATCAACTAATATAAAAAAAAAAATACAAGTTATCCAAAATAAAGCTGCACGCCTGGCTCTCTCATGTGGGTTTAGATCAAATTTTAAAAAAATGCATGAAAGCCTCTCATGGTTTAAAGTAAAAAATTGATTGGGGTATTCACTAATGGTATTTTTGTATAATGTTATAACCAACAAAACACCTTTTACTTTATATGAAAAACTATCCTTTAGTACAGATATACATTATTATCCAACGAGGCATGCAGTAGGAGTAGTTTTATTTTATTTTACCAATAGTAAAAACCAAATCAATTCAATGTTCAGTAAGGTATAGAGCAATGTGTGAATGGAACTCTCTCCCAAATACTATTAAACAACAAAACACTTTGTATGGTTTCAAAAAAAAAAACCCACTTAAGAAATATTAGCTTCAAAGAAACATATACAGTTAATATTAATTTAAGGAGATACTGTTATAGGGTTCTTAGTTACATTATTTTTGATATAGATCTATTCGGAGCGGCGCATTTTTTTTTTTTTTTTTTTTTTTTTATTGTTTAATTATTATTTTGAGATCAATGGTATTAACTGTATAATATGCATTTTCAATGTAGTGTAAGGTCTTGTACGTATGGTGTGTCATAAATTGTACTGTCACATGGTAGATTATAGGACCCCAGGAAGAATAGCTTTTAGCTTATGCTGAAGCTAATGGGGATCCAAATAAAATATTGAGTGATTTACATGTTCATACTTTTCAGTTGGCCAAGATTTCTAAAAATCCTTTCTTTGTATTGGTCTTAAGTAATATTCCAATTTTCTGAGAAACTGAATTTGGGATTTTCCTTAGTTGTCAGTTATAATCATCAAAATTAAAAGAAATAAACATTTGAAATATATATATATTTTTTTTACAGCCATATACAGCATTACATTTCCAGTCCATTCCACTTAGGATGCAGTCTATGTAGGCAGCAAACAGCAAGGCCGCCCACTAGGTGTTGGAACAGAGCCTATGTTAAGGTTTCTCCAAGCGGCTCTCCGATAGTGTGCTACCGTTTAGTTGACTTCTCTTTCTCCTGTCTGCAGCCTCTGACAGAAGATCACCCTAACGTCTCCCTCCTCTCCCCCAACCCCCAACCCACTTCCTGTGTCCACAAAGAGCTGCTGTTCACAGGGAGGGCTGGCCCCACGCCACACACACTCAGCCTCACAAACACAACATTCCACCACACATACAACACAAACATACTCACACAAACATTCGGTCCTTCGGTTCCCACACTGGGGCAGACCAGTAAACGAATTTTAGTCTGAGAAAACACACCAAATATATTCTCCCTGTAAACGCATTCTCAAATTGTAACAGCTATAAAGGAAAATGAGTTTTCAACTCATCCAGAAATTATTTGGGAACTACCTGAAAGTTTCACCATCCCAGCAGTCTCTGTGGCTTTGACAGGCACATATGCATGCCCACCCCATACATTTGAGCTTCAGACAAGCGTCAAAAACACAATAGTCCTCAGAGAAGAGTGGTGGATCTTTCACAGATATGGACCCTGGAAAGCCCTGCAATTTGTCCCAAACCCTTGAACCCCCCCCCTCCTGTTAACTCACACACAGAGGCCTCTGTTCTCCAGAGATACAGAGACTGTATGTGTGTGTGTGTGTGTGTGTGTGACGCGGTTTAGGAAAGGAGAATCAAAAATAGATGAATTAAAAGTCTGAAGGTGAAGGCTTCATAGGGAAAATGAGAAACTGACAGACTGGGCTATAATAAAAGGGAGAAAAATTTGGTAAAGGAATTTATGGGACATTTTAATACGAGAGAGAGAGAGCGCGCGAGTGAGAGCGAGAGAGAGAGGACACTTATAAAAGATGCCATATACATCTTGCTAGTATCTACTGTACAGAATTGTGCGGACTTTAAATGGATGGATAATGCATCTATGACAGAGGACTGCCCCATCAACTGTTGAATAAAATCATTGTTTTCTTTGCACACAAAAAGTAGTATAAACCTTGCCATCCATGCAGGTTCAAAAAGCTCAGATTAAAAAAAATAATAAATAAATATATATATATATATATATATATATATATATATATATATGAATTCTAAAGATGATCAAAAGGTCTTACAGGTTTTTGAACAACATGAGGGTGAAGTAGTTATTGACAGTATTTTAATTTCTGAGGGAACGAACCCTTAAATAAAAAAAGTGCTTAACTTCCACCAAAAAAAATAAAATAAAAAATGCAACGCAATAGATTTATGGTCCTAAAAACAGGATTTATTTTCATCATGCAAAATATTGTGCCTTCTCTTTTTTTGTGTGTGCATTTCTGTGAAACAGGAATGTTTTCAAGCTGCAAAATACTGCAAGGTCATAGCAGTTCATTTCAGTCACAAGCAATGAGACAACCTGATGTTGATGATTAGGATGACTGGATTGAGTTCTCAGAGATAACTGCACGTTCATGGGTTGGTTTAAAAGGGGCTATGTATCGATACTCGAAACCACGATCGGCAGTATAGTAACTGGCTGGCAGCAAGATGGCTGGACTTTAAGGAAATGGTCAAGCAAACAAAACTATATAAATGTTATAATAGATAAATGAAATGTAAATGTGCACTGTTTTTATTTGATTTTAATTTTTTTTTTACATGATTCCCAATTATTTAGATTCGTGATTTATAATATTTGTATAGTCTTTACATTTATATTTTAAAATGTAGTAATTAGCGATTAGTTTAATTTTGACATGACCGCATTGATGAAAGTTTCTTAAGGGTCAAGATCATGTTATCTGCATCTCCTGCGCTCCAAGTCCTTTTCATAATAGCGGTCACCACTCAAATTAATGCACGAGACTCTACATTATCTGTATAGCATGTTTATAAGACGAATACAGTTATGAAATAATTTTATGACAAATATTTCAGTGAGTAAAATACACTGGCTGTGTCTAGTATGATATTATGGACTACACAACATTATTATATTAGCTTTAAAATGAATTTAACAATTATTATTTTAAATAATTGTCCCTGGATCAGTAGGATACTCCAATTGAAGTAGCGGTGGTAGCAGACAGATTCTAAGGATCAGTTCTGGTTAAAAGGATGTGATCTAGCCCTGTTGAAATAAGCCTGCTCCCAAGCAGATTTAAGCTTATGTACCTGTTGCCATGACAGCAACTCTGTGATGAGCTTCCAAGAACCAAATGATCCAAGATCACGCCAAATCAAAATCAAATCAATTATAGTTGTATTTTTTTTTTTTTTTACATTTTAATTTAACATGCTACATATATTAGAAAAATCATTTAGTACTCAAATCCCCCAGCATGCCAGTATGAGATTAACCAAAAAGGAGATTACACCAATATACCACCGCATTGAGCAAGTGGATTTGGTTTTTTTCAGTAAAGGAGTTTCCGATTGAACTGAATCAAATATTTATTATTCAATGCTCTGACTGTAATGTTGAAGACTAACATTTAAAATAGTTTACCCCCAAAAAATGTAATTGTCATCCTATACTCGTTTTCATTTCATGTAATGAGTGAGAATAATGATTTTGTTTAAAATTAAAAAGTTGATACGACTTTAGAGTTGAAGTCAACATTCTCTCATCAAAACACATACGGACTACCCAAGAGAGCCACACATAAGGAGCACACACACACACACCAAACTTTAGACAAGATCACGCCAAATCAAAATCAAATCAATTATAGTTGTATTTTTTTTTTTTTTTTTTTTACATTTTAATTTAACATGCTACATATATTAGGAAAATCATTTAGTACTCAAATCCCCTAGCATGCCAGTTCGAGTATCGATACATAGCCCCTTTTAAACCAACCATGAACGTGCAGTTATCTCCGAGAACTCAATCCAGTCATCCTAATCATCAACATCAGGTTGTCTCATTGCTTGTGACTGAAATGAACTGCTATGACATTCCCAGTACCCAAGTCATGAACCTCATTTACAATCTTGAAAAAGATCCTTTACACGTAGCTTTGCAAAACCTCTTATACAACAATCAAGACAAAGACAAAACAGCCAACCATAAACCTAGAAGGAAAACACATTACAGCACTCTTTAGTGCCATACTTGAGTCCGTGAAGAACCTTTAACATCAATGGAAACTTTCCATTGCCTTTTGGAACCTGTCTTGGCCTGCAACTCAAGTCAAGACACGTTGAAGAGTGAAAAGTACACGCATGAAGTATGCAAAATACGACAACTGTGGTATTTTTACGAGCGACACAAAGTCTGTATCAACTTCATGATCAGCCCTGCCATAATTTTAGGTAGAAGTGTGTACATGCGTGCCAAGCTGAGGTTCTCACATATGTCAGCAAAGAAGAACTCCAAAAAAAAAAAAACGATTTCACAGACAAACACAGCAGAGGTGATTGGTGTCTGGAACTCACAGGTTACACCTAATATGCAGCCAGAGCGACACAAAGGAGCCTGGAAACTGTCTAAATAATGTGAGCCCTCCACTAAGCAGTGTCAAACACCGTCGCTTCAGGCATCTGTACACCAGGTGTTCTCAGGAATGAAAGGCTGGAACAAGGGATGAACTGACATGCCAGTTGACTCACTCCCACAGCCATGTTTATGTTCAGATGAAAAGGTACAATATCTGAAGATGTGCTGCCTTACCATATGATTAAATGCTCTAATATTATTGAGGCTTTTGATGAAAGTTGATGTTTGAGACCATGTGACAACACGTCCAGTGGAATGAGATTTAGGTTTTGGGTAGTAATTAGTTTTCCTCTTAATATTCTAAAGTGATGGATTTGAGGCTTGGGTAGGTGGAGCCCCCGTGATGGGTGAAACCGCTTCACATCCCAAGCAGTATCTGGATACCCAACACGTACTACATGACAAAACAAAGATTTCAAAGAAGTGGGTGTGTGGGAGACCATCAAGATGTACGGTCAACATTTCAATTCAACATCTCACATTAGATTACGGTTTATTCACTATGGTTTAGAAAATCGTCATAAAATAGCACAAGAACTCAAGAGGAGTTAAACGGTGTCCGAAATTAATCTTGATAATGTCAAACTTTGATAGAAAGGCATGTAATAGATTACTATCGACCAAAAATCATTCAGCTGGTAAATTTAAGTATACAGTTAGATAATACTAATTTAGGTTAACCAAGCAATGCTTAATTTTGATCAGTCTATGGTGTAAAAAGGTTGCATTAGCAATAAAAAAGAAAAAAAAAGAAAAACACTTGGTCAGGTCAAAGTGTTCAAATATTTTTTGATCCCAAATTTAACTGGAACTTCAATGTATGAAGAATTGTTGGTTATCCTCACTTACACTTATGAATTATAAAGTCATGGCCAAAAGTTTTGACAGTGACAAATTTTGTGTTTTGCTAAGTTTGCTGCTTAAGCGGTTTTGGTGTTAACACTTGCAGCCATCATCACTTTGTATCAAAATGGCCTCACATGCAAGGAAATTGCTACAAAGAATATTGCACCTGAAAGAACCGGATCATCAAGAAGTTCAAAGACAGAAATTCGACTGCAGTGAAGAAGATTTCAGGACGTCCCAGAGTGTCCAGCATGCACCAGGACAGTCTCCTCCTGAGGAGTCAGCTACAGAATCGTGTCACCAGCAGTGGAGATCTTGCTCAGGAATGGCAGCAGGTCGGTGTGCGAGCATCTGCATGCACAGTGAAAGCCAAGACTTTTGGACGAAGACCTGGTGTCAGGAGGGGCAGCAAAAAGCCCCTTCTCTCAAAGAAAAACGTCAAGGACAGACTGAAATTCTGCAGGAAGTACAAGTATTGGACAGCAGAAGACTGGTGCAAAGTAGTTTTCTCTGATGAAGCTCTCTTTCAACTGTTTGGGACATCTGAAAAACCGATTGTTCTGAAAAGATGAACGCTACCAACAGCGAAGCATCATAAGACATTCATGTGCGGAGCTGATTTTCAACCAAGGGAGTGGGCGCTCTCATAATTCTGCCCAAAACACTGCCATGAATAAAGAATGGTATCAAAACGTCCTGCAAAAGCGATGTCTTCCAATGATCCATGAGCAATTTGGTGATGATTCCTGCATTCTCCAGCATGATGGAGCACCATGTCACAAAGCAAGAGTGAAAAAAAAGTGGCTCAAAGATCATCACATTGGAATTTTGGATCCGTGGCCAGGCAGCTCCCCGGATCTCAATCCCATAGAGAACCTGTGGCCAGTCTTCAAAAGGCAAGTAGACAAGCAGAAGCCGATAAATAGTGATCAACTCCAAGAACTAATAGGTCAATAATGGATCACCATCAGTCAGGATTTGGCCCAGAAGCTTATATCCAGCATGCCAAAGCGAATTGCAGAGGTTATGGAGAAAACATTGTAAATATTGACTCATTTTTTGCCAATAAAAGCCTTTAAAACTTATGATATGCTTATTGTTTTTTAGTATACCACAGAAACATGTGGAAAAATAATCTTTGCGAAACAAAATTGATGTCACTGCCAAAATATTTGTCCTGCACCCACTAGTAAAAAAAAAAAATATCACTAATCATATCTGGTGTCTCAATAATTTTTGGTTTCAATGTATATCATTCTGACTAAATTTTTCTGTAAGCTACAATATTTCTATTATATCCGGTTGCCGTTAAAAGTGCACCAACCCTTCTCAGATCTGAAACCTAGCCTACTCAAAATGATTGTCAAAAACAAGTGGATCTGAACGGAATGAGTAAAAGAATGCTTGTATAATAAGGATCTTTTCTTTTAATGAATTAAATTAAATTAATGCATTTAGAAGACGCTTTTATCCAAAGCGACTTAGAGTGAATTCAGGCTATCAACTGTTGGAAACAAATCATTTCACGTTTTGCAGGATGCGACACTCGATACTTAGATATACTTTGTTTTACTTTGTTGATACCTTAGAAAAATGTATGTCTGTTAAAACAAATATTGACCAGTTAAGTCTGCATATTTTTCAGTTTCAACGCACATACTAAAATATGGTCTGGGCCGTAAAGAGTGTAGTGGAGCGACTGATGATGATGATGATGATGATGTTTCCTTCTGCACTACGGGTTTTCCCCATTTCCCTCTCAAGGCCGTTTGGCGACAAAAACCCGCAACAACTTGGAAAACAATCCCTTTCTCCTTCAGGCAAAATTACACATCACTACGATTTATACTCCTGCTGCATTAATTCTAAATACGATGAATGTGGGCAGTACGAAATAGATGCGCATGGTCCCTTCAATCCAAGAATGAGGCTCTAATGAGAAATTCAGATAGTGGAAACTGTTGCACAGAGGGAGCGAGTATGATTGTCATCTTGTGGAACAGAAGCGGGTATGCTGCCGTCTGTCTGTGCGCCTCAGACGCCGTTAATAGAGAGAAAACCCTCCTGACCTATTTCCACATGATAAAGCTCCAGCGCTGTTGCTGGGTGAAACACTGTAATCTCTCACACACTCCAAGACGCACATGCCAAGATTCATCATGCCAGAAGTTTGAAAGTGAAGACATGGCATTGACTCGAATCATAGTGAGCTGCCTACCCAGACAACATTTTTGTGCATCACTGGCACATGCCACTGATGTCTAGCAAGGCAGCTTGCACAATTTAGAGACCCCCAACTACTGGATCTCTTACATCCTTGCAAAATGAAAACGTGCCATGCGAATTACGTTTCTGCAAATAAATAAATAATATATATAGTTATTGGGAATACTCTAAACAGCTTTCAGAACGGTTGACAGTTTGTTTACCGTTTCACTTTTAAGGGTAATCTAAGTCAATTTATATGAAACTATAGTTACCAGGGCAATGTTTTTGTAAGCGAACATCACATAATAATCTTTGTTTACTTCACCGATCTGTACCTTCCAGACTGAAGTCCAGCAGCACATACTCGTACACGGAGTCTGTTTTAGTCTCGACCTGTGGTCTCTTTAAAGTGGAATAGATTTTCCCCGGGCTGCTGTCCTCAGGGTCCTCCAATTTTCGTAGTCCACATCCCATATTACCGGGATCTCCAGCACACGTAAGGCCGGACACGGGACGACCCACTCGGCCACGCACTCAGAGGACTCCCGCTCCCGTGCTTGCTCAGTGGGTTTGCTCCATATTCAACAACTTAATCCTTTGGGAGTGGCACTGAACCGAGGATGACGTGTGTCCGAAGAAAACGGCTCAAGTCAAGCAAAGATCACCAAATCCTGCTACGAGGTCTTTATGAGACTAAAAGAATAAAATACTTTCTGAAGTTGTGCAGTAAAGATATCCAGACTGTTTTCATTAAAAAATCTAGCAGAAAACATCACATTCAGTCTCCCTAAATGGCCGCGAAATAATAAAGCAAAAGTTGTAGAGGGCTGGAAGCGTGTTGAAATTAATGAGGGGGCGTGGTAAAGGAAGAACGGGACTCTTGAATATTTAACTAGGGCGGGGCTGCATATTAAACAGGAGGCGGGGCGTGTGTAAATCCTAACATTTTGACAAGGCACACAGAAAACTTTGTTAACTGACTCCTAACATTTTTTGAAACATATTTCGAATGGAAATAACAAATTAATATTTTGAGAGGATGATAACTTCTATTAAAACGCCTTCTCATTACACTTGGTAACAGTTGTAACAAATGTATATAAATGGACTCTCAGTATTTGTCCTCAACTTGTTTTCTTGGCATTATTGTTATTTTTATTCTATAATTATTTTAAAAACAAACAAAAATGTTTGATTAAAAACATGACATAGTCATTTTCCCTGGTGCAAAAATTCCTTCCAAAACCAGCAATTTTGCAAATAACAGCACTAGAAACATCTGTTCAAATAAGCGGTAAGCTAAATTTGTTGGCCATATAAAACCTGGGGAGCTGAGTAGAAAATTATATGTATGTCCAAGAGTGTATTTTTTTTAAAGATTAATGTCTAAAATATCTAATTTACTAAACACTTCACCATTCATTTAACCCATTCTATTCATTTGAGCGCCGTCATGCTATAACTTCCTTAAACCAGCAACACAGCCAGTGATCAGATGTGTTTCTTTAAAGATTTATTATATGATTATGACTTTCATAATTTCAGTTACCTATTTGAAGACCTGTGGAAGTGACATGCTTTATCACATGGGTCTTACTGTAAGAAGGCAGCTGTAATGTTGGCCTAATGTTGAGGGAGGTTTTTAGAGGCCATCTGGATCTTGTTTGTGCATTTTAGAAGCAGCACATGGCTAAAGCACAAACAGACATGCGCCACTGATGCTGAAAAACAGTAGGCTACCTTTTCTCTTACAAAAGAAAATAAGAGCATTTTGGTAATACAACATAACAAAAGAGAGAGAGGGAAGGAAGGAGGCCTTGAAATGGGGGAAATCATTCAGTGTGTGTATTATGTGGCTCTATTTTTACACAGTTGTGTGTGAGTCAGACTTCACCCAGACTAAAGCGGAACAAAAAAAAACAAAACATGAAACTACCAAAGTAGCTTGCTACTGTACCACCTGTCAAACTTACAGCTGAAAACAATGCCCACCTGCTGGCGGTAAGCACCATGCTGAACAACAGTCTCATTAACCAGCCCCAAAGCGGCATATTTTTGAAAGCAGTTCATTTTAGTGGCTTTGTGTGGCACTTTATTGTTTTGGCTCTTACCGTTCTGAACACAATAGTTATGATTCGGGATTAGTTTCCATAGTTTTCAAAACCGATTCTTTGAAAACATCTTTGTGTCCAATTTCCTGTCATTCTTTTTTGATTATGTGGCCTTGGGTTGCCCTGTAAGACAACAGACATCTGATGCATTTATGGATTTTAAGAGCTAAATCTACTTATTAGCTTTTTCAAGCCAACTTCAAAGTTTGTCTTGACAAACCTTTTTATCTAGTTGTATATCATGCCAGTCTCAGTTTCAGTCTCAACAGTAGGCCACACATCTGTGTGCCTCTTGGTCAGTGCTCAGAAATAACACTGAAAACCAAGTCTGGGTCCTAGACCGGAAACCACTGTCAGTCTAAACCACACCCAGAGGACACTGGGAAGGAAACCCATGCCTTCTTTAAACAGAAAGCATAGGAAGGAAACAGTAGATAGTTAAACTGATACAAAACTGTATGCAAATGTAAAACTCAAATTATTTATTTTTAAACTAGTATTTCCAAAAATTACACTAACTATTCATTTCTCATCTGTCTCCACATTTTCATCCCAAAATACAGAATAATACACATCACTCCACAATATGATCCCACCTCGGTTCCTGTGAGATTAAACTGGCCTACATCAGTCACTCTGACACATAATCCTGACTCTACGCAACCTATTCATCTGTTCCTGAGCTCCACTGAGATCATTCCTGGCGAGAACCAAATGTAACTTTTTACAATCATTTTTAATGTTAGAGCAACACAACGGGAAGCAATGTCACCTCTCGGAAAGAAGACCCCCACAGAAGGCAGATTGACAAGTGGTTTGGAAACTGATGGATGGATTGATGTCAGCATTTATTTTAAACTGGCATTTTTTTGTACCTGATTTAGTAATTGAATAGTATCTTATTCCATCTTATGAGGAAATTAAAAGGTATAATTACATAATATAGTGGAGACTGAGTAGTGTTTTTACAAGATGCTAGTGGAAACCAATCAGAAATTAGATAGAGGGGTAAAATCACTATATCAGACACGGCAACCATGGTGGTTGTAGAAGCTGTCTTTTTCAAAATCTACTTCGAAAACTCCCACATTCTCTTTAACTAGTAATAATTATATTGAAAAAAACAATCTACCAATAAATAATAGAAGTAAGTATTACAATTGCTTAGATATGATTTATCATTCAGAAAATACAAATTAAAACTGGACTTCTTATGAAACATAAAGGCCATTTAAACTGCCTCATGAATGAGCGAATTCAGGTTTGCAAATGATCGCCACACGTCTCTTCTCCAATACATGTAACACAGCGCCACCTAGTGTTCAACACATGTAATAATTCTGTATTGAATAGTGATTTAAAAAATGTTTAGCATTATAAATTAAAATTCCAATTTAATTTCATGTCACCAGTGTAGATTCAATAGAAAAAAGTAACAATCATGTCTGATAGAATTTTCACTCATCTCATTGTGTAATAGATTTTGTTGTGGATCTTTTGCCACTCAGATGCAACATTTAACAAGAGAGTGGGCCTCTGACTGTGATAAAGAATTAAGCTAAATATCCATGAATATCTGAATATCGATATTATAAAATGTATTAAAATATACTGTGTAAAATCCAGAAATCCACATGCTGTTGGACCTCACCAAACTGTCTGTCTTATATACATTACTGACTGAATAGTACAGCTAAAATAATATGCAAATTATGTTTTCTTTCAGTTTTCGAATATTCCCTCTTGTGAAAATGTTTTCATAACTTAACATTTTATTTAATTTTTATTCTTTAATTATAAAAAAATCTGTAATATTTAATAACTGCTTTATCAGAGAGTGTGATGTAATAGTCATTTTTTCTTCTTAAACCATCATTCATATAAATAATTATATTATTTGTCTTTGATAATGTAAAGCAGAGATGTAAATTCTATAAAGTGCCTTGAATCCGGTTTAAATAAAGAATGTAGCCCTTGGAACATCTATTCAAATAAAGTGGTAGGCCTAAGCTAAATTTTTACAAAACTAGAGGAAATGTATAAGTTAAACATGACTGTTATGACTGAATATTTTGATAGCTAAAATATAATGCAAATCTTTAGCATCTTCCAGCTAAAAGTAACCAGCTACTCTTATTCTTTTCATTCTTTTCCATGAAGCACTTGAGAGCGTTTGATCCAACATGAAAAAAAAAAAGATTCGGTTTTGAATGTGAGGAGATGTAAAGTGCAGATAGAAATGACTTTTTTGACTTTTTGAAATACAATAAAAAACAATAAAGGAGTTGAGATAGGCTGCACCTGCACCTTCTGTTATCTCGTTCCACACCGAACAGAGAGCAAAGAAGTAGAGCTGAGGAGTGAAGGACACAGAGATAAGAGCAACACGACCCTGACACACATCTGTCACCTCTCACACTCCCGCGCGCTCTCCAGCAATAACAAGCGTGTAGAAACACTGAAATATTTAAACCAAGTTTACAAGACAAGGCTACCAGGTAAACGATTTATGTAGGGATCCTACAACACAAAAGCATACAAGATGTGCCATATTTTAAAAGTAAACTGTGTATTTTTATTTATTTATTTATATGATTCTGGCTGTAATGTTAATCTTAAATCGTTGTAGTAATTTACGATATACACTAGAGGGCGTTATACACATGGTAGCCTAGTTCTTAGTGAAAAACTATCTATCATCACACACTTCCGTGAATACTGCTGTATGTTTTGGAATAGTTCAAGATACGTGTGCACACACATTTTCGTTATTTATCGACTCAAGTCTAACCTTAATCATATAATGTTGCTGTGTTAGGTGTTAACCTGGTTCTATAATCTAAACAAATAACAGAAAAACAGACACTGTGTAGCTAATAGTGAGAGAATATTATTATTATTGTTATTATTATTATTATTATTATTATTAATAACAGAAATACCCCACATATTGTTTAATAATTAATGTTAGTGGACACTAACACATTTTCTAAGAAGTAACACACAGATATGATGTGGTGAATATTCAGTTGGGTGTGTACTTTGCTATGAGAAGATCGTTTTCAGACCTCTTTGCCTCATACACTGTTACCTCACACACACACACACACACACACACACACACACACACACCTTACACCAACTGTCTACTTTTGGCTGAACAGGCTGACTAAAACAAGCCCCATTCTTTCCCAAAGTTCCCATTTCATAACCCTCCTTTGCTACCCAGTGTGCTAAACATTTAAGGTGTGCCAATGTAAAGTAGGATGTTAAAACACTAATCAGTCTTAAAGTGCATTTTAAAGCTATGTTTAATGGAACTCTTTCTCACAGAGAGGGGTTAGTTTTACAAAGACAAGAGGAAAGCTGCAGAAAGGTGTTAGAGTGCTTTTCACAGAGGACTTGGATCTCGAACAAGCCCTCTTCACTTGGCTCATCGCAGGGTTTTCACAATGTTTTTTTATTCTGCACTTCTGTGTGAGTTTTATGAACCATATTCTCATGCCCTTGTCATGTGTTCTACACACACATCAGATAGAGGACGGTCCATGTCATTTATGATTACATTCATCAGTGAAGTGTTAAAGGCCTCATGTCAGTGTGGTCCTGCTGTCTGTCTTCAACAAACAGGCAACATCTTATAGTGGAGAATCATAACAAAAATTGCTATAGCTGCTATGAAGGTCTTTGAAAGACACTTATTTTGTCAGGTACGCCTACTGTCACTGATAAATGATAAACAAAAATACAAGACAGACGCAGGAATGGACGATATACGTGATTTTCTTGGATAATGATTATTAGCATTACCAAATTTATCCTGGAAATAATTATTTATACATAAGCTAAGCTATTTTTATGGTTATTTTTTTGTCAATATTTATAAAGAATAAACTTGTCATTAAAAATAAAAAAAAGTTATTTATTTTATTTAATTAAACGTTTGTTTTTGTTTTATTTAAAGTAATGGATGTTTTTATGGTTTAAGTTAAATAATAACCCAGAGGTTTAGTCTAATTTATATCTTAATGCATTGTTTGTGATAGAAAAATAGTAAAATATATTCTTTGATACACAACACCAAATCGTCAATATTTCATCCCCAAAATAGCTGCTTCGGAAAAGTGATACCCCAACCGTCTTTTCTCCCAAACATCTGGTAAACTCAAATGAGTAACATTCCTGAGGATCATACGCACTGGCTCCTCCTCTTTGAAAGATGAGCGATTAGCGTTTATGAAAATTGGGACTGTCTGATTGGTCAGGACAACCGTCAATCTCGCGCTTACGGACGCGAGGGGCGGTTTTAGCGGATCTAAGAGGTTGTGCCAGTGTCGGTGGCGTTCCTCATTCTTCACTAACCAAACAACACACAGTGAGATGAGGCGAACAACATCCTCAACCATACTCCGGCGTTTCTTTTCCATCATGCTGACACAGAACGCGCACATTTGGGGTTGTTTTGATGCTTGATATTATTTGGTGACCCGCAATCCCTCCGTTCTCCTGCATATCTGTGAACAGATGTGCATTTTTTGCACGTGTTAGGTACAGATTGTTTGACGCGCACCGGATCAGTGAGAGAAGTTAGGAGCCGGCGGTTCTTTTTAACTTGTTGCGCGGTGATGCAAGTGTCCTCTTGCGCAAGAGAATGATTCATGAGCCAGGTATTATACATTTCATTTGTTCTTCGAGCTGTGTGACTGGCAAAAGTTGTTTAAGGATGGGCTCAAGGAACGAGATCCATTCTCTATCTGCTGTACAGCCTGCGCAATTAAGTTAAATTGGACTACCGGAGCTACCCACAGACCCACATCATCAAGAGTTGGGTGTGGATGTTCTTGGGTCCAAATAAAGAGTAAAATAATACTAATTTCCTGACTAACTAATCCTGGAGATGTCGGAGTCTTACGATGACGGGGTGTGCGGGGATGGAGCTCCGGACTTCATCCCACCGAGAGCGGTTCGATCAGGCCGGCGGAGTGGACTCGGCGTGTCGCTGGTGGAGCGCGATGAGGCGGCTCTCCTAGAGTCGATGAAAGCGGCGCCGAGGAGGAGCAGCATCATTAAGGTATTAGCAGAAACACACCTGTGAGTTGTTAGGAGTATGGTAATGTAAATCGTACTCGAGCTTGTCTTTACAAACGAAAGTATAACAGTAATTCAGATCGTGGAATATAGTGCGTTAGGCACCTCACCAAGTAAACAACAGCCAGTGTCCTTGCAGTTCTTACAGGTTATGACACATTCAGTTCTCTCGGACATGCCTGAGGGTTTGTAACGTGATCAAGGTCACAGTTGTGGTTCATTATGGATCCATGTAAGGTTTTACCTACAAACTTTTTAGTTACCAGCCTAGATTACAGGATGCATCAGGGTATAACAGCCCTTCCACTGGTTTTGCTTCAGGACCCAGGTCAGGTGTGGCCACCCAACAAGGTACTATAAGTGTCTATAGTAAAATTAACGAATTTTCCTCAAATAAAACTTTTAAACATTTTAAGATTATTTTAAGAGATTGAGGGAAGCTGCCCATATTGACATCTGGCCAGATTCTGGTAAACACAAAGCAAAAGTTCGGTTTAAACATACTGGATTTGTTAGTCTATCAAAATTTTCTCGTTTCTCTTATGAAGAACTGTGAATAATATGATTATTCACATTTTATTATTTGCTTTTTGCATTGTTTTCAGACCTGTGTCCCATTTAGGGTTTAGAACTTCTGCAGCCTGGTTTGGAACCCTTGAGGTAACCATCACTTCAGGATTCTGTAATTCACATTCCTTGTGAATAGATATTATGTTCAGGACATACTCTGAGCCCACTGGTCAGCATTATATATCTTTTTGTTGTACCTTGAATCCTTGAGATAACTTGCTGGATTCACACATCCTCACCTGAGAAATCTGCGGACAGTAGATCTTTAATCACAAGAAAAGCTTTTGTGCCTTTAGTGAAATTGTGATCTTGCCATAAGTTGATGTTCTTATAGACCTTCATAATTATTAATGCTGTTTTCTTGTCTGTCATCCACATAGGGTCCAAAACATAGTGGTTTTTCAGTTCAGGTATGGTTTTGTATGTCACTAAACTAGTCATTAAGTAACATAACCATAGACTTTTGGACTGCTTTTCGAGGATGGAAGCATTTTAGTTCACTTTAACAGAGAATTCAGTGAAATGAATAGAGCCAGAGGTCATTTTCCAGAGAATGGTTGTTACAGTATGTAAACAGCAAGGCCATTGTGACCTAAAGATTGACCTGAAACAATTCCATTTTACAAGAATAAAGCCTAGACAATGACTTCAAAGAGATGAATGAAATACCCATATTTACAAAGTAAGAACTTTCTCAGCACTTATAAGGATTACTGAAGAAAAGGATATGTTAAGAGGTCAGATTAATAGCCAGACATGTTCGAAACACACAAATGCCCTTAGGGTCTTGGGTTTACTAATGCTTTAGATAATCATTGATCTAGTGTTACGGAGTAATGCAGCAATGAGTCTACATCAGTGGTCTGCATTGAAGGTCAGCCAATGAGCTTCAGCTTTATTAGGTAGAAGGATTAAGGAGCAAGCCAGCGACTACAAGGGGTGTCCAGCTATTAGACACCACACATGTAGAGTTTCTGTAAAGCACAGCACTTGCTAGTCAGTGGCTATTGTTGCAATGTAATACAAAATGTTGATTGTGCTCATTGTGTTTGCATACCATAATTAAAACCTTTGAGTCTTTTGTTGTTCTCTTATTTACAGTTCAAATTATTCTTTTTTTAGACATTAGATTTTGCAATTACGATAGTGAAGCTCCAGAGAAGCTGGTGCGGTTACTCCGCACATGAGACTGTAAGACGTATTTGGGTGCTGCCCATAACCAAGTTCAGTACTTTCAGTGCTCGAATAGGCTGTCTTAGTTCAGTGAGCAGGAAGTGGCATAGGGTAATTGGCAGATGGCAAAGAAGCTGATGATGATAGAGCGGAGAGAGGAGGCAGTGCTCATGTGACTCATCCCAGCCCGGGTTCTTGGTTCTGTTTGTTTGAGATCCAGAATGTGAGTAATGTTTCCTGTCCTCAGTCAAAGTGTGCAGCCCTCCAAGACAATGTTCAGAGCCATCATTGTTTTTAAATGAATGCAGGTATATAGCTTATACATATTTAACACAGCCTGTTATCTACAGAACTCCCTCTGTGCAGTAAAGCATGCACAAGGGCACTGGACATCAGTGTAATAATCAAATGGAGTTGTGTTCTCATGGCTGAATAAAATAAATTGTAGGCCTACATACATTTCATTGTATGTGGACAGTGGAAAATGTGTTTATTAGGAATATGAGTGTAGGAATATGTCAGTTTTACTCTATAAAGGTCAGAGTATCCAGTCAAAAACATACTCAAGTGAATACAAAATGTATAATTTATTTGTAATTAATTATTTAAAACAAATATTTTTTTGCTAGCTTTAGAAATCAAAGATTTTCCAGAACTTCTAGAGTGTATATTTCATTTTTGATGTAAGTTTAATGAGCAATTATATTACATTGTTTTATTTTATTTTGAAAAGTAACCTTTTATTAATTGGATTAGATTATTTCAGTAAAATAGAAAAACATATAGTCATGTAGACCTGTGAATTTAGTTTAATTGTACTTTGAAGATAATGACATTATGAGAGAAATTGGAGAGTACAGTTTGATATTCAGATTCTGTAATCAAAAAAATAACAGAACTATATCTTAGATATAGCAAAGAAGTATAGTTAATCAAGTAGTTTGTATGTATGTTGTGTTTTGACATGATTTTCATGAGGAAATAGGAAACCACCCAAATTTAGTGAGCATTGACAGTGAGCTTTAGGTTGAGCAGAAAAACAAACTTGGGGAAGCCCGTGCACTGAGCCCTGGGGAACACCTTGCTTGTTTTTCAGCATCATGAGCACTTTCCATTTAATCAGTGCTGTCTGACTACAGCTTAGTATAGTGTATCGATTACAATGTTCCACACAATCTCTACCTCACTTTTTACCATATTTGCTGTAATTCAAGATACCATTCCTTTCCAAAATATATTTGCTGTAATTCAAGATACCATTCCTTTTCTTTCTACTTTGCTATCCTCTGTCAGTCTCTATCCCACTTTTTGCTTCCTTTCCCACTTAGGTCTCTTTAGCTGTCCCTCTCCCCTCAGTGTTCAAATGCAAACAAAACAATATTTAATCTTGCTCATTAAAGATTAGTTTATTAAAAAATGAAAACCGTCATCACTTCCCCTCATGTTGTTCCAAACTATGACTTTCTTCTAGAACACAAAATGAGAGGTTTTGAAGAATGCACTAGTCATTCTTTTCAATGTAATCAAAATGAATGAGGAGATGATTGAAGCTTTCACATTTCAGTTAGAGTAAATTCAGATTTTGTTTGATATTGCTGAATGTTATTTTTCTCAAAGCAAAACTGAATCAAAATCAAAATTCGTTTATTTATGATATTGAACCCTTTTCCTGAAGAAACCCCCAGGCCCTTTTAGAGGAACCATTATTCTTTTTGTTTACCAGTTTGATAATATGACATGCTTTTGATCACACTAAACTTCGTTCTGTAGCGTTGCACTCTGTTCTGGACCGTGATTGTTTAGAATGCGTCACTGGCTGCTGGTCAAGAGAAATAACAATGTAGCTGCTTTGACACTGTGTGACTGGCTTTGTGATTAAGTGGGCCTGTGTACGAGTGTTTGTCGGTGTCCTGAAGGCAAATTGGGACCTCTGTCCTCTAGTGTCACTCAGCTACTGGTGCCACAATCCTCCGATTGCCGTTATCCTTCCTATCTGACACAAGCGCTCATCAAAGCCTCTGGGGCCTCATTTGTGATCAGAGGCCCAGTGTGTGTCTGTATGAAGTTGGTTTATGATCTAAATCTGCTTGGAAAACTAGATGGGTACAGCGACCACTAAAGTTGTTTTATGACTGTCTGTGTGTCAGTGGGGAAGTATACACATTCTTTTATCAGAGGATGCAAATTCTGACATTTTCATAACCCTTTTCCTGTGCATATTTCATAGAATTTGGCTCTGTTTCTTAGCAGTACCTCCGGTGACTGCATCTTGGAGACGTTTGCCACATTAACATTGTTTTTTCTTAACATTTACTTGCTTTTCAGTTTCAGGTGAAAGCTGGACAGCAATTTTGCTGTGAAGCTTGTGAGGAAAGGGCAAACTAATTTTCTTATTAGACAAATTGCCAAAAGCTGAAGACATTTATAAGGTTCAGAAATCTTTTTTCTAAACTTTTAATCTAGCTGCCCCTTGGTTGTTGTGTCAGCCTTTAAATAGAATTTTACGGTTATCATCACCTGTTGGTGCGGAGACCGCCGGAATGCAAAGAAGTCAGGAGAGATACAGAAAGTGTGAGTGAGAGGATTTCTGAGGTAAAGGAGTGTGATAGCTGAAGAAACTGTCTGCGTATAGCTTCCTGTTTAGTAACACCCAACCCACCGCTGATGTTGTTCTTGTGTGGTGCATGGTTCTACTTCAAAAGAACATCTGATATTGGCATTGTAGTGTATGTGCCCATTACGGTGACAACGGTATTCAAAAAAGGGACTTCAGGCGATGGAGGAAAGGCAGAGGCACTACAGATGTCAGAGCGTGACTCTGAAAAAGCACTGACAAGGGAAAGTCATGCGTGCTTAGGCGTAGACAGGAAGTACAGTACAAAAGATAATATGATAGCATGAACATATAAGCAAGTTAAATGAGAGGGAGCAGTGTTGTAACTGGTTGGTAATTTCATCACTAGAGTACTTATTATTTTAGTGTGGAGCTCAGCATGTGGCCGCTCAACTGAGAGGAGCCAAGTTAGAACTGCTCCCTTGGTAGACCACAGCCCAGAGGGAAGTGATCTCTGAGTTTCTCTTTGGGGAGGGTGGGGTGGGGGGGGTAGCTAACACACCTAGACATGCTCACAAACACACCGTCTTTGGTGATGCATGGCAAATAAATGAGGGATGATATGACCCGAAAAGGATAAGTATCTGCACAGGTTCTTTGTGTTGTTGTGTATGCTCATCTTGGGTGAAGTTCTCACCCTGTCAGGGTGAAATTTACTCTGTTATTCCAGTCTGCAGTTTGTCATAGAGGTTTCCCAGTCCTCCCCGGGCCTGGCACACAAGGCACAGGCAAGAATCTTGGAAGACTGAGAGACAAATGTTCTTAGAACACTGGATGACATGCTCATCAAATGTTAAGTGTTTGGGGTCTTTGAAGCATTACAGAGATTTGACAAACTAGAATTCAGCAAAAATTACTGTTGCTTTTTGTAATGCTGTATGATAACCACTGTTCTTATTAGGGCTAGAGTTTAAAGGTGTAAATTATAAAGGTGTATACTTGTTTATTTTATTAAAATACAGTAAAAACAGTAATTTTGTGAAATATCATTACAATTGAGTATATACACACACACACACTGGGTTTGGACAATGTAACTTAAACACTGGCCAGTATAGTGTTGGATATTTCATGGCTATATTTGTGCAGCCTGGTGGCCAAACTTCCACCGGGAAGAACAGAGTGTGAAGGTTGAATTAGCAGAGCAATAGCAGAGTTTTACGTAAACTATTGCAATGCACACAACATAATGGGACACATATCAGAGTTCAAAAGAGGACAAATTGTAGCTGGCACATCTGTGACCAGGACAACAAGTCTTTTATGGGACTGGGTTATGTCAGCATACAACCATGAAGGACAAACCACATCCAACAGGAGTAACCGTCGACACAAGAGGAAGCTGTCTGAAAGGGATGTCCGGGTGCTAACCCGGATTGTATCCAAAAAACATAAAACCACAGCTGCCCAACCATTACACCAGTCTTTAGTGTCACATGATCCTTCAGAAATCATTCTAATTCTAATATGCTGATTTGTTTTTATTGTTATTTCTGATTGCTGCTTATTCAATTTTTTTTTCAGAAATCTTTGAAGAATAGAAGAATAGAAACTTAATTTTTTATATTAATTATATTATATCATATTATATTATATTATCTCCATGTATATGTCATGTGAAAGTGGCAGGTTTTCTAGGCTTTACATAGTTTTGAATGGAAAATTGGATGCATTAGTCTAAATTATATACTATATATATATAACTATAATTCACAGTTCTGCAATACCTATTTCACATTTGTAATTTTTACATGTGAAACTTTATTTTCTGAACACTTGTGCAATGTCGTGTTTATTGACTTCTATTACAAATGCTTTACAGTACAATCCATTTTTGCTCATCTCTTGCCTTTAATTTCTGACTTGAATAACGAAATACATATTTTGTATTTTAACAAGACAATGTATGAAGTTGATGCTGTTTCTTTATTTACCAATTTAAACTGATTGTTGTGTCTAGAGCAGGCATTGTTCAGTCTTTCAGCCAGTTAAGCTGTTCAAGTCCAAGAAAATAAAGGGCAGGCAAGCAAGAATGGGATCTTGGATTCTGAATTGCCATGATTTCACTCCAACTCACCATGGAAAACACTGGCACGCAGTTGGGCTACCATGGCAACCGATGGGCCTGACACAATCCACCTCAGTGTTCATTGACATGCAGAAAGCGGTTTTGTAGTCTGGGGTGTGGTCACTACTCTGTCAGCTGAGGTCTACCCAACATGCACTCATGTTCTTGTTCTCCTGTTTTAAGCACGGCCTGGCGTGTGTCTCTCGCGAATGTCTGTGGGAATGTGATCTTTCACTTTGGAAGAATTACAAGAAACACTTAAGGGTTCCGCCGAGTTTCACCCATCTGCACTCCATCAAAAGAGCTGTCCTGTGAATAAGAACAGACGTGCACCAATTTCCTACTGTAAATTCTTGCTTTCATTCCTCCTTCCGCAGATAAAAACAGCTTTTGGTCCTTTGACAGTTGTGTGTTTAGGTAGTGTGAAAGAGGCATGCGAGAGGTGATTCCTAAACGCAGTTTCTATAACAGGACTACATTTCGAATTGCTTCTCTGGGAAGCAGTGAGAGGGGAAATGAGAGGAAACAAAAGTGGACAACTAGAGGCAGACAATAGAGCATTTGAAAAATTTCTGGCTAAATACAATTGAAATCTTTTCGAAAGGATCTTTGACATACTGTGGGTTTGTAAAAATATGCTAACATTGTCTGTACAATAATGAACTTACAACTGCATGAGGCAAAGAAAAAAAATGCCGATCACCCCTTTTGACCTTGATTTAGTGTTGCTTTCGTCAGCGAAAATTGACGAAGACGAGATGCAACGTAAATGCTGGTCATGTGATAATGACTAATTTAATGTATAATGCAATACTGTTGACGAATAACACTAAATGTGGTTTACAAAATAAAAACTGTGTTAAAATGTCTTCATTTTCGTTGACCATAAAGAGACGAAATGAAACTAAATGTTATAACAATATTTTGACTCGTTTAGTCGCATTCTTCTTATTATTTTGCAGTATTTCTGTTTCCTGTGTCTCACTTCAGGGGCTTTATCAGGTTGCACTGTGCAGACGCAGGCGACATCACTTCTTCAAGCCCCACTTGCGGCGTTATTTAGAGGACAAGAACAAACAAAAGTTAAGCCTGACACAGAAAAAGGGACCGCTGTGTGTACTTCTAACATGTTTGGTTGGTAAAATAAATGTTGTAAATTTAAATCAGAGCATCTTCTGTGTCTGGAATGGCTGTATTCTTGAGTCTATAAGGTAACAATAATAAAATAATATAGCCTTATTTGAAATATGTTTGGCGAAAAGAAAATGTTGGTTTCGTCTATAGTGCTATAGGTACTTATACTATATTGACTGGGTTAAATAGAATTGCATTACGAAAAAGAGACTAAAATACTATACACTAAATGTCATTAGTTTTCGTCGACTAAAACTAGATGAAAATAGTCATGGATAATTCTGACTAAAATGCTCAGATTTTAAGTGGACTGAAACTTGACTAGACTAAAAAGAGTATGAACATGACTAAAACTACAATGACAGCTTCAAACGAAGACTAGACAAAAACTAAAATTAAAACAGGCCACCAAATACAACACTAACCTTGGTAAAGATGTGATTTCAATATTTCACCACATGATTACCTTGAATAATAGAATTCATGATATTGCGCTGTATGGAAAATTGGAAAATAAGAAACCATCTGTCAAATATCCTGACAAATCGTTTTTTTTAGTCAAAAAAGTGTTTTAAGCTAATTTTGTATCACATAACATTTCATATGAATCAAAATGCACATTATTGCGATGGATTATTTTCCCCACAAACCTTTCCTTGTTTTTATCTACCTACACAAGTCTGTGCAGGGTTTTTTTTAGCTTTATCTTAAATATTCTGAATGAATCTCTGACAATGTTGTTTTGAGGATAACTCTTCCCTTGAGGGTCTTTGGATGTCGACCATTGAATTCAACTTAACTTTGAACTTTTCAGGCTCAAATCCAGACTATATCACTAACTTAGTATAATGTTGGGTTAAGGCCTCTAATTTTGGGTTAAGCTATGTTTCACACTTACAATTTAGTTATAACTGCTTTTAATCCTGGTGTATGAAGCCGTCTCGTTGCCAAAGGTATAGAGCATTGTCAGATACTTTGTCAGAACTTATTTTTTATATGAAGCTAAATTTTTTTGTTTAAATAACAAGCATTATTTTACTGAAAAATGTTAATCTTAGTGCTTTAACAAAAGCATGAGCTGTGCATTTCTCTTTTGAACCCACCTGGTCTGTTTGCCCATTTTCCATTATTAGTGCATTACTGTAAACCAGTTTTCTGTTTATGTAAACACAGAAGGGTGAGTTGAAATTATTTTCTTTGGTAATCAACAGCAGGTCTCAGAATATTTGCATTTTATCCTGAAATATTCCTTTTAAGGTGAGCAGATGGAAGGAACAGTTTGTTGTTAAATGAGTTAAATGTGAAATTTTTGTTTGATTTTGAATTTAAAACTAGCCATTGTCTTTATTGCCAGGGGAACTGGCAATATCAATAAATGACAGTAAAACAGATGGAACATTTGGGTAGACAAAAGTACAACCACTTATGCTTGAATTCTGAAAGTGTGTTGTTTTTGGTCTCTAATTTTTTCCATGTCTTTCCAGACTCCTTCAGTTCGAAGCCTCAAACCGAACCCTGTTACAAATCAGTGTATCCAAAACAAAACTTTGTTGACTATTATATCTGATTACCCATAATGCCACTATCCACATGCATGTCTGATTTTGGCATAATCCTTTTAATTGGCAGTTTTTAGTCTTCAGGCAGTTGTTCTACCCTTATTTTTCCATTATTTGTTCTTTTATTGTTTTGGCTGAAAGAAATGTGTTCGCTTTCACATTTCTCCATCTCTATCCCTGATGCTTGGCAGTCACAGAGTAGGCACTTCTTCTTCCGCACCAGGAATGACAGTGCCAGTGACCCTGTGATCTTTGAATCTCAAAAGATGCAGGTTGGGCGGTTTCCATAGTAATAAATGGGAAATATCGGCTTTTCAACTTCATCTGTCTCCCCCTTGAAGTGTTTTTGTCTCTGTTGCCTTATCTCTGTCTTTGCACACTCCCTGCTGTCCAAGAACACTCCTATGAGAACCGCAGTTCGACACGTTACAAATCACTGCTGCCAAGAACACAGGCTTATCTCTTTTCATCTCTCTCTTTTGGCCTCCACTTCTCCATCCCTCGATCTGAATTTCTGTCTTTTATCTGATCCCTATAGTTTTCTTTCCTTTTTTTTTTTTTTTTTTAGGGGGACATAGACAAACAGGATGAGACCAAAACAGACATGACAGAGAGGATCAGGCCTGCAGACAGGCAGAGATTTATCAGATAAACTAGAGACAGAGAGATGGAGAAAGACAGATGATGGAGGCAGACAGTTTTGCCAGGAAGGACATCATTAAAAATCAATTTTGAAACATTTTATAAATAACTATGAATAACAACTATTGGATATAGATGCATTTATTTTATTCAGATACCCAGCTGCCTCTCTCTAAGTCTGGCACATTGACGACTTTTCTGAGTGACTGATTGATATTTTGTTTTATTGTGGTTTTCAGAGGATATGATATGGGTGTTATAAATGAAACTGAAAAAAGTCTCAAGGGTTTTTTTTTTTTTATTAAATTTTTTTTTCAGTTTCATTTCTGACCCTTGCATAGAGTGTGAATTACAGATGTAATTGTGGAAACATTGTGAAAGTATGAAAGCCCAAGAATGGGTACATTGTAACAGGATTATTACATAAACCTACAGCTTCTGCTTCAGCTTTTTTGCACAGTATATAAATGACTGTAAGAGACTCTGAGTTGTAGGCCAAACACACATACACAAAAATAGCACCATACACATGCCTATACACCATAAACATGCAGCTAAACAAAACAACTCTGGGCCTGCATTCAGATACAAACGGGCTATTAAACTAATTAGTGTTTTAGTAGTGTAAAGAGATCTCTGAAGAGAAGTCAATTTGGTGCTGTGGTTTTGCTGCTGTGGCTTGCTTTTTTTTTTCTTTGCCCTCAGGCTTCATAGCTTTGTTGCAGTGAGAAGACTATTGTGCTCATGGGGATAAAGGTTCACTTCCGGCCTGCTTTCATACCTCTTTCCTTCTCTGTAATTTTTTTATTTTTATATATTGATAGAAACTTAGATCCCCCTCCCACCACCATCAGATTTCTATGTTTTGTAAAACCCCTCATTGTCCTGCTTTAATCTGTACAGATGTCGTGGTTTACCAAAACATACGAAGCTGTGGTATACTGTACATATTTCTTGTAGCTAGACTTTTGAGCATGAAGCTATAGCGATGGCAAGGTAGTTTCTTAGGAACCGTTCAAACTGATAAAATGTATACTGTACCTTGAATACACTGTAAATAACTTTGGATAAATTGTCTACCAGATGATATAGTATAAATGCATACATTAACATAAAATAAATATTTATTTCAAAATGGCCTTTTAGTGTAGATTCTGGCTGCTGTCTGCAAATTACCTCCATTAGAGGAATGTAAATGCTTGCTTTTTTTTTCTTCAAGTGAAATCAGGATTTCCATGAATCATGTATTTCCACTAAACAAAACATTTTACATTGAATAATTCAGCAGATGCTTTTAACCAAAGTCACTTAGAGATTAGGAATGCACAAGTGATTCTAACACAAAAATGTACAAAGTTAGAAAACAACAAATCTGTCCAGAAGAGAAAAGGAAAACCCCATTAACGTAGCGTAGTACTGTAGATTAATCCTGAGCTAATGACAGAATTCTAATCTCATTATTCATAATCCAACCGAAGCACTACAACAAAGAGAGATTAACACCAGCATTAGAGCAACATGCAGAACAGAGCGGAGTTCTAGTTTGAAAATTGCTGTGTTGTATAGAGTTATAGTATATATTACACAAGAATATCAAGTGTAAGTTTATTTTTTTAAGTCTTTATTTGAGTTTGTGTATTTATTTATTTAGGCTATTTATACACACATGCATGAATACATATAATTGAATTATTTTTTTTCCAAAAGCCCGACAGATTTATATTTAATTTACATTTGTGTATATTTATAAACATGCATGTTTATGTATTTATTTGTGTTGCACATTACACACCAAATGTTTGGTCAAACTTGCCTGAATTTGTGGTTGCACTTTATTTTACAGTATGTGCACTTACGTGTACCCACAGTGTACTTACCCAAGAAAGTAGTGGATAATATAAAGTTACTTCATGTGTTAGTGTTAGGTTTTGGGGTAGATTCAGGGTTAGTTTAACCTAATTATTACCCAGTTATTGCAACATCAACACTGAATTAAACTGACATTGAATCGACTCGAGCTGAATAATGACATTGCTGCCTTTTGTAGAACTGCTTACTGCTGATTGATGAACGTCACACTCTTATTGATCTGGACTAAACCAACACTGAACTGACTGACATGAGAGAATAATTACACTTTTGTCTTCTTAGAGCTACTTTTACAGCAGAATCTATAGCTGAGTTTCCATGATTGATTCTGCTATTTTTTAGAAGATGTCTGTATTGTATAAAGCACTAAAGAAATAAAGGTGGCGTGATGGAATTTGTTTATTTAAATTTATGAACATGCATCATTTGCATCCCAATTTTTCCATAATAACCTTGAAAGAAATCTTGAACTCAAGCAAGAAAGATGTAACCATCATCATCATCATCCCATTTTTCAGTCATGTCACAGTAGATGGAAAATGAGCTGAAAGTGGCTTTGAGTCAAAGCCAGTCAGCTGACCTGTTAATAAACACAGCGTGCCTCACCTTTCACCTGCCCTCCACTGATCTCAAATCAGATTAAGGTTAAAGCCTTCCATTGACTTCCTAACGCATCCACTGCAGTAATCTTTCGGCCTAGTTCACATGCCAAGTTGTGCAAATGAGAAGACCTCCCAGAGAGAGAGGGGGGAAAAAAGCCGAAACAGACTTGCACTTACATTTTATGAACATTTTCAAAGTGTGGTTTGCTTGTACAAAACTGTAGCCATGATATATGGTGTTTTGAGTGTTGCCATGCGATTAATAAGGTATTCTGAGTGGCCTCTTACTGGCCCAAGAGCTACTCAACATGTCTCTATGATATTCAGGTCTTTAGATATAACTCTGAATTCCTTCTTTAATGTATGTATGTATTTGCATAGGACCCCCTACCCACACATTTCTGTGTTTCTATAGTTACCCAGTATGTCAGTCAAAGTCCCGTACACTGTCGCTGAAAGACTATCCTCTCTGTATCTATGGTTACCCCAGCTGTCAGTCACTCTCTCACTGTGTGTCTCCACACAGGGGTAGAATTGCCGGAAGAGCTCAGGGTAAAAAGTAGGGCAGGTGGTGATCTCGGCTCTTCCTGATGGATCTTGGTGTGGAGTTTCAGGTTCAGACAGGAGCCTTCTGGAAAGCTTAATCAACCATATGTTGCTTCTGTTATAATTATAAAGTACCTGCGGCCAAGTCTATTATTTGACTCTGTGCGCTTGGTATAATTAAAACGGCATTAATTTGATTGTTCTAACAAATGTTTGCATGATATTCGTTTACAGTAATTCAACAATGACAGTCTCGTGGTAGCAAAGATCAAGAATATTGCAAACTGGTACATTTGCACAAGAAAATAGCTTTTGTAATTGTATGTATCTGTAGTTACTTTACTGTAGCTTTTAATTCAATTTAATGTTAAATGGTTGAGATGGTAAATGTGAAGTATCTAGGATACTAGGACACATAGGAACTCCTTCAATAAATGTTTAGGATTTTGGGGTAACTAATTAATTGTCATATTTATATTTGTGTTTTGATGACTTTATAGTTATTCTTAAGTGTTAAAAATGGTAATAAATGATTAGGCGGTAAATAAAACCGCCTTTTTTATATATATATATAGGATCAATTATTCATTGATTGTGACACTCAAGATTTGTGTAATGGCTGCTGAAAATTGTTTTGCCATCACAGAAATAAAATATATAATAGGAAGTTGTTATTTTAAATTGTAGTAATATTACAAAATATTACAAGTCTTGTTTTGCTTGATTTTTTTCTTATTTAATAATTGCAGCCTTGGTTGATAATTGGTGCGCAAGGGAGTTACCAAAAACATCTTACTAACTTTTGAATGGTGTAACATTTGTTTTTTTTTAATAGAAATAATTTACTTTGATATCCCTTTTAATTTGTATTTCTTGTATTTCTTTTTTTTTTTTGTATATTATATTTCATGCTTGTGTTTTATACAATTTCTCAGTGAATTATATTATATAGCTCCTGAATATTGACATATAAATTAAATTTTTATCCCTTCTGCCTTAGTTAGATGACTTTATCACTGGCTCACGCTCTCTTCCGTGACGTCGGTATATCGTAAACATTTCAGTCATGCTTAGTCACAGTGCAGGCTGATTTATTACATATTTCTGTGTGTCCGCCTGCTCTCTAATCATCCCTCTCCATCTTAGTTTCTGCCCTTTCACGATCTTATTTAATGTGTCTGCACACTCCCTGTCTCTCCTCTTCCCCTGTCTGTCCTTCCGTCCTCCTCCTTGCCTCGTCTTACTGCCTGGCTGTTGTGTTTTCCACTCTTGATTCATCATCTTTGTGCCTGTGTCCACATGTCCACTCCTTCTTCCAGATCTCCTTCAAAATCCACCCCTCACTTTCATTGAAAACGTTTTGTCACACTTAACTTGTGTGTCTTCGATCCTCGAGTGAGTCTGTGTGTTCTCCTGTCATCTGTCTCTCTTTCTCTTACACTTTCCCTTGTCACCGCGTCCCATCTGCCATTCCCACTCCTCTATTTTTCGGTGTCCTCTTTGATGTGTCCTTCCTCCTCCTCTTCCTGCTTGCTTCGTTTCATTGAGCTGTCTCCCACCTGTCCATCTGTCTCCCTCTTTCACTCTCGCTCTCATTTTCTCTCGCTTTCTCTCTCTTTCTCACCCACTCCCACCATTCCTTCCCTCCTTGGCCTCATTTCTTTTCACAGTTTCATCACTCAGTCATTAATCCTGCTGGCCCCTCCATTAGCGAAATCTGAGAAATTCTCCTCACAAGCCTTTTCAATCTTATCTTATAGTTACATAATAGAATAAAACAAAGGTGAATTGTACCATTTTTTTGTGGCATTAAAAATAATATTTCCGTCATCATTTACTCGACCTCATTTAATTTCAAACCTATGACTTTCTTTTTTTCTGTGAAGCACAAAAGCAGAAATTATAAAGACTGGGCTCTTTTGTCTAGAGTCCTGCCCATACAGTTACAATGAATGTTGACTGAAGCTTTCAAGATTATTAAAGGTCTCCATAAAAGTACAATAAATACACCATGAAAGTAGTCTAAACAACTTCACTATTGTAAATATTGAACAGAAAATGTATTTCATTTAATTATTTATCTCTGTTAAATATGTTTAATTGGTTAGACAACTTTTGTATTTACATATTTTGTGTTTTGTATATATATACATATTTAATGTCAGACATTAATAAAATACAATACAAAATAACAAATATTAAATGCTCACAAAGAACTTGGTCAATACTAATCTTATATACAAGCACTGGACTAAAAATACATTCATCAGTCATTGCTCCCAAAATGAATTCAGTGGGTCATCTTGTTCATGCTATAAATTAATTTCAGCAATAAAATAAAATGTCATCATGAAAAAGAACATGAACAACATCACATCAGACCACAGAAATTCCAAAATGACATTTCCCTTACATTCAACTTCCAAAAGTGCATTCATCTTTGCCATGTTACATTCATTTAGTTGACTAGTGCTATGTGTGGTATTAACAAAAACATAAATGGGATTAATAAAAGCACTAACACGGACAAGCTACTCAATATCGCATTCATAATCGAATGAAAAGTATGTGATGGAGATTTACCAGTATTATTAATAACAGAACTGACTTTACTGAAGAGATGCGCATAACAATCACATACGATTTATCGTGCAGACCTTGTTTGTTGATCACAAAGTACAAAATAGATGAGAAAAACTAGGATGCTGGATGTATTCAGAGTGCAGCCATTACTGTTTAAAGTGCGTGGAATGGTGCGCTGTGATTGGTAGAGAGGATATATCACATTCTGCAAAAAAGGGAGACTGGCGCTTGTCGTGGTATACATACATATATATATATATATATATATATATATATATATATATATATACACACACACATAGATACATACATACATACATATATATATGTGTGTATATATGTATATGTGTATGTATGTGTGTATGTATGTGTGTATGTATGTATATGTATATACATATGTATGTATGTATATATGTATGTATGTGTGTGTGTGTGTATATATATATATGAGAGAGAGAGAGTGAGCGATACAGATATGTAGATAACTTGCTGTTAAATATAAATAAATGCATATGTTGCTAAATGTATAGTGTACAAGTTGTTATAGATAATAAAGAACAACTTTACACTGTAAATCTAGCACCATATTTATTTGTTTACTTGCTGTTAAATATAATTAGTTGTTTGTTTAATTACTATTTCATTTTTTTATATATTTTTTTTATTTATATAGTCTAGATAACTTGTAAACTATATTATAATTGTATTTAACACAATATATTGCATTTATTTATTTATGTTAAATATAAATAGGGTTGCTTAGACTACTTCTATATTTATACATTTCATTTCTATATACAGACAGACAGACAGATCGATACAGTTACCATCAAAATAAAAAAAAAATGTTAAAGTCAAAAATCTCAGGTGCCTCGTTAAAAGTGACTTTCAGAGCCAGTTTTCCATCCACAGTATTGGTTGATATTAGATTCATATATCTCCTTTAACAACATTAATCATAATGCTAAATGATAACCTCTATATATCTGGTCACAGTTAGTGTTGATGAAGAAGTACTTGAGTCTTAATGATGTGGCTGTGGTGGAATGCAAGACAAAAATACGGTATTTGTAATTATTCAGAAGAATGAAAAAATAGAAATGAATAAAATCTCTCTCTCTCTCCTCCAATGTTTTGTCCCAGCTTTGCCCTTGCTCCTTCCTCTGGTCCTCATGCTCTGACTGTGTCTAGACTTCTTATTAATGTCAACTGGACTGTGCAGCCCACTGTACTAAAAGAGCCTGGAGCATCGACCAAGAGTAGGTCATCATTTGTTCTTGGAAGTTCTGTAGAAGTACATTGCTTTTGTTATTGTGTACTGTACACATGCACAGATTAAGTGTACATTCATGTAAGTTCAGGTTAGCTTGTCTTGAATGCAGCCAGCTGAAACCATGAGGTTACAACATGCAGATTCTCATTTGTTTATTTCTATTTGAAAGCATTGTATAAATGCTAAATCAGCATTAGAGTAACACATTCATGCAGATTGAACTGTGCCCCGTCACAACTTTAGTTTGCCATCTGAACCCCTATGATCCTCTGTTTTTCCACTCACATATGCTTTGGAAAAAGAAGTTCAGTGTCACACTTGTTTACATTTATGAGAAGATTGTTTTATATGCAGTAGCTTTGGTTCAGTTATTGCAGGGACTGCCTTCCTGGAGCTTCAGCCTTCAGTTGTGTGCCTTTCCCATACGCAAGGTCAATGGTGAGAGAGGATATCTGTAATTCCTAGGTTAATAGATCATCCTATTTATAACATTCAGATTTCAGTTTTTCACCATGCTACATGCTCCAAGATATAAGGGGCAGCATTGATTTCAAAACTTGCCCAGGAATAACTCTAAAACGTTTCTTATCATGGACAAAAAGACCCTGTAATTTCTCTTTCTATTTCCCTCTAGGTCATCATATTTTCTATTTCAGATGTCATTCTTTTTTCTCAAATAGGGTCCTATCATGTCAGCATGTCCTAAAGCAATCATTCCTTTTCTTCCAATTTTCTGTCCTTCTAGTTCTCTTCCATCCTTTCTCAATTATCTGCTGTTTTCAGCCATTGAAGTGTCTCATTGGCTCTCTTCCGAACCCTAGGGAGCTGCCTTCCTAGACAGGATTTTAAGTATCAAGCTCTTCCAAACACGATTGGCAGCAAAATGATGCTCCCCATTTCTGCCAAAAATGATAGCAGCATCTCATGTATTTTTCAAAGATAAGGCAATCCCAGAATGCATTGTGATGAGCTCAGGGAAATTCAATCCAAGGTGGTGAGAAGAACAAATAAAACCGTTTTTACAGTCTAATTACAAGTGAACTCGCATGTATGTTCATGAGTATTTATCTGCTTACAGAATGCTAAAATCAGACTGACCAAAGGTCTGAATATTTTGCAAATATCATTAAAATGGTTGGGGTCGGATAGATTTTTTTTTTTTTTATGAATTTTATGCTCACTAAAGATGCATTTATCTGATCAAAAATACAGTAAAAACATTAATAATGTAAAATACTATTATAATTTAGAACAGCTGTTTTCTATTTTAATTTATTTTGAGATGTAATTTATTCCTGTGATGGCAAAGCAGCAATTGCTCCTGTCATAAAAATGTCTATGAGTTTCTCAAGAAACCAGTCAATATCGAAAACTATATCAATATTGTAAACAGTTGTGCTGCATAATATTTTTGTAAATATGTGTTTAAACAGCGTTTATTTAAAATATAAATATTTTGCCACATTATAAGTGTCTTAACCGTCATTTAACATAATTTATTTCGTTTGTTCTTTATAAATAAAAGTATTAAACAGTTCCTTCTTAATTTTTGAGGGGCTGTTCACATGGTTGTTCTTGCATTTACTTTTTATTTTATTAATTGTTTCAAACATGCACTAGATTGATAGCTTTGATGTTTTTTTTCAGCATCTCAATGTTCAATTATGTTTCATTCCCTTTTTAAAAGCAAGAATGTCCCCTGTTTGAACTGTAGCTGCATATTTGGACTCTAAATACGCCTCTCTTGGGGTTTGGAACAGAGCTCTCATTTTCAATCGTCCTGTTGAGCTTGTTTCCTGAGATGATCTAGCACGTTCTCGCCATTTTCACACCCTGACTGAGAACCTTATTTTCTCTGTATGTCAGACCGCGAGCTGACCTTCACACCTGAGCAGGCTGCTCGAGGGACTTTTAGAGAGAGAGGCAGTATGGGACTATTTTTAAGAGAAGCTCGTTGTTCCACCGCCTCCACCGTCATTTTCTGCCATCATACAAAAATGCTCACTGACAGCAGGTGCGTGTAATAATTCGAATGCGATATTTGGCTGGATGTAAGAATTACATCAGTTTATAGCACATGCCATCCTTGCAGGCCACCGCAGGTCATCTGTTCACCGGGAGGGTCTTTGTTATAAGTTGATAAGCATTCGAAATGGAATAAATTTGCGCTTTGTATTTCATTTAGGCCGACCGGAGCATCTGTGCACCCATGTGCCGTGGCCCCCATTGCCATGGTAACCATTACCCAGCAGCACTGATGAAAGGACGTCTCCTGCAGACGCCTCTGTAGGTCCTCATTACCTCACCATGTGTGTCTGCCACTGACAGAGAGAGTGTGAGTGAGCATGTCTATGTGTGTAAGAGAGAACGAGGTGAAGAGAGAGTGAGAGAGAGGGAAAAAAAATTAGGATTATTTATTGTGTTAAGAAGAGCAGAAGGGGGAAAGAGGGATTTGATTATGGAGCATTATGCCTCCTAAACCTGAGTGCAGGCATATTTTTTTCCCTTTTCTGTCTTGCTTATTATTTCTCTTTAAGCTATGTGTACATTGTGTACCGATGTAATTACTCAGCTGTCAGTCATTTGATCTTATTTAGCTAAGCTTCATGATCTGTATCAAATTGTTCTTGCCAGAGAAGTATGTTGGAACTTGAGCAAAAATGGACAGGAACAGGAAGGAGGATGATGAAGAGCATTCCTTTTCTCTCTCCCGGTTTGTCTTTAATCATTTCTCTCAAATGACCTCATTAATTGCCTCGGACGTCACGCTGACAGACCACCCATGGAAAGCCCATGTAGCGACTGTTGCATCTTGCACTATAAGATTGCAAAAACATTTTCGTATTGGAAAGCTCCAGTCTGACTGAATGACTAAATGCAGTTTGTGGGATTCAGGGTTCAAGTGTTTTCTTAAGTGTGCAAAGTCAAGTTTACAAGTTCCCGGTTATTGGTCTGCAGGGTTAGTAGTTAGCCACAGTTCACGCAAATAAATCTAACTCTAAGTACAGTATAAACCCTGTGGTTTGTATGCAAGCAAAGAAAACAGAATTACCATCAGAAAGCTTTTACAGATGATTATTGTGGGATATTTATGATTGCTCTAGCCTCATGTGGCTTTTTGTACAGTTTGAGCCATGTGGCAGAGAGACAAGAATTGATAACACCTGTCAGATTAACACCTATGTGTGTTTGGTGCGTACTGGCCCAACACTTCTTGTATAGCTGTGAAGACGTCTGCATTGGAAATTGTTGCAAAACAAAAAGCCTCAGGAGGTACTGACATTATTTGGAGTTTTAAAATTCATTGCAGTGACAATCAATCTCTTTAGCTAACCCCTAAAACCCAAGGGACCCAACAAAATAAACTCAATTTTGCATCCTCTCATCCATTGGCCTTTGTGCTCAGTACTTTGTTTTGATACTTGTTTCACCGGCACCGCAGAGATAATGGCTTGTTAGCCAATCATACATCCCACAGTCGATATGGTGATGACCTCATAGTGTGACCATTAATCAACAGGACAAACAAGAGACGATTGGACGTTACTATAAACTCACTGAACAAGAAGCCCTTCAGACTGAACAGTTATTATAAACCCGTCCAATTTAATGTGATTGCACTGGTCTCTGAGGACAGGCGAGTTTATGTCTGCATGTGTGTGTCTGTTTCTTGAATGGTTTCGCTGATCTGGATGATTGGTCCTGTGGGTGTACTAGCAGGAAACGGTGCGGGAAAACTCCATGCCAGCTGTGTGAACTGCATTCACTGAGATCATGCTTGGTTGGAGCAGTGAGATCATGTGAAAGAACATAAGAGAGGGAATTGCAGACACGGAGATGTCTGTGCTCAAGATGGGGCTTAGTGCGCTGTGGGTTAAATAGGGATTTTGGGGAACTCTAAAATCTTGTAGGGATTCTAAGTTTCACCAGAAAAACATGATTACCAGTATTGAAACCTGTCTGGGAAAGTACTATTGCAAGGAAAAAATGAAGAAAGAGGAATCAAAAATTAAACTTTTCAACGTTTAAATATAAAATGGCAAAAAAAAAAGAAGATTGAAGATTAAAAAAAGCGATACACTGTAAAAATGTTTCAAAGTTGTAAATAAAAAATTATTTGAGTAGGCTTTACAATTTTTAATAAATAAATAAAAATATATAATAAATTATATTTTTGCTTTAGAATCTTATGTTTAATTCACTGTTTTACTTACCATTTCTTTGTAATTACTTGTGAAATGTAGGGGCATTTACATGACACCATTTTTAACAAAACAAAAAAAAACTGAAAACTTTTTTTTTAATGATTTCTTTGGCTGTTCATTTACCCTGAAAACTGTGTTTTGACAGCCTGAAAACGTCAACTTTTGAAAACTGGTTTCACAGTGCAAGAAACTGTGACCATGCTGACATCATTTCTTTGAAATGCTCCTGACTTGGCTTTCAGAATACATTATTTTTAGTTATTTTCACAGATCCATGTGAAAGGGGACAATTTTGACAACTGTTGTCTGTATGCAAAACTTTTCCAAAATTCAAACCCTTATGAAAATTAACCATGGTTTTACTACAAATAAAACCAAAAAAAAAAAAACATGGTTACTATAGTTAAACCATGGTAATCACAAATTAACCATGGTTTTGCTAAATTAACCATAGTTTAACCATGGTATTTGTAGTAAATCTGTGGTTATACAAATGGTAGTCAACACGCCAAAAAACCATGGGTTACTAGTTTTACTATAATAAAACCATGGTTATTTTTCGTAAGGGAAGGCTCTGTTTTTAGTACTTTGTACCCTTACCATAAATTTGTATCCTTAATATAAACATTTTTGTGTACACACACACACATAAAAATAGTGTTGTCAAAAGATTAATTGTGATTAATCATATCCAAAACAAGTTTTTGTTTACATAATGTGTTTGGACTGTGTATATTTATTATGTGTATATAAATACACACATGTATACGTTTAAGAATTGTTTTGTTTATATATTAAATGTTAAAATCGAAATTATATGAATATAAAAATATACATGTAAAATTAAATACATTCAACCACTTCTATTTCAAGTTTTCCATTTTCTTAATTTCTCCTTTATGGTTCTTTGAACAAACACGAAAAACCCTTTTCAATAAAGGTCTAGAAAGCTGATGATTTTTTTCTTTGAATTGAAGGTGCCAGGACGTGATGCCCAGTTTAACCCCATCCTTGACCCATGATAATTGACGTGATGTTGACTTGTATGGGGCTTGTACAGTCTGCCCTGAAGCACATGGTGTGTGCGGGTTTGTAGAGCTGTCCGAATTACCGTAGTTTATTTGACACAGTGTGGGAACTCGATGCAGTGTGTCTCCCTCTGCTCTGTTCCCACGTCGATCTCTGAGCACTGCTCCCATAAACACACACACACACTCTGTAGATACACATCTGGCTTTGGCCCTCTGCTAAGCACTGGGCTTTAAATGTGTGTGTGAAAAAGAGTTAGAGGATTTCAGTGCATCCACAGCATGTAGGCGTGAAAAGGCATATTCATATTTTGATAGCATTACCCCTGATTTATTAAAATATGTCATTTTAGCAGATAGCACAGTGTTTAATAAATCAACATGGGCTTACTGTATGTGTTTACTGTATGTGCATTTACTGTGGAGGTTTGTTTGAGGATTCACCTTTTACAACACATTAAAAAAACGCCATGGTAGTTTTTCATAATGTTAATAAAAAATGGGGTTGGGGAACAGTACATATACACTGAATTGCTTTTTTATGTCTTACATGAACCATCCAAAATGATTCACTATTTTAAAATGTACTTTCCATTGCTACAGAGAGCACCAATTAGGATGAACTGATTCACTTGAATGAATCAAGCGACTCAAATGAGCAAATCGTTTTTTACAAATATGTTCATTTACATGATTCGTTATGGGTCCATGGGGGGCCTGTATAGAACACTTTTACATGTTTGTGTATTAAACCACTGTGTTTACATGTGAGTTTGACTACGTGATGGCTGGTGTGTGAGAATAGAATAGTTTATCAGCGTCTGTATATGTTTGTGTCTGACGGCCCCCCAGAGCTCTTCTGTCGTTCATTTGTTTATGTGTATCTGTGAGGTTGTGTGAATGACGTGTGCAGAGGAGGTCATCTCTCAGAGGAGTGTGAGGCAGAGAGAACAGGAGCGGAGGACGGGCAAGGATGCTGTGGCTCTCGTATGTTGCATAAGCAGATTATATTATGTAAGAGCTTTTTTTTCTTCCAAAGGGGGACAGACAAATGCTTTTGCTTTCGTTTGTGTGTTGGCTCCTTCCACCATCCTGACTTTCTGTCCCAGTGCCCCCACACACCCTCCAGTTCCCAGAATACATCTGTATAGTGGTGGGGAGTAGCTAACTAAAAGTAGCAATGATGCTAACTTCACTACATGTTTCAGTAGCTTGTCATTAGCTCAGCTGCTAAAAATAGTTTAGCTTTTACAAAAGGGAGCTACTTTTGACAAAGTAGCATTGTGGCGTGACAAATGCTACATCGCTGTTGAGTTATTTCAGCTGACTGAGCCGAGTCAGTAATTGAATGTCCCCAACTGTCCTCTCTTAAATTTAACTTTGGGAAGTCCAATTCATTTTTTGAATATGTTCCTTTGGCCATTAAAAAAAACCAAAATCCATAAAGAGCTCTCTGAAAGGTATTTCAAATGCTGTTTTTCATCATGTTTTAGGCTTTTTTTTCTTGAGGTTTATGTTTATTTGGTTAGATACTATTTTCTTTTACCATAATTAAATAATAATTTTACCTTGTAAATACATTACTGTTTAAAGAGCCAGTAAGATGAAAATTCTAAGCTTCCTATCACTGTACAATAGGTTTAAATCCATCCAAGGTTAAAAAACATTGTCATTTTGTCAAACTTTTTGTCAAAAAAACACTTTTAAAATTACCTCAATTCTCAGAGATCCCCAAACGGTTCGCGCGAAGCTGTTCAAAAGATTCAGTTTCCTTAAACCCCACCTTTCGGTAGCATACTGTGATTCATAATATCACAGTATGCTATGCTAACATAGTCAGTTTTGATTGGTTGTTCCACACACAACTTCATGGTAAACAATGCGTTAGCATCTTTTTGGGGTAAATTATGTCTTATTCCTCTCATCGCGAAGCAAACAGTATAATAAAAAACTTGAACAGTCTCGCTGCTTTTTCTTCTGTGTGTGTGTGTATTCAAGCCGTGCGCTTCAGTTTGAATCTGAATAGCGCATTCAGCGCGGGGGCGTGGTCACATTAGATATAATGAAGGGAGACGTGAAAAACGGACATCGCATTGTTTTCATATGGATTACTTTATCACAGAATATCTGTTAGCAGCACTTGTTACACTTCATTTTAATGACGTGTTTGTAAATGAAGATCAGCGCAGACAAAGGCTGCAGACAGCACACATACTGATAAGAAGCTCGGGAGAAAACAAACACATAACTTCATAATCATACTTCGCGTTGTGATTCGGAGATGCTCGTTGGTCTAAATAAAGTTGGTAATGAACCCTCTTTTATGGCCAAACGCTTTGAATATCCCGCCTTGTACTCACCTAGATTAGAAAAGCAGTCAAAAGTGAAATGTTGTGAACACAACAAAAGGGATTTGTTGTACTGCTCTGGTATTGTGGTAAAAATGAATTTTAGCCATTGGTTCTTCTGATCTTCATTCTTTGGCAGTGAAAATAAAACAAACGGTCTCCTCGACATGATGCTCTCACACCAAACAGAGCGTCTGTGTGGGGAGGTGGGGCAGGTCAGAGTTCCGTTTCTCCCAACACGGTAGGCGGAGATTATTATGCAAAGTGCTCCTAGTGACGTACATAGAGATGGGCAAAAGATTTGAAATCTATAACGACTCGTTTCAGCGATTCAGAGTCGACTGCTTACTTTAGAAGCCAATAACTTTATAAATCGTGTACTTTTTGGTTTAATTACTTTGGACATTGTTTACACTGATGGACAGCTACATCATACACTGTAATACAGGTAATTTTTGATTTCCCATCTGTGTGTCTCTTTAATTTATAAAAAAAATGTTTTATTGGAGTATTTGATGCTCAAACAGACTAAGATGACAGTAAAACAGTAATATTGTGAAATATTCTTACAATATAAAATAACTGTTTTCAAATAATGTATTTTATTCCAACATTGACAAAGCTGACTTTTCAGCAGTCATTACTCCAGTCTTCAGTGCCACGTGGCCCTTCAGAAATCATTCTCATATGCTGATTTGGAGCTCAACATTTATTATCATTATCAATGTCGAAATCATTTGTGCTGCTTAATATTTGCAAGGTAGCAAGGCTATCACTACCTTGTGAATGGTGATTCTAGGCTATTATTTCAGTAGCCTTCCCAAAGTTGGTGTTTTTGCTGTCTGTGTGTGCAAGGTTATATCTGAATACATCTGTATGCTGCAAGAAAGCATAGATTTGAGTTTCACAGCTGGGTACCACTGCTCTCTGCTGCTCTTCTTGTCTTCAATCATACTTTGCAGGAATGCTGTTCAACATCCACCTGCATGTGTGTGCTGTATTGAGCATGCAGCAGAGATATCTGCTTCCATCCCACTCACACACTCCTCTATACATAGCCCTGGATATTCCACCCTCATGTTCTTCAGTTCTCATCCACAGAGTTCCCCTCACCTTTCACTTACTTTGTTCCCACTGATCGACAGAATAAATGCAGTGTGCTTCACAAAACATCAACGACATAACCCATTTTAGTACTGACTGCTTTCAAGAGTTGCAATTAGATGAATATACAGTGAAGTATGGTAAACTTTTATTAGGAACCTTCACACCAACACACTCTAAGCTGCACTATGTGTCTTAAAAGGTTTTATGATATTTTTTAAATGCATGTGTTTTCTAGTAACTTAATATTATTTAAATAGTGCACTGTGCTATTTCAGCTCTCTCAAAGCTCTTCCTCTGTTTTATCTTCTGTAGAAGATTAGGTCGATTGCTCAGCTACATGGTTGATTAACTTGTTTTTGCATTGAAGCTCATTTGTTGTAGATCAATAAGTCAAAGCAGAGACCAGTGGACTCGTTTATTCAAGATGAAAATTGGCAGTCTCTTTTAACCTTGGCCACTTTTGTGTCCCAAGTTTTGGGTTGGTAAGTTTTTTTTTTTTTTTTTTTGAAAAGCCTTTTATGCTCAACAATGCTGCATTTATTCAAAAGCACAGTCAAATACTAGCGCTGTGAAATATTATTAACTGTTCTTAATTTGAATATATTTTAAAAGTAATTTATTCTTGTAATGGCTGCTGAAAATTTAGCTGTGTCTTCAGTGTCCCATGATCCTTCAGAAATCATTCTCATATGCTGATATGGTGTTCAAGAAACACTTTTTATTATTGTCAATGTTGAAAATGGTTAATGTTTTTGTAGAAACCATGATCTTGTACTTGTGGATCTTGATCGGTGATGAATAGAATATTCAAAATATCAGTATTTTTTTTCTTTTCTTTACTGTCACTTTTGAATAGAACATTAATAAAAGTATAAATTTCTTTAAAAGAGAAAAAAGCACTGACCACAAACTTTTGAACAGTAGTATATATCAACTGATAGTAGACAAATTAATCTAGTGAGTATGTGAAACGTGTGTTTCTAAGTTTGTTTTATAAACCCTTACAGGAACGAAAGAGCTCATAGTCCCAGCTGTGAATTGCACGTATGTTCTGAATTTGTATCAATCTGATGAAATCACTGGTGTGTATGAGCGTATAGTGCATATTTTGGCACACTGCCCTGTCCTTTTGCATTGCCCTGATGATGATTGTTTCTCTGAACCATGCATGCTCTGCTGACCTCTTCCCTTTGGCAATCTTTCTGCCCTCAATTTTCATCTTGATGCTCGCCAAAGCTGGAAAATAATGACATCAGTCATAATCTCGGCCCTTCCCCTCCCTGCTCCACTTCTTTTTTTGTTATGTTTATGCCTTTGTATATCTGCTTATCAATCATAACAGGGCAACTCCCCTTTCTCTCTTTTGTCCCTTCTCTTGATCTTTTATACCCAAAGTCCTTTTTATAAAGAGCCAGTGCACTCAACGGCCATCTTGGTAACACCCCCAGGCGGTGGTTTCCAGTTATGCTAGTAAAGCTATCGACTTAATCCAAATATAAACACATGAAAACTCATCAGTAATTATCTTTTTTTTTTTTACTAACCTTCATGCCCCCTAATGGAAACAAAGAAGTTAAAAACGTTCCACAACACATCTTTTGTTTTCCACTGAGGAAATTAAAGGCATGGTTTACCAAAAACTAAAAAAATTCTGTCAATAATTACTCCACCTCATGTCGTTCCAAACCTGTAAGACTTTTGTTCATCATCTGAACTCAAATTAAGATATTTTTGATGAAATCCGAGAGCTTGGACAGCAATACAACTGAAATGTTCCTAGGCCCAGAAACATAGAAAGGACATCGGTAAAATAGTCCATGTGACATCAGTGGTTCAACCTAATTTTACTAAGCTACTATTTGTACACAAATAAAACACAAATATCATCTTTAATGTTGTGGTACTCTCGATAATGGAGTTGGATAGTAACGTAGTAAAGAGAAGTCATTTTTTTGTTTTATTTGCACATATGGTTACGATTGAACCACGGTTACGGACATCACATGGACTATTTTAATGATGTCCTTACTCCTCCTTTGCCTGGGAACATGTCAGTTGCATTGCTGTCAATGAAGGGTCAGAGCACTCAGATTTTCCATTTGTGTTCCTAAGGTCTTACATGTTTGGAATGACATGAGGGTGAGTAATTAATCATAACATATTTTGTTTTTGGGTGAACTGTCCCTTTAATTCCATTTTCTTGTAGTGATCCTGGGTCTTTTTAGTCAAACTTGGCTCCACTGGAAGGCAGCACAGTTTACCATCCTGGCCCTCTCCATGAGTCATCTTGTTAGCATTTAACCCTTTCAGACGTCAACCCCTTCAGTGGCCCAGCTCAGCTGAGCCCCACGGTGGTCTTTAGGTGCCCTCCCTCTGGGCTGCCCATGCTGGCACCCGGCCAATCACACACAGCTGCCAGTGGCCAGACGTTTCCAAACAGAAAGAAATACACAGTGTGTGCCCAGCTAAAGTACACGTTGACTTTCACTCACACACAGAGCTGTGATAGCACAATGTTTTGATGCACAGTATGTATATAACTGTATAAATACAGTGCATCTGTTCGCTGTTGCATAATACTTTTAATACACTTCTGTCTGTAGCTCTGACCTCCCACTGGGCTTCATGTCTTGCTCCTTTTCAAAGGCCAACTTCTCTTTTTCTTTTGGCAAGGTTTGCTCTCCAGACCTCTTGCTTTTCCTCTCTGCATCTCTTTCATGTTGCTTGAGTCTTTTCTTTGTGATTGCCCTCTTCCCCCTGGACTGTTTATTGCTCAGTGTTATTTTTTCCCCTTTGTTTACGAATAAGCAAAAGATCAATTATGATGCCTGAGAGCTTTTTGTCCCAGAGGAGACACTGTGCTCATTGGGGACCATCCTACTTCATTGAATGACCTTTCTGTGTGGCTTTCAAGTTGAGGCTTTCAAATTTTGTCTAATTCTCTCTCTTTTATCTGTTTTATCTCTCTCTTTTATCATTGTCTCGTTCACGAGTCAAGAACCGTTTCTGTCAGACGCGTCCGATTCGTGAACCGAGGAGCTGATGATACTGTGCATGTGTGATTCAGCGTGAAGCAGACCGACACACATAGCGTCTGAACTGAACTGATTCTTTTGGTGATTGATTCTGAACTGATTCTGTGCTAGTGTTATGGGTGCGGGTAAACCGAAGGCTTGAATCAAGGGCAGTCATCACAAATGACGCCATTTACGTCGAGCGCAAATGAACCGGTGAACCGTTTTCTTCAACCGGTTTATTGAATCGAACTGTCTGAAAGAACTACTGGTGATCCGAACACCGATGTAACTGGTTCTTCACTCGTGAACGAGTCAGTCTATTGTTCGTTATCTGGCGCGGCTCGGTGTTCATCTTCACAGCAGTTCAGTCAGTGTACTGTTTGAGTGCATGCATTACTCCGGGATATTGGTTTGTTTGAACTCAGTGGGAGTGTCAGCCACATTAAAAAAAAGTTAACATCTTAAGTCATTTGTGGATTAATGCATATTGGAAATGTGAACCGTTTAAAATGATTCAGTTCGATTTGGTGAACTGAATGATTCGTTCGCGAACCAGATATCCAGACTGCTTTGATTTGAACTCTCTCTCAGAACAGACACGGAAGAGAATACAATGCTGAATAAAGTCGTCGTTTTTGCTATTTTTGGACCAAAATGTATTTTCGATGCTTCAAAAAATTCTAACTGACCCTCTGATGTCACATGGACTACTTTGATAATGCTTTTCTTACCTTTCTGGACATGGACAGTATACCGTACACACAGCTTCAATGGAGGGACTGAGAGCTCTCGGACTAAATCTAAAATATCTTAAACTGTGTTCCGAAGATAAAAGGAGGTCTTACATGTTTGGAACAGCATAAGGGTGAGTTATTAATGACATCATTTTCATTTTTGGGCGAACTAACCCTTTAATATCATGACTTTATTCTAATTTAACGTTTTTAACACTAATTTAACTTGTAATGCTTTTTTTTTTGTACATGCATGAGGTATAAAAATATGAATGATTGTTTTTGATTCACGGCCCAAAAATAAATGACATTTTACATCGTTACCAAAAAATAATTTTTCAACAAATGCTGTTCTTTTGAACTTTTCAAGTCAACCAGAAATGCTTAGAAATGTACTGTATCATGGATTCTTCACAAAATTATGAAGCAGCACGACATTTATCAACAATAATATTAATAAGAAATGCTATTTGAGCATGAAATTTGGATATTAGAATGATTTTTGAAAGAATCTTATGTCACTGTAGACTGGAGTCTACAAAATATGTCAATAAAATGCATAAATGCACACTAAAACTAAACAAATGAAATGCAAACGTTGACATTTAATATTGCAGTATTTCAATGATTAGCCTTAGAGACTGTAAAAAGACTGTAAAATGAATAGACAAACTCCCTTTTTTCTAACAGACAAAAAAAAATTAATACTGGCATTGAGTCCTCACTGTTTGCATAAGCATTTCTTACAAATTATAGGGCTTTGCTCATGGGTGATATTTCAGATATTTTTGTGACATCTAGGATTTGTGGTTTTCATGGATTATGGAAGTTTTATTTTGATTGTCGTACTATATCCATTCCTGCTTCTTTTTTATTTTTTTTAGCTTTGCATGAGTTTGTGGTGAAGTCCACTTGAGGTGTCCATTGGTTTGTCTGAACTGTATTCAAAGGTCAGAGGTAAAGAGATATACTGCAACAAACAAAAGAAGGTACGGCCTTGAGGGACAACACCAGTGTACCCGGTTAAATTGCTTTACACCTCCACAAGTTCATACAGGCCATTTTATAGATTGCTGCTTCTGTTTGTTTTGTGTTATCTTGTTTTCTCTCCAGCAGTGTGGGTGGCTTTCAAAAAAAGACAAAAAGAACAGACCCGCTGAAAATAAATGGATGATGACCCAAAATAGAGATCCTCAAGAAGTGGGAAAATCTAGAAAGTTTTGAAGAAATTTAGTAAGAACAGAGAAAATTGCGAGAAAATATTCTAGAGGTGAAAGTTATGGAGTAAGAGGGAGAATAAATGAAGTTATTTGCTAAACACAATGAAAAAAAGTTAAGGTGCCAAAACAGTAATAAGCTACAATGTAAGAGACGTATGGTGATTTTATTTATTTTATTTTTTTTCTATTTTTAAGTTAAGAAAAACTGAAGTAATAGTGAAGGTTGAAGATGCTGAAAACATTTAGATTTTCGTGAAAAAAATGTCTTCCTCCATACTTCATCTCCTCTTCTGCCTCTCTCACGCCCCCTTCTATAGCTTTAACTATATGTCACACTCATAGTCATGATGCGCAGCTAAATTCATAGATCCAAGCGTGTGTTACTTATGCAAGAGTAAGTGCCAGCCAGACAGTTAATTCTCTCCTCCCTCCTCTTTCATTCTCAGCCCCTGGCTTCTATTTTGCACTTGCTTTGCTGCCTTGTTTGGCATGCTGCGATGGCCCGGATCCGCTCACTTCACTTTCAGAAGACATAAGATTGCTTCCAGCCAAGCGTTTCATTTTGTGCACGTTTGGGGGGGAAGACAAAACAAATGAAACAGGAAATAGGTGTTGCCACATTTGTGTGCAAGTTGATTAAAAACAGTCACAGAGTCAAACGGATCTCAAAGTATTGTGGATAATTCTTATTTAAAATGACGCTTTCCCCTTTTTTATAAGTATGGTAAAATGGTACCTTTTCATTCACTTTAGGACTTCTTTTCATTAGTGCAGCCAATCAAGAAAAAAGAAGTTTTAAAATGACATTACATGGGATGTTTATTGATTGCATAAGTGTATACAGTATTTTGTGTCTGTATATAAAAATATAAAGTATGAGCATTTACATTTATATTTAAATGCATTTATATACAACTTAGAATTATGTAAAATAACATGTATGCATATAAAAAATAATTGTGTGCATTTTTTTTTTTTTAGTTCATTCCTTCCTATTTTATGGGTGACAAGATACAGAATTGGAAGAAATTAAATGTAAATAGAATTTGAGATTTGAAGATTGATTTGGAAGACAAACAAACAAACAAACAAACAATAACTCGGTTGCACTATATTTTACAGTACATGTACTTATAGTGTACTTACAGTGTATTTATCTAAGAAAGTTCTGGTAATACTAGGTAACTACAGGGGGTAGGGTTAGGTTTAGGGGTAGGTTCAGGGTTAGTACCTAGTTATTACATAGTTTTTGTAATTACTATAATAAGTACATAGTATGTGAGGTTGTGAAGTGACATTCAGCCAAGTATGGTGACCCATACTCAGAATTTGTGCTCTGCATTTAACCCATCCGAAATGCACACACACAGAGCAGTGAACACACACACACACTGTGAGCACACACCCAGAGCAGTGGGCAGCCATTTATGCTGCGGCGCCCGGGGTATGTACAGTACATTGGGAACAGGACTGTAAAATAAAGTGCTACCAATAACTCTATTGTCATTTCTACTTCACCAGTTTGCAGTTTTTCAGCTAAACATAACTGGAACTGAATGACAGCAGAGTTAAGAATGGCTGTACCCGCTCTTACATTAAAAATCAGGTGAATAGTGTAAATCCATAGGTTGATCTGTTCTCCAGACATGGCCTAACCTCTTCCAGCATGTCTGCTGTAATTAACACGAGGGATTGGGACAAGCTTGGCTAATTAACAGCCGGGAACAGCTCCTCAGGGTTTGAGACACTCAGCAATGCTTCTTATCCACTGAACCACATCTTTACAAGAAATCTAACAGTCCTTGGGCTGTTCGGGACACTAAAATGCAGCTGCTTCATAAAACCTTGCTAAGGCTTGTGTCTTTAAACTTGAATAAACAATGTCAGCCCAGGTGATTGTGAATTTATCCTGGCAGACATTTTCTACCAAGGTTATGCAGCGGAAGATGCTGTCATTATTTATGTATTATACAGTTGCATGTCCTTCACCTTGAGTTGCTAGGCAGCAGAGATATAGTCTAATAGCTATTCTTTTTGAACCGCTAAACATTTTATGTCACCGTAACTGTCTTGCTTTTAATTGTTTAACTGTTTTGTGGCTGAGGAGTCTTTCTGTGATGGGCACTTTCATTTTTGCCATACAGTCAATTATTAAAATGTCCTAGTTCTCTGTCTGAATTCACGGGGGGGTGAAGTAAAATATGCATAAACTTGTTTGTACTTTTCCGTCACTCGTGTTGTGTTTTTCCGGCGGTTACCCTCTCTTGTTTTACTGGATGGAAAGCCATTCAGGTGTTCAGGAATTCACAGAGCATGAATGTTGTGGCAGACTCCTTTGCCAGCTTGGAATGGAGCAGCAGTTGTTAATAAGGAATGACAGCACTTTTATGCTTTTATAATTCTGCTTTCAGCCTGCCCTTGCTCTGGGTAAAGACTCTCAGGAGGGTCTAGGCTTGTCTTTGAGGCTCTTTGAAGCAGGGTAGCAAGGGGATACAGCAAGTTCAATGGCGTGAAGGGTGAACAAATTCTATCAAAGGTATATACATGAACTGGATGAGGACGTTCTAAAGAAACACAATGTCCTTTCCAACATTTTTTTTTTTTTTTTTTTGGATAGTTTGGATAGTATTTATATATTATGTTTTTCAGACGTTAGTTAGTTAGTTACACTTTAAAAAAAAAAGGTGCTTAAAAGGTTATTCACAGTGTTGCCATACAAGAACCATTTTTGGTTCCACAAAGAACCATCAAGTCAAAATTTCTTTGAGTTTTGCCTTTGTCACAATATATGTTTGAAAACCTGGAAGTGCAGTTCCTTGCGGAATTATATGCCATGCGTGGGTTGTGATCTAGCGTGGATGAATCTGTTTTGAGGTGAATGTGTAGCTATCAGTCACCGCACTGGTGTGGATATTCACTGTACTTAGTAATCACAGATTCTAGCCTACGTCTTGGAATATATGACCCAAAAAACAATTTTAACTATATATTGTCATCTGAGCAAGTAACAAGTCTGCCACTCTTTGTTCTGACCAACTGAGGAAAAAAGCATTACAATAAATCGTGCTACCAATGGTGCTTTAATCTAACGATCGATTACCTCCTATCACATAAAAACGTGCAAATGATTATTTTTGTTATACTTCATTCTAAAATTATTAATGTGAACAGCATCAGCATTGTGTGACTGTGAGTATAGTGTATATTAGGTCCGTGTATCATCCGATCATTCAATTATTCCATTAAATCTGGCAAACCAAAAACGAAATAACGAACCAATATTTTGTTTTTCTGTTTTTCTGTATGAACCAAATATGGAAAACTGACATTTGTTTCATAGCTTTCAGCTCGAAACGGGAAATATAATAAACAAGGAAACCAAAACGAAATAATGGATCAAATTTACGTTGTCTCAATTTTTCTTTATTTGTGTAGTAGGTCTAACTATTTCCCACGGTGGCGTCCTGCTTGCTTTGCGCAGTGGATAGTTTCAAAGGAGTAGGTCACTGAGCGCCCAACATACGATGGGTAACTCGCGAAGCACAAAGTTCCTCCGTGTTTTCTCAGCATTATATCTTAGAAAATACGAGGTTTGAGAAGTAAAAGGCGGGGCAACATTTAAAATATTTCAAAGTTAAATTTCATGCAAACAGATTTTAAAAGACCAGTTTCAGTCAAATATTTATGTTTTATGCCTATAACAAAACCCATTGTTAAAACAGAGCGCAAACAATTATATCTGGAACATTATATACTGTAGACTAACCAATATGCGCTCACTTCCGCGTATTCATCGCGGGGATAACGATCACAGGCATAGTTACAGTATGTCCAATAACAATACAACACGCAATAATAAAAATCAGATGGTTTAAATGTCCTTTGAAATCACGCTAACCAATTGTTTTGGTATGTGGGGCATTTTAAGTGATCATTAATTATTAAATACTATCTATCTATCTATCTATCTATCTATATATATATATACAAACACATATATATATATATACACAACACACATCCATAAATACATACACACATACAATACAAATAAATAAAAAAACAAATAGAAAGAATTGAAAAAGAATACAGAAAGCTAGTGTTGGATGAAAAACTAGCAGTTAGAGTAAATGAATAAAAATTAGATAAAATATAATTAGAATACACAGTGCTAGAGTTCAAGGGTCAAAGATGAAAGAGATGTGTTTTTAGATGTTTCTTGAAGATGCATGTACTGCATGTAATATATATTTAGCTTTGCAATATAACAATTTTAAAGGTAACAATGTAATTCAAAAGGCAATGGTTGACATACTGTAATAATGTTTGTAATAGTATTCTACCTGACAATTACTGTATCAGTTAAATATATTACACCCTTTCATTATACTGAATTTATAGAATAGAACACCTTTATTGCACAGATGTACTCTGAAATTTAAGTTCTAGTAGCAATACACACTTACAAACAGTTCTAGTGCACATGTAAACAAATACTGTATGCACAGAACTACAAAGTTAAATATTTACATTATTTTACAGTTATATTGCAATCTGTACAAATAAAACAAATTAATTTATTCCTTGTGTTATGTCTAAACCTAGCATCAGCTTATCTACTGCTCTGTGCCGTTCTTCAGTTATCAAATTATTGATGTAGTATCAGGGTTGAAGTAACTATACACTTAATTGGCCTATTGTAAATTTATGGCTTTATCAGATCTCGTCTGAATTGGCAACAATTATTACTATTACTATTTCCTTAGGTTGGAAAGGCAGCAAGTGAAAAATTTTATTTAGCAGCTATGTAGGAAAATAACTAATTCCTTAAAGATAAATGCAGATATTTGTGCTTTAATGATTTGTATTCTTCCAAATTCTGCCAGCAGAATTTTTTTTATTCTTAATTCTCACATAAAATAAATGAATAGCCTAAAGAAGACTGTCGTTTTTGTGAAGAATCAGCATAAAATCAGGGTTTCATCCCCATCTTTTTTTTATTTTATTTTGAAATCTGAAAAATTAAATTAATTTACTTCAAACCTGCACTCACCAGAAATTATTCTATCAGTGTCATTTTCTATCACAAATCATTTTTATTAACCATTTAAACAGAATGTCGTATTAGGCCTAAATATAAAACCCGATTCCAAAAAAATTGTGACATTGTGAATAAAAACAGAATGCAGTGATGTGGAAGTTTAAAATTTCAAAAAAAATTTCAGAATACAACATAGATGACATATTAAATGTTTAAACTGAGAAAAGGTACCAATTTAAGGGAAAAAAACATTTAATTTTAAATTTCATGGCATCAACACATCTCAAAAAGGTTGGGACAAGGCCATGTTTACCACTGTGTGGCATCCCCTCTTCTCTTTATAACAGTCTGCAAACGTCTGGGGACTGAGGAGACAAGTTGCTCAAGTTCAGGAATAGGAATGTTGTCCCATTCTTGTCTAATACAGGCTTTTAGTTGCTCAATTCTTCCTCTTTATGATGCGACAAAAAAAATCTGGACTACAGACTACAGTCATGTTGTAAAATGCAAGGTCTTCCCTGAAAGAGACGACGTCTGGATGGGAGCATATGTTGTTCTAGAACTTGGATATATCTTTCAGCATTGATGGTGCTCATCTTTCCAGATGTGTAAGCTGTCCATGCCACACTCATGCAACCCCATACCATCAGAGATGCAGGCTTCTGAACTGAGCGCTGATAACAACTTGGGTTGTCCTTGTCCTCTTTAGTCCGGATGACATGGCATCCCAGTTTTCCAAAAATAACTTCAAATTTTGATTCATCTGACCACAGAACAGTTTTCCACTTTGCCACAGTCCATTTTAAATGAGCCTTGTCCCAGAGAAAACACCTGCGCTTCTGGATCATATTTAGATATGGCTTCTTTTTTGACCTATAGAGTTTTAGCCGGCAACGGTGAATGACACGGTGGATTGTGTTCACTGACAGTGTTTTCTGGAAGTATTCCTGAGCCCATGTTGTGATTTCCATTACAGTATCATTCCTGTATGTGATGCAGTGCCGTCTAAGAGCCGAAGATCATTGGGATCCAGTATGGTTTTCCGGCCCTGACTCTTACACACAGAGATTGTTCCAGATTCTCTGAATCTTTGGATGATATTATGCACTGTAGATGATGATAACTTCAAACTCTTTGCAGTTTTTCTCTGGGAAACTCCTTTCTGATATTGCTCCAGTATTTTTCGCCGCAACATTGGGGGAATTGGTGATCCTCTGCCCATCTTGACTTCTGAGAGACACTGCCACTCTGAGAGGCTCTTTTTATACCCAATCATGTTCCCAATTGAACTAATAAGTTTCAAATCGGTCCTCCAGCTGTTCCTTATATGTACATTTAACTTTTCCAGCCTCTTATTGCTACCTGTCACAACTTTTTTGGAATGTGTAGCTCTCATGAAACCAAAATGAGCCAATATTGGGCATCACATTTCAAAATGTCTCACTTTCAACATATATTATCTATATTCTACTGTGAATAAAATATAAGTTTATCAGATTTGTAAATTATTCCATTCCTTTTTTACTCACAATTTGTACAGCGTCCCAACTATTTGGGAATCGGGTTTGTATTTATGTCATCCTTAATGTTAAATTCTTAAATGATAAAGTTAAATTGTAATACATGTAATAATTAAATCAGTATTAATCAAGCCTTCAGAGATAGCTGCGTCTGAAGTTGATTTTAGATGAATTAGGCCTGGTCTGTACATGCCTTTACATAGCAATTACAACTGTATAATGAAATGAGATTAATGTTTAATACAACATTTTTAACACAGAAATATGTAATGACAAAATGAAATGATAGGCCTACTTTATGATACTTCTGAAAGTAATATCGCCACTAGGTGTCGGTAAGTCACTGTGTTAATAAAGAAGCCTTTTATTCAATCTATTCGTCCAAGATTCAGATTCTTTCAGGAATAAATTCAAGTGTCTGTTTTTAATAATTTGTCACTGAATTGTCTATAATAATGGGTCTTTCAAAGACTGATTCATATCAGGTTTCAGGAATGATACATCACTCTATAGTCTACGCTTACTGTGACTTTGGTTTGATGTCGTCAAGAAAATACCCCCCACCCATTCTCATCTGAAAACTACTACTTATATGTCACACAGTGTAACTGTAAAAATAATGTAAATATGTAACTTCACATAATTCTTTACATATTTGTTTGTTTGCATTTAAATAAACAGATCTCTTGACCATCTACCTGCTCTCTGTTCATTTTCTATCTAGGCTACTTGTTTTTCATTAAAATAAAAACACTTTCTTTATATATTCTAAATATTTATATTCTAACTACTTGTTTTCTTTGTGTGTGTGTGTGTGTGTGTGTGTATACAGTAGTCAACGTTTGAAGTGGATCAAATCATTTAATCAAAGCTGTCCTAAAACCAAATTCGAAACACGATAAAATTTAACATATATATATATATATATATATACAGTATTGTTCAAAATAATAGCAGTACAATGTGACTAACCAGAATAATCAAGGTTTTTAGTATATTTTTTATTGCTACGTGGCAAACAAGTTACCAGTAGGTTCAGTAGATTGTCAGAAAACAAACAAGACCCAGCATTCATGATATGCACGCTCTTAAGGCTGTGCAATTGGGCAATTAGTTGAATTAGTTGAAAGGGGTGTGTTCAAAAAAATAGCAGTGTGGCATTCAATCACTGAGGTCATCAATTTTGTGAAGAAACGGGTGTGAATCAGGTGGCCCCTATTTAAGGATGAAGCCAACACTTGTTGAACATGCATTTGAAAGCTGAGGAAAATGGGTCGTTCAAGACATTGTTCAGAAGAACAGCGTACTTTGATTAAAAAGTTGATTAGAGAGGGGAAAACCTATAAAGAGGTGCAAAAAATGATAGGCTGTTCAGCTAAAATGATCTCCAATGCCTTAAAATGGAGAGCAAAACCAGAGAGACGTGAAAGAAAACAGAAGACAACCATCAAAATGGATAGAAGAATAACCAGAATGGCAAAGGCTCAGCCAATGATCACCTCCAGGATGATCAAAGACAGTCTGGAGTTACCTGTAAGTACTGTGACAGTTAGAAGACGTCTGTGTGAAGCTAATCTATTTTCAAGAATCCCCCGCAAAGTCCCTCTGTTAAAAAAAAGGCATGTGCAGAAGAGGTTACAATTTGCCAAAGAACACATCAACTGGCCTAAAGAGAAATGGAGGAACATTTTGTGGACTGATGAGAGTAAAATTGTTCTTTTTGGGTCCAAGGGCCACAGGCAGTTTGTGAGACGACCCCCAAACTCTGAATTCAAGCCACAGTACACAGTGAAGACAGTGAAGCATGGAGGTGCAAGCATCATGATATGGGCATGTTTCTCCTACTATGGTGTTGGGCCTATTTATCGCATACCAGGGATTATGGATCAGTTTGCATATGCTAAAATACTTGAAGAGGTCATGTTGCCCTATGCTGAAGAGGACATGCCCTTGAAATGGTTGTTTCAACAAGACAATGACCCAAAACACACTAGTAAACGGGCAAAGTCTTGGTTCCAAACCAACAAAATTAATGTTATGGAGTGGCCAGCCCAATCTCCAGACCTTAATCCAATTGAGAATTTGTGGGGTGATATCAAAAATGCTGTTTCTGAAGCAAAACCAAGAAATGTGAATGAATTGTGGAATGTTGTTAAAGAATCATGGAGTGGAATAACAGCTGAGAGGTGCCACAAGTTGGTTGACTCCATGCCACACAGATGTCAAGCAGTTTTAAAAAACTGTGGTCATACAACTAAATATTAGTTTAGTGATTCACAGGATTGCTAAATCCCAGAAAAAAAAATGTTTGTACAAAATAGTTTTGAGTTTGTACAGTCAAAGGTAGACACTGCTATTTTTTTGAACACACCCCTTTCAACTAATTGCCCAATTGCACAGCCTTAAGAGCGTGCATATCATGAATGCTGGGTCTTGTTTGTTTTCTGACAATCTACTGAACCTACTGGTAACTTGTTTGCCACGTAGCAATAAAAAATATACTAAAAACCTTGATTATTCTGGTTAGTCACATTGTACTGCTATTATTTTGAACAAGACTGTATATATATATATATATCGTTTTGATTGCTTTTATTGATCTCATTAGTAATAAAATAATCTGCTAATATAAATGTTTTAATTAACTATCACTTAAAATGTCCCACATACCAAAACAAGTGGTTAGCGTGATTTCAAAGGACATTTAAACCATCGGATTTTTATTATTGCGTGTTGTATTGTTATTGGACATACTGTAACTATGCCTGTGATCGTTAAACAAAAACGTGTTCTTTATCCCCGCGATAAATACGCGGAAGTGAGCGCATATTGGTTAGTCTACAGTATATAATGTTCCAGATATAATTGTTTGCGCTCTGTTTTAACAATGGGTTTTGTTATAGGCATAAAACATAAATATTTGACTGAAACTGGTCTTTTAAAAACTGTTTGCATGAAATTTAACTTTGAAATATTTTAAATGTTGCCCCGCCTTTTACTTCTCAAACCTCGTATTTTCTAAGATATAATGCTGAGAAAACACGGAGGAACTTTGTGCTTCGCGAGTTACCCATCGTATGTTGGGCGCTCAGCGACCTACTCCTTTGAAACTATCCACTGCACATGCGCAAAGCAAGCAGGACGCCACCGTGGGAAATAGTTAGACCTACTACACAAATAAAGAAAAATTGAGACAACGTAAATTTGATCCATTATTTTGTTTTGGTTTCCTTGTTTATTATATTTCCCGTTTCGAGCTGAAAGCTTTGAAACAAACGTCAGTTTTCCATATTTGGTTCATACAGAAAAACAAAATATTGATTCGTTATTTCGTTTTTGGTTTGCCAGATTTAATGGAATAATTGAATGATCGGATGATACACGGACCATATTAGCATGTAGATTTCAATTTCTGTACAGTCTAATCTCTAATTGTCACATTATTCGAATTTCATATTAAGAAATTATTTTAACCCAAAAAGAAAAAACTATGCTCCCATCAAACTGGTTGTCTTTAAAATTCACATCTTGTGTAAAACCAGGCTATCTGTAATCAGGAGCACATTTAAAACTGTAATATAATTTATTTTAATTCACATGCGCTTCATAATATTTCTTGATTACAATCCGCAATCAAAATGATTTTTTGACATTTGATCATTCCAGCTTTTGTGGGAATAGGCTATAATTAAACGATCCGCCACCTGCAGGATCATAACATGCGATAGCCGAGTAGTCTGGAAACTTCATGTTTACAAATGTGACGTAATGATGCAGTGCCATGCTAGAATTTCCTGTGAAAACCTATCCGTACCTGTTTTTGATGATATTCTAACTATATGACCAGCCCCTGTAAATTAGTATTTATTTACACAAATATCATTTTTGTAACTGACTATTTTGTTAATGCATAAACATCAGCAGAAGTGTGGTTTACCAGCAGAGCAGATGGAAAAGACACTGGGCCAAATATTGTATTAGTATTAGCCATTTTACTAAGCGACAGATGAATGCACTAATATACTGTAGTTTGATTGGATGCACAACCTCTGATGTCATCATTAAAAAATAAACATTTTCTCTTTTTTTCTTTGTGAAAAAGTTATATTTATTTTACCTGTTAGTTAAATTAGAAAAATGTAACTTTTCACATCTAAATATAAAAATCTGTTAAATGTGTCATCACAGTCTTGTGAAAAGGGTCCATTATTTGCATTTAGCACATCCCTGTGGCTGTGACTCTGTTGACAGTTGAGAACCTATGGCTTAACTAAACAGCTTCAGTCTAAGAAAGTTAGTGCTGAGGAGGCTTTTTAGGAAACAAATGACCAGAAAATCACTCTTGGCAGACATTTGAGTAAGTGGTGTCTGAGGTTTTCCCTGCTCATTCGGGGCAGCTTTGAAGACTGCCTGAGGACTGATTGTTTTCAGAATGCAACCTGTAAAGCAGCGTAGGCTGATGACTGTGTAGGCTATGTAGGCCGTAAAAAACTGTGATAAAAGGAGCTTGATTGTGGAAATGGCTGGCAATTATTTCAAGTGCTTTACTCTTGATCATGAGAGACCAGCCGTGCTTTGGAATCCTGCCCATCGTCGTGAGCCGCTTTTCTCTACTTCCAGAGTTTCTGGTTGGCTAGCAGAAAACTCAAATGCTAGATGGATAATAAAATAAAACAATTTGGATAATAAAACCTGGAAATAACTCTATCGGAACTAAATGTCTCTAAGTAGATATCACAAGGCCAGTGGAGATCATCAAAGTATTGAGAAGTCTATATTAAATTCAGTTTGCGTCAAATAGTCAAAATGGTTTAACATTTCTACAAACTTTTACAAGAAGATATTGTACTTTCACACCACCACATAACATAGATTAGATTAAGGCAATGATACATCTGTGTAGGAAGTACTCTAATAAACCTGTTTTTTAATTCCAGGACAGACAGGTATAACAGAAGGTTTAGTGAGTGTAATCATATTAAAGTGCTGTTTAAGTTTTACAACACACATTTAATTATAAAGCAATTTCCAAGTGATGAATTGGAGCATTGAAATCTCCATAGCTGCCAGCTGTTATTAGGCAGGAGTTATTCAAATTGTACTGGAACATTTTTTTTCACACTCTGCTGTACTTTATTACATTATTTCTAAATATTGCTTAGAAATGTGAATGGTTACTACAAGATTAATTTAATTTGATCCTCAATGCACCATCAGGCTTTATACACTGACTTCTCTATCCACCTCTATATTTGTCTGTGTTTTGCTCCTGGGAAGAACAGGTGTTTGGTAATCTCTCTTTGCTGTATTCATATTTGCTTCAACGACACATTTCATCCTTCAAGCTGTTTATAGACAAGCTCAATGTCAGGAGATCAGCTCTGCCTCACATTTCTGCTTGACGTAATTCTATTTTGACCCACACATCAGCATTTTCAATTAGTTGGGTGGTAGGATTGACGGCCAGCTAAACTTATTGTCAGTTAATCCATGGGCGTTCCCCTCTAACCCTGCTAAATCACTGTCTCCCCATCCGGCACGGATTACCCGGCAGGTCTCTCGGGGTGGGAGCGGTGCGGCGGCACTAATCTACTGCTTTCTCAGAGCTGGATCATTAGCTGGATTGCAATGCTTTTCCGTGGCTTGCCTGGAGCTGGAGTAGATTACGGGCAGCACCAGGTGTTGTTCCAGATGATGAAGTCAGTGGTACGATGTGGTATTTTGGGATGGGGTTAGTGGGCTCTGTTGTGATTGGGTTATGAGATGATGGACAGAAATGCTGTGTGCTTAAATGGATAGTTCACCTAAAAAATGTAACGATTACTCATCCTGACTTCATTCCAAACATGTATGACTTTCTTTATTTGTTCTGTTAAACATTAAAAAATAAGGTTGAAGAACTGCTTTGAACCCAAGTTACTTTTATTGCATGGATTAAAAAAAAGGTCTGAGACCCCCCCCCCCCCCACCACCACCACCACCACCAGTAAAAATTCAATTTTTGGGTGAATTATCCCTTTAACCAATCAACTCTGTCTTTCATAGTTACGGAGAACATCATAATGACAGTTTTAGTTTCTGCAGTGCAGGATGACTATGTTTGTTTGTTTTTGAAAAAATAATAATGAGCTATTAATTTGTCAGTGTACAATTACACTACACTAATACTGTTACATGGTGATCTCATAGAAACTTTTTTTTCCTTCATGGAAGTCTCAGCAGAATTTCCTCAACAGACTGCCATGTGATTAGCTCTTTGTTTGCTTGCCAAGTATTGCTCAAAGCTAATGTCTCACAGCTAATGTTTCAAATAAATACTGTATTTGCAGGCTCTGTTATCCTATACTATTTTAACACGACCATTTCAGCTTAACAATTTGCTTAGCCTACTAAAACTAGGCATTTGCAAAGCTACATTTTCTTAAATTTCGCTGCCAAAGACGTCCCTGAATGTGTTTAGCTTTAGATATGTTTTTTTAAAAGCGGGTGAATGTAAATGCACAGCTTTTACTGTGTAAACAAAACTGTCTATCTGTCTTGTATGTTCACAAATTGCAAAACACACCATTTTACAAATGAGGACATCCTCAAAGGGAGTTTTTTGGTCATTTTGTCAGGTTTTGCTCACTTCTGGGTGGCAATTTCTGCCCAAAATATAGTGAAGTATGTACTTTACTAAATTAGCAAAATCTCATGATCTATTTAAAACGTACAAAAGAATATTGGCTAACTGGACAGCAAATGCTAAGACTTTCCGCTTTTCGAACTAACAAAAACATTAGCCTTTATAGACAGTGTTTCTCGAGTAAAGAAACCAATGTACTTATTCAAGCATCAGTTCTTTATTTACCCTTGCATAGCGAAGAAGTTAAACGTCTGTTGTCAAACTGAGCGTCACGGCACTTCATTCTTCTGAATAGAAGAGAGGTGGAGTTATGAGGTTTGACTGACAATTTGAAGATCCAATGGCATTAAGAGGTTTAGTCATAAGCTCTTTTGAATACTTTTTTACTGGTTAAGTACTTGTTAAACCCACAAACAGACCTAATGACGACCAATATCACGGATTTAAAATAATAATAACAAAATATATTAGAGATAGGAAGTTTTTTATCATTTTCCACAGGACACCCGACAACCTGTCGCTGCACACAAGTTGGTAGCACAGTGGTGTAACTATACACAAAATCTAGACCTTGCTAGTTGAGTAAGTGTTACTCAAACATACATCGATACAGGTTCTTGCATTTGTCAATAATATATGTGAATAAAATATTCTTTCACAGCCTTTGATTTGTGAATTTGTTGTCTTCCTTTCAGTCTAGATTGTTTGTATTGGCTGTAAGCGGATGACAGTGTTAAACACTCTGCTGTGTGAAAGAGTTTAGCCCCAGGCAGCATTGGAAAGGTTCAGTAAGGACTCAGTTGTAGAGCAGACTGATGACATTGTGGGTTTTAGCTGCCAAATCACTGATGAGCTTTAAAATGCCCCTTAAAGGGCAGGGACTTGACTGTTATTAAAACCAGTGCCCATACTGATGCATTTTAGTTCTTCTTATATTTTCCCCAGTCACTCTTCATTTTCTCCTCCTTGTCCTCAGTTTCTTCATCCAACCCACCTCCAGTTATTATCTCCTCCTTTCCAGTGCCTGTGCTCCCCTTCCATTTCCTCCTCTTTCCCTTAATTAAGTGGAGATGGGAGCACATCTAAATTTAACCACACTTCATCTCCCAGCTCCCCTCTTGCTGTTTTTGATACTTCTGTTATCCCTCTCAGACTGATGGTGGAAAATTGCTTATGATGTCTGTGTAATCTTATATTATGGAAGAAAGATGGCCTCGTTTTACTTACCTTCTAGGTTTTCCAGCAGTGTGTGTGTGTGTGTGTTTTGTTACACTCATCCCTCCATCTCATTAACTCTGTTTTTTCTGCAACCCTTGCTATATTTCACACCTTTTTTTCATATTCCTTAGCTAACACTCTCTTACATTCCATTGCTTTCCTTTCCTTACGGGTGGACCCTTCATTCTTTGTTGGAAAAACACACAAAAAACAAAAAACAAAAAAAACAATCTATGTTTCAAAAAACAAAGCAAACTGAAGTGCACTTAGGGGGATTAAGTCTGATAGATGCACTTTTAGGCAAGAACGATACATTAAAAGCTTTGCAGGCTTGTCATCATGGTATCCTGGAGAGCTCAGATTGGTAGGTGGCCTAGATGGATGGATGGATGGATGGATGAGCAGCCTGCTTTTTTGCCTCTTTCTTATGGTGCCCTTGGGTGTCTAACCACTAAAGCTGCATTTTAGCCTTGCGAGGCCATGCCTGTTAAACTGTGCACGGTGCTGCATGGCTCATTGTGATTGCTTCAGCTCCGCTATCACCCAGTCTGCTCAAACACCTGCTGACCTGGATTCACAGCGGCAGGCTGTCGACTCGTCAGGCAGGTTCTGATCCAGAAGCACGGCAGCTTTAAGGAACGGAGTCTGCCAGCTGCATGAAAACAGACAAACGAAGACAAATGAACATGTCAGAGTGCTCAGTGGCTGCACACTGTACTCTCTGACCTGACCTCATCCACTGCTTCTCTGGTCTGAATATCAACTGGGTTTTGCTTGGCTGAGGAATTCCAGAATTGTGGTGTTTTGTGAAAGCTCCAAGTAGTGCTTATTTCTTCCTAGACTTAAAAAGGATGATAATTGTGATGATAAAGTAGCAGAATGTGATTGTGAAAATAAATAAAAAAAACAATAAAAGAAAGTTACTGTATATCCTGACAAAATTACTGTACCAGTATTTTATTTTATTGTGGACATTTCCTTTAACCCTAAAACCCAACACAATGCAATGTGTATTTCACACTTCAGGTAGAACAACTGACAAAATCAATACAGAACAATTTTCTGATTCTGACATGGTAAATTGGGCTATATTTAGATCTTAAATTTTTTTCTTGCCTATGACATGATGCCGTGTGTTTCAGATTTTTTTTGGGGGGTGAATTCAAGAGTGTTGCTAGTTGGTTCTTAGGATGTTGGGGTTAGTTTCTAGGTTGCCACCCAAGTTTATATATGATATTCTGGTTCCTGGACAGATATGGATATGGAGTTTGTTTTTTCTTTTTTTTTCTGCTTATTTATAAATATCATGTCTGATTGATTTGATGTGTGCTAGTTATGGAACATGCAGAGAAACCAAAGACTTTCTAATGGGATTATTCATGTCTTGATTGTATAAAGTCCATATTTGATATTTGGTATGTCTGACATTCATTAGCTTCTGTGTGCATACTCTCTGCGTTTCTGTAATGAAAATCAGTTTGATTAGTGCCAAATGGCTTGGGGTGGAAATCCCAGATTACACATTCAAACTACTGCAATGACATAATGTGTTTCTTTAGGAGGCTTTGTTGTGGATTCATTTTTAGGTATTATGACATGCACATATTTTAAAACCAGCAGCCCCAGCAAACATAAACCTTTTATCTCCTTTCCTTTCAGTGTGTCGGGCAAGGTGACAGTTAGCTCTGCCATCATTTAGCTTTCGCATTTTTCGGTTGCTCCAAAATGAATTTCATTATCATTTCATCATTCTGTATCCCTGGAGTGAAATGCTTGAAAACATTTTTTAAATTCTAATATGCATGGCTTAATTGCTACATAATCAAATAAAAAAAAAAATCTAATCAAAAAGGTTTTCCGCATAATGTAAAGAATCATCTTATTTGGGAATTCGGTTAAATCTGAATATTTCTAAAGGATTTTTTTTTAAGATTTTAGGTTTTGCTAGGTAAAATTAACTTGTCACCAATAATTTTAAATGACAAACACAGAATTAAGAATAGCAAAGAAATAACAGGTATATTTTAGCAGCTCTTACAATAGCAATACACAATCCAGTGCTGCTGGTCTGTGATGCAATGTAGGATGTGGTTAGTTAATTCTGAATAGGCCAGAGGAAGGACACCATAGTTCATTTCCCTTGGATGACTTGATCATTTATGTCTAAAATGTGCCTGAATGGTTATGTGCAAAAAGTTGTTTCAGGTTGAAACATGTTGTGTTTGGACATAAACCTACAGACATGCTTAAACACAAAGAGCTTTCGGTGATGGATGAGAGAATTTCCATCTTGCTTTGTTGCTAAGATGCTTAGCTAGAACAGCACTGGTAAAATTACATGGAAGTTTTCTTTCTTTGTGGTTCACATGGGGTTTAATTATTTCTTCTTTATTTTCTCCAAGGATCCTTCAGTGGCCAAGGTCAGTGGAGGGAGAAAGAAAACGGTTTCCTTCAGCAGTATGCCATCAGAAAAGAAGGTGAGCAGTGCTGCAGATTGCCTTGCCTTCATGCAGGGTGGCTGCGAGCTAAAGAAGGTGCGACCCAACTCGCGCATCTACTCGAGATTCTACACTCTAGATCCTGAGCTGGCTTGCCTCCGTTGGGAACCCTCCAAGAAAGATGGTGACCGAGCTCGACTAGACATCTCGGCTATTCGTGAGGTCCGCACAGGGAAAAGCACAGAGACCTTTCTCCACAATGGCCCATCGGATCACCTTGGTGAAGAAGCAGCCTTCTCCATCATTCACGGTGATGAGTATCAGTCCCTGGACCTGGTTGCTCTCTCTGCCGATGTGGCCAACATCTGGGTGACCGGGTTGCGGTACCTGTTGTCTCACCCTGGTTCCATTGCTGGAGGGAGTGGAGGAGATGGAGGGGTGGGAGAAGGCAGTACTGGGAGCAAGATGAGGCAGAACTGGTTGGCGACAGAGTTTGCTCTCGTTGATGAAGATGGACACGGAATTGTGTCTGAGGACACAGCAGTGGCCACCATCTGTAAACTCTGCCCTGGCATTAGGGAAGCAAAGGTAAGACATTCTTTTATAATTAAATTTATTTACCACAAAATCTTGCATTTCATGAGTAAATGGGTTTAGAAAAAGCCAAGCAATACTGAATGTCGGACTTCCCAAATTGAAAGCAATCAGGAATACATATACTGTGGCAGTTTTTATGTAGGACGCATAAAATAAGAATCATACTAGTTGTGCTAGAGCAGTAAAACAAACATTGAAAGAGCCATAAATATGAACAGGCAATATGAGTGTTGTTCCAGAGCTCATCTTTCTGTATCATTACTTAGCTTGACTTGATAACCAGCCTTGCTGAGGCACACAGCAATTGTTTGCTTTTCAATTTGGCAGCTGTGACAGTAGTTTCATCCATGTGTGTTTGTGTGTGGACTGGACAGCTGGGGACAGGAGGAGGCCAGACAGAAACCACAGGGCCAAGTTTCCAAGTCTTTGTGACAGCGGGTGTGAGGCATCTGCTTCATGTGTCTAGAGAGACATGTAAAGGCAAAAAGGGCAAGCACTGAGGAACCGACTGTATAGGCATGACTCACTTTGCTCCTGGCTGTATCCTAATCTTGAAAAATGCAGGACACAATCTAGGCCCAGTGAAGCGCTGCTGTCCCTGACAGCATATGACTTGAGACATTTTGTCTCTCAAGATTCAAATCACTGTCTGCCGCAAGCTGCTTATTTGATTTGCCTCTGGTTTGTGTAACAGTTTTGTTCTGTGATTGCTCATTAAATTTCAAAGCAAAATAGAATATCACCCCCAGCATTTCTTATTTGAGAAGTGAAACCTAAAAAACTGATGAGACAGGCTTACATTATAAGCAGGAACAGTAGACTGCATAAATCTCAAGGCCTTGGTCATCAATAACCAACTGTCACCTGACAGTAGTTCTTATTTTCTTTTTTTTATCATTTAGTAGATACTTTAATTTCCAAAGCAAGGCATTCCCCCTGGAGCAAGTGCCTTGGGCAATGGTAAATGATAATAGTTTGTTAGTATTTGTTAGTTTGGGTTTCTAGCATAATCTGTTATCCATATAAGTGCTGCCAACATAAATATGTGTACTAAAATGTTATTACAACTCTTTCTTTTTATTTTTATCAGGTGCGATTGCGCTTTAAGGAGATTCAGCGGAGCAAAGAGAAGCTAACTTCTCATGTTACACTGGAAGAATTCCAGCAGGCCTTCTGCGAGTTGTGTACACGACCAGATGTCTATTTCTTGCTAGTGCAACTCTCAAAAGACCAAGAGTGCCTTGACGCCCAAGACCTGCGTCTTTTCCTAGAGACTGAGCAAGGTCTATCATTGGCCACCACTGAGGGCTGCTTGGAACTTCTTCGCCGCTTTGAACCCTCTACAGCTGGGCGTGAACGAGGTCTACTTGGCTTGGACGGCTTTACCCGCTACCTACAGTCAGCTGAGTGTCAGTTATTAGACCCTGAGCACCAGAATGTGTGCCAGGACATGAAGATGCCCCTATCTCATTATTTCATCAGTGCCTCCTACCGCTCCTACCTGCTGGACGACCAAGTTCATGGCCGAGCTGATCTTGGGGGTCTCATTCGAGCCCTGCAGGTTGGCTGTCGGTGTCTGGAGCTTGGGGTTACTGATGGGCCAGAAGGGGAACCATTATTAGGTGTAGAACATGGTACAGATGGAAAGCATCATCATCACCATCACCACCATCATCATCATGGTTCTGTTACTCTGCGCAGTGCCCTGGAAGTAGTCAACAAGTATGCTTTTCTCACTTCCCAGTATCCTCTGCTGCTGTATCTATGCCAGCGTTGCGTACCTTCCCAGCAACGTACTCTTGCACAACACCTAAAAAAAGTTTTTGGACCCAAGCTCTATACCCCTGAAACTCTGCCTGTCAGTCTGGGAGGTCGTGCAACCACTTTGCCCTCTCCAGAGCAGCTGAAGGGAAAGGTGCTTCTTGTCGGAAAGAAGCTGCCCCCCGAAGAAGAAGGTTCTGAAGGAGAGGTATCTGAGGAGGATGAGGAGATTGGTGGGGGTGGTCCTCTGGCTGGCAGAAGGATGACTATCCCTGGGGAAGAGGAACTGGGGGTGGTCCTCGTTGTTCCCCCGCCCCCACAGCCAAGGCGCCTCCGCTTACGGCGTGAATTGTCTGATCTCGTCGCAGTTGCTCGTACTGGAAGTCGCAGCTTTTATGCTCATCGGACGAGTGCACAGCCATCCCAACAGCATTCCCCTCCCTCCACTCCATCTACACCAGGTACACCTATGACCCTTGACCCCCCTCACTGGACCCTGTGCTCTCTTGGGGAGGGAGAGGCAGGACGGCTGGCCAGTGAGAGCCCAGAGGAGCTGGTGAACTTTACCAAGCGCAATCTAACTCGTGTGAGGCCCAGCTCTGTAAGGCTAGACTCTAGCAACCCAAACCCACAAGGCTACTGGAAAGGAGGTGTGCAACTGGTGGCACTCAACCAGCAGACACCAGGTGCCATGCTAGACTTGACCCGTGGCCGTTTTATGCAGAACGGTGGGTGTGGGTATGTTCTTCGTCCAGCAGTCATGCGAGAGGAGGTTTCCTACTTCACTGCCCAGTCACAAGGCTGTGTGCCTGGTGTACCACCACAAACACTCAGGGTGAAGGTCATTAGTGCTCATAGTCTACCCAAGCCACAAGGCTCTGGTGCCAAAGGTGAGGTCATTGATCCATATGTGGTGCTGGAGCTGCACGGAGTGCCTGCAGACTGCACCGAGCAGAGAACTCGCACTGCTGCCCAGAATCAGGATGACCCACTGTTTGACGAGACCTTCGAGTTCCAGGTGAGAGAGTGAGAACATCATGAATATAAATCTAATTTATTTCATACGAGATGCGGAGCACTTTACTAAAACTTAAGCCCAGTTAAAATCACTGTTTTGAATATAATTATTCATAACTGCCCATATTAAGGAAATGTTTTTGTATATGACAACTGACCCTTCGCAAAGACCCTCCCTCCTTAGTTACTGTTGCTATCTCTGACAAACAATGCCACTCTCACATTACACATCATGTCCTCATGCAGTAAAAAGTACATTGCAGAGTAATGCGAAAACTGACAACACAGTGATAGAGAAGGCAGAGCAAGTTACGTCTGGTACTATTAAGGTCTCAATACTCAATACTACAAAATTTTGTAGTTTTTAAAGAAGTTTTATCAATAACCGATCATCTTTACATATGTACTTAAAGCACAAAATGAAGATGAATGAAAATCAGAAAGTATTTTATTTCAACTGTGGAACACACCATTTTTCACCAGAATCAACCAAGTTAATCTCCTATCCTGTCTAATTTAAAGGGATATACTGTAGGTACGGCAACATGGGCATGCGCACATAAGTATAACGTAATTTGTGCCACACTGTACACGTGGCCATTTGAAAATTAGTGAGGTCTGGGGTGGAGTTAAGAATTGTGCTATAATAACCCCACATACAACTCATTATATAGGCCTATACTAAACACTTTAAAAGATAAAGATATGTTGATGTTTATGAAAGATGTTTTCTCTGTTTTGGAAGAATAGGTATTGTTAAATTATATCATATTGCACCTTTACTTTAGGTTATGGGTATATAATTTTATCAGTTGTTTATTATTCATTCAACAATACATAGGCCTATTACTGTTATATTTTTCATTAATAACCATTGCTATATAGATGATGTTGTTGGCATGATTTTGTGAACATTTATCTACAATACTTAATGAATGGCATAGATGTACTTGTTTACAGATTTTTGCATGAGGGTTATGATACTATGATACTGCGTTTGCCTTACTGAATTTGTTAGCCTGTCAGCAATAACGTGTGGGGGCTCTTTTGATTACTGTCAGTTAAAGTTCTGGTGATCATTGCAGTGTTGCCAGATATTGGTATGAAATCAAATGAAAAATCAAGAAAACAAAAAACAAAAATAAAAACCAGAAATAACTTCAAATCTTTTGTAAATAAGGTAAGATAAAGATATTGCTAACCCTATACTGAAACTTCGCACTCTATTGACTTTCTTAATTGTCAAATTAAGAAGAAAAGACAAGTACAACAATGCTTATAATAACTGGATCTGGCAACATGAGTGGATGCTGCACTTGCGCTCTCACTCACAGTTCTCTCAGTCCTTGTTCACCAAAGCCACTAGAAGGTAAACCTGCAAAATTTAGCCAAAAAAAGCATAATGGCTAATGCTAACGCTCCTGTTTTGACAGTATGTGGGAAAGGAGACCAGAGGCCTTTTTTTATGTATGTCAGTGAAGGAGAGGCTATCCTGAATAAACAGCTTTTTAGAGGAAACAGATTATCATTTAATTAATTGACAGCCTATCAGCTAATCTCCAACATGTTTTATAAAAGAAAAAACTTTTGGATTAAACTATTTTTAGTTTACACTGGAAAAAAAATGCAGTTTTATAGTAGAAGTAACTGACTTTTTGCAACATCAGCTTATGGCATTTCTCACTCATTCCTAAAGTATCCTAACGGCGACTGAGAGGTATACAAATATGATCAGAACACAGCTCCCATACTGGAAATGATTGATTTCTGGTCTGTAGTTTAATATTTTTCTGAGATAGAAAAATACTGTATGAAACTTTGAGACATGAGACATTTTACATGGCACCTTGCCTGTGGGTTTTTGACCTTGTATTCTCTGGTGTGGCCAGTGACGTGCAAGGTTATTCTGAGCTTCTCTGTGTGTATCAGTCTTGAGGGCAGTGTCCATTCTCATGTGTCTTAATCAGAATGCTGCAGTCCATGAAGCAGCAACTGAGCCATGTCTCACACTGATTACCTGCTGCATGCAATATTAACACCGTTCTGACTGAGCTCCGTCATAAAACACATACTCATTGACCTCACTTAGAAGATTGCCATGATAACAAGGTGATTCCAATCTAACATTTTATACATTCTAACATCTAATATTTTTCAGGATTGTTATATTCTGAGAGAATTGTTTTTCTGTAAGAAGATTTCAGAGGACAGCAAAATGGCTGAAAGCTAATTCTGCTCTTAGCTCTGATTCAAGACAGAATCTGAGATTTGTTTTGTTAGTTTGATTGTTTTTTTTGTTTTTTGTTTTTTGAAGACATGGTTATTTTCTCTCAATGTAGTTAGACAAAAACATATTCTGTTCTAATGCAGGGAGTTTATATAAGGCTAGCTCTCACTGGTTGCTCCGTTTCTTTCATTTCTTAGCATGTGTTAACCTGAGCTGGAAACTATAACAGAAATGTCACATACATAAATAACATGAATGTATAGAGTACTGACCTGTGAACCATAACCAGAATGAGGTTAATGGTTGCAGTCTGTCCTCATGGATGCAGTGGGATGACGCAAGAGTGTGCAACTCAACACAACTCTTCTTAGATCTGTAATTAGGGAAGATCTACATCAAAACTTAATGGCCTGCTTACACTAATGCTCTTGCCCTGGATTGTAGTTCAGACCTACAGTCTAGATACCTCATTACACTGCTCAATAAGTGGATGCCAGTTTCTTCCAACATTTTTTTTTTTTTTAATGATGTGACCTTTCTTTTAGCAGGGCCTAATTACAGTTGCATGCCAAATTCAGACAGCTTTAATTACGAGATGCAAATTAAGAGTTTCTTGGTGCAGGTGAGGGTTTGTTTTACCTGTGATTTCCAATGCAATGAAGTGGACACAAACATGCAACACTCTGGATGTGTAGTAAGACTCCTGAAACCAAGCAGCCAACATTTTTACAAGTTTCATTTAAAGAGTGTTAGTGTATATTTGAGGGAATTTTGTTATTAGAAATTTTTGAAGGCTAAAAATGTTTTTGTCAAGAATACTAGTTTCTGTCAACAAGCAGAGAGATGTTCAAGCACTCAGTAAACACTATTGTCGTTTTTCATTGAACCAGAATCCATTAGTAGTGCTATTATTCATATAAAAGCTATGAAATCTCCTTGCTTCTGTTTGCCTGTTGTTCCTTTTTGGCTATATTAAAAATCCTAGTTGAAGCTACACACAGCAAACCAGAACTGTTCGTATTGTAAGTTGTACTTTCAATGCTAAAAACTTACTTTAATACTGTTTGTATACATATTGTTTACCACAAAAAATAACTTTTCAAGGTTAGATTATAACAAAGCTCCATATCCCTTGCATTTCATGCTGAAACGAGGAAATTAGAGGCTTTAAAAAAGTGGTGAACAATATGACTATTTTTGAAGAAATATTGTTGTATCGTGATACAGCGCACATTCTGTCAACTGCAGTTTTGATGCCTCCATCTTAATATGCTATACAATGTGATGTGACATTCACTTCAGTGTTAACTCAGTGGTAGATTAACACTCACAGAACACTGTATTGTGCACTTATTCACAGTCACAAAAGTAAATTATTTGCATGTGCTTTAAAGCTTTGCCGGTTAAACGTTTAATTCATCTGCTGTTCTGACTTGAGCTTTTTCTGAAGCACACGCACTAAAGAGTTTTCCCAAACCTGTATTAATTTCTCTCTTGTGCTGAGAACAAAAGAAGATATTCTGAAGAATGTGGGTAACCAAACAGTTGCTGGTCCACATCTTTTCACTATCAGGCCGCACGGTTCTGGGCTACGTTTCCCAAAATGATCTTTACGTGACGTTGTTCGTAAGTTATACCTTAAGTTTTAACATTACGTTAATACGTGTTTCCTGAAATGTTCTTAGTCTAATATATCTTCTGTAAGTCATTCGTTAGTAAGGTTAGTCTGGACCACTCTTAGCTAAACCTTATCGCTGTTCACAGTTCACTCCACTAGTGGCACCACTGTGCAAAAACATTCTTCACATTTCAGTCGATACGATTGTAATTCTGTGTCAAGAAATTATGCATAACCTAATAAATATTCCATTCTAAAATTGTAATACACCCAGTGTTTAATTAATTGAAGTGTTTTAATGCAAAGAATGCAATTCTGGTCCTTGTGCCGCACTGCTCTGCACTTTTTGTATGTTTCTCTTATTGCTTTAGACATTTGTTCTATTCGAACATAAGTGCCCTGCGAAGTGGGAGCAGTAAACACTGTGTAGAGACCATGTCAATTGGAACACAATTCATGCACGGAGCTCACTTCTAATGAGCTGATTATATGAATCAGGTGTGTTAACAAAGAGAGACACACAATATGTGCAGAGCAGTGGGGCCGGGGGACTGGTATTGAGAACCGCTGCATTATACTGATGGTATTTAGTTTTTCCATTATAATATACAAAGGCACATCAGCTGGCAAACCATTAGGAAGCACGTAGTTAGGATTCTATTTAAAGAGAATGAATGTGATGGGGAGTTTGGTCAAACTGTGGCAGCGAGACAGTGAATGGTTGTCCTAAATCATAGTTAGTGTGCACTTTTTCATAATAGTGTCAAAATAGCTACTATGTCAAAAGTTTTGCCTGCCATGGGAGCAAATTCAGCAGCTTTTACATCTTGTTGGTCCAACATTGTCAAAACAAACTTGACAGAGCTACCCCTAAATTCAGCTGCTGGCGGCACTCCGTTTTTTTATGCTGTGGGGAGTTTTTTGGAGGTGGATATGGGTGAATATGGGTTAAGTAAGACCTCGGTGTGCGTTCACTCAATTACAAACATCCAGCTCTGTCTTGCCACTGATTACTTAGCCTACACCTTTCGCCAGACAAAAAGTGATGAAGGCACATCAATGCTTCTATGCCATTGTGGGTGTCCTGTGAGTGAGTGGCCTTGTGGAAGTGACACTTATCCCAATTGCCAACCCATCAGTGCTCAACCAGGCCTTCATAATATGTATAAACATGATCATATAAATGAACCTTTCAAAAGCTATATATATATATATATATATATATGTAGCTATATAAGCAGGTGCAGTCAACAGAGTGGCGATGCCACGCATACGCACTCTAACAGCACGGCTAAGCACGGTTGTCCAACCTTGCAGAGAATTCCAGGCTGAGAATGGTTAGTAATCGTGCCATGCCATAACAGGCTCAAGTGGAAATACAACTGGAACCATAATGTAGCTGACTGTTCTTAGAACCGTTCGGCACTGCACTTCCATGTTTAATATAAATGTAGATATTTGCCTTTTGGATGGGTTTCTACATCATACACATTATATTTAAAATAGACTGTGATAAAAATTGTGGGTGAGACTTAGCGCTTATAAATTTAAATCCCTGCTATTGTGATTTAAACCAAAGACTGTGCCATATGGTTATTTGAAGAGGAGGTTTTGAGAAGGATCCAGTGAAATCTCAAATATATCTCTCATGCACACACTTATTCTGTCCTGGGGGATTGTGCCTCTTGTTGTTTGCATTTGTTTGTCTCTTGTTGCTTGGAGCTCAAGGACGTCATACATTTATAAGTCTTGGGAGTGGTACACCTATCAGAGTCCCGCTAACAAATGAACACGTACACACACACACACAGAGAGAGGAGCAAATGCACATCCCCTGGTGGGATCTGATAGAATGCTTTTACATCTCTTCCTGTGGCCTTTTTCACTAAAGAGATAAGTAACTGAGAGCTCTGTACCCCTAATGATGCCAGTCACAATGTCAAGTCAAATCATACTTATCTGTGTATCACTTTTCACAATTCATATTGCTACAAAGCAGCTTTACAGAAAATCATGATGCTTTTTGATGACATTTTAATAACTTCTTGCCCAACAGTTGCATTTAACAGATTAGAGTTGGGTGATGATAATATATGAATACTCTTGCATTTTGCAAAGATGCTAGCAATACAGCAGTTGAGATTTGCTATATAACTCTTTATATAATGTCTCTTTAGAGTATACATGTATTTGTCATACCTAGATGTGTGCACCTTTCTGCTCTGTAATAATTTATGTACCATTGTATTACAATACTTATTTGGTACTCTTATTACAGCATCATACATCCATGGTCTTAACATGGTATTACCATGCCCAAAAACATGGTAATATCATAGAACATAGTTTTGTCTGTAGAGTTCATAAAATTTGTCCATGTATAGAAGCATGAAGCACGTTCTCTGAGATGCTGCATACCTGTCTTGAACTATTTCTCTTGCATGAGTTGTGTCCAGGCGTCTGTGTGGGTGTCTGCTGCCAGCTGAGGCATTTTATCTTTGTTGTCTGTGTTTTCCTGCCAGATTTTCTCTGTTTTTCCTTTTCTTAGTATGAATATGCATATTGAGTGTGACATAACTCTTTTGTGTCTTGTTTTGTGTTTGTGAGTGTTAGTACATGCTGTGTATGCATACATCTACATATCATGAATACGGTTACACACACACTCACACACACACACACACACACACACCTCTTGATAATGATATGTTTTCTTTTGGAGATGCACAAATAAGTAATTTCAGTGATATTACTCTCTGGTACCATTGTTCCTGATTTTCTGGCACAAAGGAAACAGTGAAATACAGACTTACTGTTATTTTCAATGTATTTGTTACTATGCAAGTATGCTTATTGGTTACGTGAACCTCTAACAATAGTTACACAGTCATTTTTGTGTAAGTTGTATCAGCCTGTAACAGTCCCGCAGTTATTCATATTTTTTATAAAGTGTGTCCTTCCTTATTTATTAATGTGTGTGTTTGTCCTACATAGCCACATGACCAGGTGATATGCTAAACATTTCCATATTTAAATAGATGAGACTGTGGGAATGCACTTTATGCAAATGATCTTTTATCCACCATATCCTGCAGTGTTACAGTGGCACGTTTGGCTCGGTGGTCTGCACTAAATTTAGTATGCTTCATATTTCAGAATGTCTGCTCATGTGTTAAGTGTCTGTTTACACACCCTAGATATTTAATTCTCCTTACAGCTGCATCTGTATAATGTTGCACACCTGAAGAGGCCATAAATTACATTCACTGCTTTCTGTTTTCAGGTGAACATGCCTGAACTAGCGCTGCTGCGTTTCGTAGTTCTGGATGATGATTATATAGGTGATGACTTCATTGGCCAGTACACCATCGCTTTTGAGTGTCTACAGCCTGGATACCGCAATGTGCCCCTGCTGGGCCTCTCTGGAGACCCTTTGCCCCATGCCAGCCTGTTTGTCCACATCGCCATCACTAACCGCAGAGGTGGTGGAAAAGCCCAGAGACGTGGTCTGTCCGTCAGGAGAGGAGCACGGCGTGGACGAGAGTATGTCACTCTGCGTAACACAGGAATCAAAGTGCTGGATGACACTTTCCGCCCAGCCAGTGGACCCTTGCGAGAAGCTACAGACCTGCGAGAGGATGCACTGGTAAGGGAGGTTGTGCATGTTCAGACAACAGTAATACTGGCAATTTGACTTCTTCTCTACTTAGCAGCCACACCTTGCTGACAAGACCAGGTTACACATGTAGGAATTTCCATTCTGGTTCATGTTTATGTAGATTAGTGTGGTTTGGTGCTGGTCAGCCAGCATGCTTTTTCCATGTGATTAGACTCATCCAAAGATCCAGAAAGGTCACAAAGGCATTGTAAAATGAATCAATAAGATTCAAGCGGTTTAGGTTTTGTGTAGACATACAATAGCTTCATAAAATGAACATATTCAGATTAGGCTTGCATGCCTGTACTTTCAGAGGAGAGACAGAAACTTCTCATGTTTCATAAAAACAATATTAACTTCTGTTTTATGGTATTGGAATGACATGAGGTTGAGTAAATTAAGAATTTTATTTTTTTTCAGGGGGTGAGCTACAGTATAGACCTTAATCAGTTTAGACACTGTTGAATTTAACACAATCAAAACAACACTGTGAGGGATAGACTTCAAAATCACACACTGTATAAAGGTCCTCACAACTTTCAAAACTGTTTTATGAAGTTATTATTCTGTTGAAAGTTATTTAGAAAGTTGTTTCATCAGCTGAACTCTATCGGTATGTTGTTTAATAACAGACAGCCCGTTGGAATTACTGCACTTCTATCCGTCACAGCCTTGTTTTCATTCCTGTCAGAAATAAGTAAGGTCTATCTCTTTATGCTTGGGGCTGTGCTGGGGGCTAGCATCCTGATACGGTTTTAAAAAGTTATCAGTTCACAGCATAGAAACCTATAATTTAAAAGCTAAATACCAGTAGTAAATAATTTGTATTCTTATTTTATTGGAATAATTTCTTAACATTTTAGAATTCAGTAATTTATTGTATTTCTAAATATTTTATATTATTTCTATCATATTCAATGGGTGCACCTTTTACTAAAACATTTCATTTTAAATGGGTGTATTTTGTGAATGGATGTATTTTGTGATTGGATGAGGCCACATTAGTGTCTGCAAACATTGGTCCATCTAGATGGACGGCTGGCTCTCCCAGTCAGAGCGGCCTAAATGTTATGGTTTGGAAATAGCGAACAGAAATATGAAGTAGATTTTGTCAGTGCAAATAGTGCTGTTCGGTGTTTGTAAATGTGTCACTCACTAATAACATGGCCATGTCAGACACTGAAAACAGATATAGGGTAGAGTATCTGTGGGGTCAGGTGACAGGGACGGGATCAGTTGCCACCGCAGTGTGTTTAGGAAGAGGAGTTACTCCACATCCAAAATTACTGTGTTCACAAAACCTGTTGCTGATCTCAGAGATAAACACACAGTTAGACAGCAGCTCCGAAAACTACTTATTTGAATCTTGTATTTGCAATTACTGTTATCTGTCTGATCCAATGGTCCTTTTTCAGTATGATTATGAATCTTTTACCTCACACACCACTGGTAATAGACTTGTTTGTTTGATGATTTTAGCCAAGTGGTGTTCTTATCATTTTTTTTTTCAAAATAAAAGCCACTTGGTTGGATTTTTATTTATTTATTTTTTAATACCTTTCCATTGTCTACTTCATGGGGTCACTGTACACCCTGACCCCTATTTTGCTGTATAATATATATATATGAGCCACAACGATGTCCACTTTATTCACAGCATATCCTGTGGACTTCTTTCTCATACAAATAAACACAGATATACAGACCAATCGCCCACATGAAGCCCCCTTAACACACACGTACATCTCCAAATGGCTTTGTTAATCACGGTTGTGGGTGGGTGATTCTGTCAGGTGGAAAATAGAAACGGGCTCTCTATCTGCCACATTGTAATGAAGGGAAATGTATGATAAAAAGCTGAAATATGATTAGCTGAGGCCTTTGTCATAACAGACACAGAAAGCTGTTAAATTGCACAGGTTTGTCCGTCTGTATAAAGAAAAGAAGTCATTTTTTTGGATCTGCCTCGAGAGTAGCTTTACATAATAAAGTCAGTGTCAAACAATATAAATGTCACCATTTATTTCAGGTTTTTAATTCTTTTTTTTTACAAGATCCTGCAGTTGTGATTGTATACTTTTAGAGTACTCTGTACTATGGTATTTAAAAGTTTGGGGTCCTTTTTTATTTTTAAAAGAATATTATAAGAAATTAATTCATTTAGCAAGGCAACGTAAAATTTATCAAAAGTGTATAATGTACTGTATGAAGTTATTAAAGATTACTATTTTGAACAAATGCTGTTCTTTTAAACTTTCTTGTCTTTTAAAGAAAAGGAAAAAAATATTCCACAAAAATATTATCAGTGGTGAAAGCGGTGCTGCTTAATAAGAAATATTTCTTGTGCGTGAAATTAGCACAATAGAAGGATCATGTGACACTGAAGATAGGAGTGATGGTTGCTGGAAATTCAGCTTTTCCATCACGGGAATAAGTTATATTTAAAAACAATTGTAATAATATTTCGCAATATTTGTTTTACTGTGTTTTTTATCAAATAAGAGCATTAGAGACGTCTCAAGAACATGCTACCCCAATCCCAAAATTATGCACATTTTTATGTTTTTTTTTTTTTTTTTTTTGTTTGTTAACATGACATTTTTGTGCTTATCTTATTGTCATGTTATGTTCTATTATCTCTTTCTCTTGGACTTGCTGAACTATTTGTGTTAACCAGGTGTGTGCCTGTGTGTTCATGTTTTCTCTTTCTTTAGAGCGCCACAGTGGCTTTTAAAGAGCAGTGTGGGCTCCCCCCGATGGCCACACTGAAGCAGTGCATCCAGAGCTTAGCCACGAGGCTGCAGAGTCCAGAAGGGACCCCAAGTGCCACACTCACTCTGAAGGAAGGTTACCCTTGCCTGGAACCGGTGGGAAACTTGACTGATGCCACGCGTAAACTGCTAAATGGTTATGACACAGTAAGAGGATGGTGAATTTAATGTCATGCATCATTGCCACTTGTTTTTTTTTTTTGGGCTGTCTGTGGTTCCGTTTCATAGATTATAATAGACCAACTTTATGCTTATGCTAAATTTCCCAGGCAATCACTAATGTGCAGATAAAACCATTTCCTAAATGTTAGGCTATTACCTGCATTACCTGCCATTACAATGGCATTTGTCTTTTTATCCATCCCACGTGTGTGTGTGTGTGGGAGTAAGAAGAGGCACATCGGAGTGAGTAAGACATTTCAGGCTTTAGTAACCATCCTCCTCCTCTCCTTTTGTAAGTTCCCTCATTCTCTGTCTCTCCCTGTGGGTTGACTCTGGGTTCTGGTGTGTGTTTGAGACCCGGGGAGTCAGACAGCACTGACTGGCAGCACTGCATTTTATAAATATCTGCACTGTGAGAGAGGGCAGCAAGGGTCTTCTCAGAATTTTATTGCTTAAAGATCACTTTTCCATAGTTCATAATAGAGTTCTCAGATGTGTAATGTTTGAGTAATGTTTTTGTCATGTCAGAAATGAGACAGTAGTTTGTATAGAGTAAAAGTATAGACCTATGAAATGAATGAATGAATAATGTAATATTTAGCTTGGATGAGTCATTAAGAATTTCATGCAAAATTATGAGCAGTTTCTCATTCTTTTGGGAGACTTGAGATCAGCAAGGTTATTTTTTGAGGAAATTAGTCCTTTGGGTTCACATTTTTTTCAGGCATACTCATAAAATTTGTGTATGTGTACAATATTGTTGAATACTTTGGAGATTGATTAAATGTTTTCATGTTTTTGAAAGAAGGCTTAATTTATGTTTTAATGCAGTAATGTTATGAAGTATCATTACATTTTAAAATAACTGCTTATTTCTTTTTATATATCTTAAAATGTAATTTATTCTTGTAAAGACAATTCTCAGCAGCCATTACTCCAGTCAAATGATCCTTCAGAAATCATTATAATATGCTGATTTGGTGCTCAAGAAACATTTATTATTATCAGTGTTGAAACCTGTTGTACTGCTAATGCTTTTTTTCCAGATTCTAGCACTTTTTCTTTTTTTTATGATGATGAATAGATAATTCAAAAGAACATCATATATTTGAAATAAGCATCTTTTGTAACATTGTAAATGTCTTTTCTATCACATTTGATCTATGGAGTGTGTCTTTGCTGAATGGAAGTATTAATTTCTTTATGAAAATATATGAGCAGATCATAAAATATTTCCTGTCTGCATCCTTCTTCAGATGATCTCTGCCAGCAAACAGCTAATAGAGAATGCAGATGGAGTGCATGAGAGAATCGCACAAGTGCAGAAGGAAGGTGAGTAGAGGTGTGGGAGAGATGAGTGGGGATGAATCATCTTTTATTTTCTTTCCACCGAATGATGTTTCAGTCAGGCCCCAGAGGATGTGTGAAAATCTTGAAACAATTCATAGATTTTTCAAATTTGCATTCAGAGTAGATCCTATTATCTACAACACACACACAGTCCCCTATCAACACTTTGAAACACTGCCTTTTATCTTGAAAAGTGCTGAAAATACCTTCACAGAGTTGTTTTGAAATGTAATGAAATGAGATGTAAGTCTACACATTATCCAGTGTTGATGAGGTACTTATACTAGTGATGCTCTAGTAGTGTGACAGCAGGACTGGTACTGTTTATCTCGTGGGGCCCCCCTTTGGCAAAATCGCAGTGGGTCCCCCACCACTGGGGGTCCCTTGAAATGTCACACACTTTTCATCCCACATGCAGTGGCTCTTTTTTTGTAGCTTTTCCAGTAACAAGCCACAAACTTTTCTCCAAAGCATATCTGTTTTTGTAGCATGACAAACCACAACACTGCTGTTATGTGAAATTTTACTGGACGCGCAGCTTTATAACCAAGTTAGTCGACGCAATATTCAAAGAATGTAGCTTTGGGAAGTCTGATTCATTTTTTTTTTTTTTTTTTTTTTTTGTGTGTGACTCTTTTCATTCTGGCAGTGTCATGTAAATAAACAATTCACCATTTAAATAAATCATTCACAGTCCCTGCATGGAGCATTCTGCCTTTCTTTTTATATTTAATGTAGAAAATTGTGCTTTTTTCAATGTGTTTTCAACCCAGTTTTTTAAATGTGGGTGTTTTTAAAAATGTTTAATATGTTTAAATACTATATGATCTTTCACCCTATAATTGAGATACATTAATTAAACCCCTCAATGTTTTATGCTAAAAATGATCAATTAACTATTAATGAATGAAAATTATGTAATAATAGTAATGGTAAGAATTCATAAAACACTTTAATTGAAAATGTATATTGTTACTATATTTTTTGTAGCCACAGTAACTACTTTTTCAAAAGAGTAGCTTGACTGTTGTTGAAGTACTGTAAATTATGATAGATGGACAAATTACAGTTTTACCATGGTAACTACCAAAATACTGCAGTTATACAGCTAATACTGTCAAATCTTAAGGAAAGGAAATGACAAGATCATTAAATGCTTTCTACCAGTATAAGAATATCATCACTGTCTGTTTGTAGCCTCATTATCTCTCACACAAATATTTTTTTTTACCCCCAGTTACACATATACGAGGCACTTAGGTCAAAATACTGTGTTCTTATTTCCTTAAGAGGGTATACTGATGAAATAAGAGCGAGTGAGTGAAACAGCACAGCAGATTAGGAACGAACGTGCAGCTTACGGAGGCCATGCCAAGATTCATCAAGGGAAGCACAATATTATCTAACCAGAGGATGAATGAGTACATATCATCCATTATTTGGCAGCTCAGTTCCTGCAGAAGCATGTTTGCACCATAAATGGCATTTTGTAAATCTCAAGCCAGAGAAAAAAAAAAAAACAAGTTAAAATGATACATGTTATGTATTTGTTTTGTTATATGTCCTCTTAGGAATGGTGTTTCATGAAGACCTGCCCAGGTTGGGAGAAAAGGAAAATCTAAAAGGCCGTAAACAAAGTAAAGCTTTGGAAAGCTTCACTTGGAACATCACTGTGCTGAAGGTAAATAGCGTGAGCTTCTCTTTCCCTCCCTCAAATAGCCTTGAATTTTTGGATAATGTTTTCACTCTGCTTTTAGACGAGAGGGAGAAAGGCTTCTGTTGTTTTGAAATTCTATCTTGCAAACGTTAGTTGTTTGACCTTATAAATATAGCGTGTGTGCAGTGGACTTTTGAAATGAGCAGGTCCTAGTAGGTTTTAGTTGATTGGAAATTCATGTTTCAGTTCCATTTGATGTTTATACAGTTTATGGGTTAAACGATTATGCAACAGCTTTTACCTCACACTTGGGACTATAAACAAGAGACATTGCCATAAAAGCTCTGTAAAACCAAGTCTCTTCAAAGTCTTGTTGTTTGGCTATTATTAATAGTCGCTGTATTTTTAGAGCTTTGGTCAATAAATCTTCCATGTCCTTTAAAGAGGACATACATTTTTAATTATTTTGTTTTTCCCACTGAGGTCCACTAAAAATAAATAAATAAATGTTTTGTTTAAAACATCGTTTAGTAGGGGTGTAACGGTTCACAAAATTCACGGTTCGGTTCGATACGATACACTGATGTCACGGTTCGGTTCGGTTCGGTTCGATACGTTTTAGATACAGCAAAATGTAAAAACATCTCAACTTTTCAGAATGCCGCAAGCGCACCGCGGGTCATGTGACAAGAACCAACCAATCAGCTTCATCCTTTCCCGTAACAACGTTGAGAGCTCAGCCAAGATGAAGGAACAGCTGTTCACAGTTGTATATGGATTGCAATTTTGAAATAAATTCAGTAGCAGAGCTACTGCAAGCGATTTTTAGAGCTGCAAATCCATTTATCCTTCGCTGAAATTTCCGCGTCTCATGGAGAGAGCACGTCATTGTTGCTTAGCAAAGACAGACGCCTCATGAGCGCTTCTGCCCGAGCGCTTTGGAAAGGAGGAGAAAGACGCGCTTAGCGTTTTCCATGCGTTTTTAGGCACGATATGTGAACGGCCCCTAAGGCGCTCGCTCGTTGCAAAATGTCTAATGCATTTAACAGACCAGAAATATAAGATCCTAAAATAACCAACAGGTCTGGTGTTTGGGTTGGATTCCCTGTAAGCTATAGTGTCTAAATGCTGCAGGGATAGTTTGCTGCGTGCATGTTTCTCCTTTTTTTCGTCTTTTCCCAGATAGTACTGACGCATATATCCCAGATATTCCCGCTGGTTTTTTTTTTTTTTTTTTTTTGTAATCCCGCTGGTGTACCCTGTCATGTTGCAGATGCGACATACCGTTGTTTTTTTATCCACCACTCTCTTGCCATCACCATTATAGCTTAAAGGGAATCCAAAGTGCACCCAAACACCAGACCTGTTGGTTATTGGAGGATCTTCTCATTTCTAGTCTGTTAAACGCATTGGCTATTTTGCAACGAGCCTTCAGCGCGTACTGAGTGAGCGAGCGCCTGCTGAGTAGCCTAACATAAACATATAAGATGGTGTTTTTTTCTTCTTCAGGAGTGTCAGGGGCGTTGCCTGTTACGTTGTTTGGGTTATTGGGCTACCTTGTTGAACGCATATCATTATATTTCTTTCTCTCTCTTTTTTTTTTTTTTTCAAATATAATTAATTACTCCAACGAACCGTTCGGTATACATAATGCGTACCGCGTACCGAACCGAAAGCGTCGTACCGAACGGTTCAATACGAATACGCGTATCGTTACACCCCTATCGTTTAGTATTCATTGTCACTTCCCAACAGGATAATTTTTGCTGTTGTGACTTGTATATGAAATACTTTGCAGTGAAGCACATCCAAGTGACAAAACACAAATGAATTGTTCACAGTAAAATGAAAATAAGATTCATGAAATAGATGGAGTGGTTAATTGACATTATCCTCATGCAACAGTGGTTTTAAATAAATCAGTTTGATTGAATTATTTCATGATACAATGATTCACTCAAAGAGACAGCCACTTGTCGCCACCTACTGGTGTAAATATGTAACCTGCGTAAAAGGTCATTGAAAAATCCCACTGCTAATGCACAGACTGTGAACCTAATCAAATTCATGCACCAGAGCTAACTGATGTATGTAGCTAACTGATGCTAACTGAACCTCATAACCAACCCGGTTTATTTAATTCATGTGTCTCTCTTTTTAGGGTCAGTGTGACCTCCTGCGCGGTGCTAAGCTAGATGCTTTGGATTCGTTGAGGCAGCTGGCTTTGGCCTGTGAGGCGTCCGGCCTGATCTTGAACTCTGACGGTCACTACGCCCCTCACGGTCTGTCCTCCAGACGTGGCAGTAACCATGGCAATGGTCGCATCTGAGCCCCAGAGACGCGCATAGGCATTGAGAGAGCGTTTGTTCATAGTTGAATGAATGGATGATTGTTGAACAGACAGAAAGACAGAGTGTCTCAGATGGACAGATGCTAGTCAGGAACATTTGTCCCTTATTGAAATGGTTGCTTGTTCTAGCTCAGCATTGACCAGATGTTATTTGAGGACAAATTAAGGAATGTTCTTATCAAGACACACTGAATGAAGGACGTAAAAGGAATTAAAACGAATTCCTCAGCGATATTAAATGACTGATGTCAACAATGTAGATTTTGCTGGATTGAAAAACGTCCCCGCAATATTTAAGAGGACTTTAGTGTTGAACTCCTTGCAGTTCACAGACTAGAAATGTTATTTCGAGCATAAAGAACAATCTAATTATAGATCTAAAACTGCAACTTATGTTGAATACAGAAGACTCATTAGTCTTTCCCCTTGTTCACGACAAGACCACCAAAGCGTGAGGTTTGTTTACTCAGGTTAGCACATCTCAGAAATGCTTTTAGAAGGTCTGACATTAGTCTGCATCATCTTCAGGGCTGTATCTTCATCTGTGCTATCACTCAAATAGATTGACATGTGATGCCCAAGAGCAGGACAGCACCATTTCTGCCCCCAAGCCCTATCCAGTCCAAAGTGTAGGGTATATAACTGGTGCCTCTCTGTTAAAGGCAACCATATCCTCATCTTCCAGTGACACAGATCGTCTTCAGATCATTAACAATGCAGAATGAGCTCAAGAAGGCTTTGTTAAAATACTGCATAGTGCTCCCTAACGGTGTTAACTGAGCCGGTTACTCAATGGGACGACAAGTACCGATTATACCACATATCCATGTAACGTGTATGGAGTTCAGCACCCCCATCAGATTGGAACAGTGTTACAAAATAATGAACTACGGTTTGGTTGAAAAGTGACTTTATTTCTAACACACATTCCTTGGCTTGATTGGATGAAGGCTTCCAATGAGTCTGCTGGCATGGTCACCGTCGCTTTTTTTTGTCATAACAAAGACAAAAATGCTACTAAACATGGCAAGAATTGGTGCCGTTGTTTGATTAAAAAATAACTAATGATTATAAACAGCTTTAAGCACTGAGAGGACTTAAGTAGATAAAAATCTAAAGTATAAACTGTTTTACAAGTTCATTGTGTAACATTTGACCGTGTTGTAATAGACAAGGAAAACATTGGCAGTGTTTTGTCTACTGCCGTCAAAGACACTTACAACAGACTAGTTTTTCAAGTTTGCACCTTTTCTTTTCATTTTAACAGAGCAACAGAAATTAGATCTGTGAGATTGGAAAAGTAGATATATATATTATTTTTCTTATGGTAGACAAGTAGAAGTGTTGATACGTTGTGTGTGTGTATGTGAACGTAACTGTGCGAGAGCGGTGCTAATGTAAATGTGTGTGAGAATGTGACCAGTCTGTTGCCTGATTGATTTGGGCAGTTGTTTTTAAAGGAAACCCTTACTGTTGGTTGATGTCAGACATTTTATTTTATAGGACCCAGTGAGCATGTTCACAACAGTGAATATGAAGAAATTGATAATGAATGGAATGAGAAAAGGCATGTAATGTCCACATGAGCAGACGTCCTGTTTTGTGTCTTTTACTCTCCTTTTCAACACTTTTACTCTACTTTGTACTGTTCCTTAATGCTTTATATGTATTTACTTTTCTCCTCCTTTGTCTGTGCCCTTGTTTTTTTCCTATTCTCTGTTTTTGACTGAAGGGCGAACAGTTCATGCCTGTTCTGTGAGAAGTTTTTGTGCACGTTCACGTCTGACCTGAATGTGTACTGATTCCTAAAGTGTTCCTTAAAAACAAATTGTTCACTTAAGCGTGAACATAAATGTTTTGTTAATTATATAAGAGAATTGTAGATATAATATATTTAATTGTCCCATTTGTAATCCATCCATGCGTTTGTAACGCGTAACCCTTGTTCCTCTGGCCCCTAGACTTGTAACCTGTAGATCTGGGTACCTGTATAGGGGCCAAAATCTAAATAATGAATACCCAGTCACAGTATTAGCTTTCTGTTCCAGTTACGATGACTCTTGAGACCAATCAGACATGTGAAGTTAGTTGTCTCACTTTAGATGGGTACAATTACTCTTATGAGGAAACCGATACAAATATAATGTGTCGATGACGAGCAAAATGAACCCCCATTGAGGTGCACTTTAAACTAAACCGAGCAATCCATCTTGATTCCTGCAGTATTAGGTAGTGGTCAACATCTCAGACAGTGCAATATTACTCTACTGTTTGACGTTAAACATAATGACTAGTTTAGTGAGGAGCATTAATCCAGCTGTCCCTAATTTGTCGTTTCTGCTTTTTCCCCCGATGTGTGGTAACTGTGCATTTGTCGTGTCTCCCTTTCCTCTGACTCTTAAAAATTAAATATATTCTTTAAAATATTGTTTGGTTGCATTTTTGTTAGCAGTCGTTGTCCTTGTATAAATGGAGAGTATTTATTAAAGGTGACAAGCGTGCGTTAAACAAAGTAAACTTCAAAGCGATGTTGCTTTTATTTTGAAATGATGCTTTGTATTTTATAACATTAACAAGTTGATGTAACACAGATGTGCCCCAGACTAAATAAAGTTATCTTTTACTGACTGCTGTCTCTTCTGTTAACCGTCACGGTTCTGTCCTATCAATACTGCTGGAGCACTTTAGCCATTTAATGACATGTATTTGGATATGTTGGTTAACAGGACGCTTGTCCAATCTACTTAACATTATTTTGTGGGGAAACAGTAGCGATCAATAACGATCATGGGAAAATATTCAATGTAACCAGCAGATGGAGGTGTTTCCAGTCTTTAAAATCTGGTTAATTGCAGGCCTGTTGCTATACAGAAGATATCTCATGCCTGTCAAGCCTATTTTAATTATTTATTCAAATATTTCTTATGTGTACCTGAAACTTATTTTGACTTAACTGCATTATAGCATGTAATCAAGAATTGAAAGTATTTTAAGTGCTTTATTATTGTAGTAAAGCACTTAACTCGAATTTCAAAACTTGCACACAATTACATTTTCAAAAAACAAAAATATCATTATTTTTACTTATTGTGATATAATTTTAATCTCCCAAGATCAAATTATACATTTTCTTAGATCTTCATGGCTTAAATATGTTCTTTTTTTGTCTGTCATACTGAACAAACAAGCCAATTAAAATTTAATTCCACAAATTTATGTCTGTATCTTATGAAATCCATTTCAATGTAAATTCTAAATGACCGCAGATTTCTCATTTGTCACTGCAACATGTAAGTTGACCTAAGGCCTTATAACTGGTAACATGCATGTCCAATTCGACTCGAGTAGTGTGAATATGTTTATGTTACACTTCTTTAAGCAACTAATGTAAAACAACTATAGAATCAGCTGCTTCTGAATGTAAAGTTATGACTCTTTCAGGATTTTGGTATCAAAATCATACTCACAAACCACCTCTAAAACTAATCAGTTAATCAGTAAAAAAGTAAGAATTAAAGCTTTTTAAGTAAAAACACATTTTACATTTTTTTTTTTCATACTTTTTCTCCGGTATTGGCTGGATAATTTTAACAGTGATATATGGACACTCAAGCTTTACCTTATGTAAGTTATGATGCATGAACGAAGATTAAAATAAATTGATGAACAGATACAGTCTAGTTTTGCCTTAAAGCAGTGCACTTAAGTATTTCCCCATCATCATCAATATATTCTTTCTCATATAGGTTGGCTGCTATCAACAGTGAAACACCTTTTGGTCTATATGACCAACTGTAACCTGTTGTTAGCAAAAATACCTCTTGGTGGAGACAGTGACATAGAATTAAAGTGAGAAATGAATATCCATACCGTTGTCTAGTAGTCTACTTATTTGAAAAGGCAGAAAACAAATTCAAAATTGAGATAAATATATTCATAAAATATTCATTTTATTATTGTTGTTCATTTATTTTTCGTTAATGTTTTCCTCGAGTTTATCCAATCAGTGATGTTTTATTTATATTTGTCTTTGTCACAATTAAAAACGTATATATATATATTTTTAACAAGTTGTCGCTAAAAAAAAGAAAATTCTAACTTGAAGTGCTCTGATTGTGACCCTAAGCATGGCTGTGGTGTTCTCTGCCCATTGCACATGGCACTGTGTTTTATAGACGCGCGCCCCACTGGAGCAGATGTAAGATTTGACATTGTGCCAAGCGGACAGGTGAAATGACAGGCTGACAGCCTTTAATTCAGCAAACATCTGCCTGCTTTCTCACGAGAGTCAGAGTGCAGCTACGAAGACATTTTTCACTTTTAAAACACTTTTAAGACCGTCTGACGCTCTATAATGGCCAGAGCGTGGTCAATTAGTTTTTTTCTAAACATCCATTTTAGATGTTTGCCATAAACCTTAGGTCTTCAGAGAAGTTATTTGTGTTTTATGATGTCTCCGAACTATTTTTGAGGGGTTTAGATGTGTTTGTATTGATGTACAGTATCTTAAGCGGCACAGTTCATTTAGACCTCGAAGAAAAGTTTAAGAATAATTGGATTTCTTCTGGTGACTTTTACTTAACAGCGGTGAGAGCAATCAAATTCTTGACACAGCTAGTGTTAAAACAGCTAGCCATTAGCAGCTGGAGCTCTTCGTGTTTTTGTCACTTCGCGGGGACGTTTCTTTTGCCAGAGGCGCTCACCAGCGATGACGCTGTGCTTCCCAACACTAATAGAGCCCTGTTAATTTTAGCCTGGCGTGCGCCTCGGAGGAGAGCCACTTTGAGTTTAATTACAGTCTTCCCGAGGCAGCAATTTCACTATGATTTTGGTGGAGAAGAGGAAAAAAAGCGCGAGAAATGATCACCTCTTAAAAGTGTCTAAATTGCATCTTATTTTTCCCCTCTTTTTAACCACAACAAAAGGGATGGGCACAATAGCGCGGCATGTTTCCTCCCAATCTAGCGCGCTGTGACCAATTACCAGCGCCATTATCTGAGCTGTATTAAAGATGGCACAGGAGGACTGATGAGGCGTGATTGAAAAGTTTGTCAATGTAAAGTTCGCTTCCAAGCATGTTGCGCTTCCTCTCTGAGCTACAGCACATTATTAGCTGCCTATCTTTCCTCCATATAAACAGTTCTTTCAATATACTTTTAAACTGTGTCAAGTATGACTGTATTTAATGTAAAAATGCACTCTTGACTTCACTTCATGATGTGTTTCAGGTTTGGACTTTTGGAAATGTCCTGGACTTTCAAACACATTGTGATCTGGGTGTGACAGAATCTTAATTAGAACCTCAGAAATTAACCAGGGATCAGGATCAACATGCACAATTTATATTATATTATATTTATTATTTATTATATTTTATTCTTGGTCTAAACTTGGCATTTAAATTTAGACACTTTAAAGACATTAGATTATTTGCATTTAATTAAATTGATATAAATTGATTCAGGGGCATATGATGTAATGATGATAACTGAAAATAACTGATGCTATAAGTTAGGCTATAGATAATCTTTACCTTGGGACTGGATTGAATCAGTGAGTTGAATTTAAGAACTGAATGAGGAATCTTTCAGACCAGTTTTGTAAAACAAGTCACCTGAATCATTGAAAAGATTTGTCTCAAAAGAATGATTTTTTTTTTCTTCAAAAAATCGGACATTGCCATGCCCTGAATAAGTGAAGGACTACATCAGGATCCATTTAATTTTCAGCATCTATAATGTACGGTATGTGTTTAGAAAACTTGCAAAAAATGGAGTACAATTAATATGGCTAATTTGAGCTTTTTCCATGCATCTATAAGCTTGAAAGCTTCAGAATTTCTTATTTTGTGATTCACAGAAGTCGTGAAGGTTTGGAACAACATGAGGGTGAGTAATGACAGAATTTTACCCCTTTAATAGATGTTTATTTTTTTTATTAAATTACACTGCCTTTACACTATACAAAAAATATATCTATATATATTACAAACATTATATATTATGAAAAAAATGTAAGAAATTATGTAATATATGGCGAATTTAGTCCTAACAGGCATCAGCAACATCCTGTATGACTTTATATGAAGTTGAGAGCAGACTGATGGGTCATGCATTGGCCTCTATAAAACAGCAGTCAGATTTAAATAGCTACATTTCCTCCTTCAGCTTTTGAAGCAGAAAGATGATGCCTGATGGTCTGAAATCATTGTCTATTGTTTAAGCGTAAGGCAGAGTTGAGTTGTTTGGTATGTGTAATTGTCTCTCAGTATAATACTGCATGTGTGAGAGTAAGCCCCGTGGACTGAGCACCACCCCCCACTGATGAGAGGATACCTGTGCAATCAGACGACACACCGAGAGCCATTGTATCATAATCACTCTCATTCACACACTTCAGCTTTCATCCTCATGATTCATTATCCTTCTGTCAAAGTCATTTACCCTTTCTTTCTCTTCTGGCCCTTCACTTCTGTTACTTCTCATGAGTCTCAGTTACTCTGTCGTTGTTTCTGACTCTTCTCTTCTCTTCTCTTCTCTTCTCTTCTCTTCTCTTCTCTTCTCTTCTCTTCTCTTCTCTTCTCTTCTCTTCTCTTCTCACCATTGTTCTCATATTGTTTCTTAACTCTCCTGTTCTCTATACTTTTCCTTATCCTTCTTTCCTCTGTGTAGTACCATCTTTTTCTCTCTCTCTCTCTCTCTCTCTCTCTCTCTCTTTTGCATCTGAGCATCACTTGCTGGGATAAAGAAGAGGCCTGTGTGATTAGCACACAATGTCTTTCTGCCATTTATCTTTCATCATTATGGTGACTCCTCTTGGTTCTTTCTTCCCCGCTTTCTGTCTCTTATAGTGCAGGAGTTGTTAATGGCCCGCGTTGCTTCAATTGGTTTCTAAATGCTTATGAGCGAGGGTCCAACTGTGCGCTTAATGAACAGGTATGACTGGGTAATTACAGCAATCTCAGCCCCCTCCCAAACACACACACATGCTAGCCTGGACCACACAAAGCCCAACGGGACTGAGGAAACCAGGCCCTGCAGGAGTCTGCAGAGGCGGAAAGAAAGGGCAGGAATATAGAGAGAAACTGAACAGAAAAACAAAGGAGACTGAACAGAGAGATTTAAATGTAGTAACTGGCTATTATCGGTCATTTAGATAAATGCTCGAGACGCTGGAGAGCGTAAATGCTGGAGATGCATTTGGTACACAAGTGTGTTGATGCTAGAGAAAAAAAACATGGATGCTTCACTAAAATGTTTGAATTCTACAGATTCTGAGCACTTTATTTTTTTTTCAGATAAAACTTTTTGTATATGTTCTTGCATTACAGGAGTGATATGAGCCATATAGAAAAATGAAAATAGCAGACAGTTTTTTGACGGATGAACTAACAAACAACCACCTTGCAAAGCCGTATCAACCTAGGCTGGCATCATGGAGGTGAGTTTTGAATATCCCAGCGCCACTCATATTTTCTTCAGAGAATGTAAAATCTAGACTAAAGAGTGACCTAAATGTTTTCCAAAGTTTATGCAACTGCTTTAAAAATAAAAACTTCACTCTGAAACATCTCTCGGAGTCCCTTCCGTTCTCTCTCAATCTGTTTGCTCCTGTCTGTCTTCAGGCAATGGGTGAAGTTCTGCTCCCTATGGCCGTCTGTCATAACCACAGCATCCACTGCGCACACACACCCCAACCAGGGATATTTTATCATAGATTTTTTTTGGAGAGAAGCCAAGTGAGTTACTGAAGGAAGGGGTAGAGATCACATCAGTGTGGCAAAGTCCACTAAGAAAGAAGGCGAGAGGAGAGAGGAAGAGGGTGGGCACGGAGAACACCTTAAAATTAGTGCAAATAACAGAGCCTGTCCTGGGACTCCCACTGCTTGTATACATTTGTTTAAACATTGTGCCAGTTTCTGAAAAATGGAGGCACACGCACAGGCAAACAGAAAGAGGGAGAGTCAGAAAACTGTGGTAGTTATGGGGCTAAAGAGTGGGTCGACACTTTGCCAGATGCCTTCTTCTAAATGAACGCAAATCCTCGAAGGGGCGTTGGGCATCTTGTTTTGCCGGTCCCTGAGGACGCAATCACGGTGCGCTACTGTCTGCAGGGAGAGCAAGGAGAGGTAAAGGGGCTCGACGCAGGGTGTCTGTTCTGTATGAGCCCCTGGTTTGACACGGCCAGGCAGCTGGTTAATTCATTAAACCAAGGCTCTAATATAAACAGCCATTCATTTCACTCTCTGACAGTGTGCCGTCTGGACAATGTGAAGCACCCAAATATAACTGCCATACTGTGTTTATGTGTGTGTATGTGTTCGGGGGGAAATATGAATGTTTATGTGTACATGATGTTGTATCTGAGCAGTCAGCGAATACGTGGGAGAGGGGCCAGCCAGCGCTTTTCATTCTAAACACAGGACGTTTTGAGAGACGCATGGAGAGGTTTGGCTAATTGGCAGGACTTACTACATTGCTATGGCATTTCTCTGTACAATGCAATAGAACCGCAGATATGTATGTAGGTATGAGCACTTTGACATGTTTCTACAATGCAGACAGACATTTTTGACAAAAAATGAGGCCATTTAGCATTTTTTAAATCCGCATTTGTAAATAAATGTGAGTCGCCAAAGAGTAATAAATGTATAATTATTTAACATTTAAATTCACTATAATTAAAAATGTGTAATTTAAATGATATTTGTAAAAAAATTAAAATAAATCTAAATTTATGTAAAAAAAAATCATTATTAATTCTGGTTTATTTATCATAAGGAAACTGAATGGCCAAATACTGGTATACAATACAAAATAAAATACTGTTTAAATACTGTATAAAATACTGGTATGCTAGTATGCTACTGAACACAGACATAGTGATGTAAATATTTCTACATGTAGCCCTTCATACAACTGCAGTTACAGTTAATGTAACTTTTTTTTCTTTTCTTTTTTTGAGTAATGTGACAAAATTCAACACTGGTTCAGGAAAAATGTTTTAGTTTAATTCTGTATATTTATATAAATAGAGGTAGTTTGCTGATTATTACTTTTTAAAGGCCTATTTATTGATTTGTACAGAGGCATTTGAAACACATACACCGGCACAGCAGAGTGAATGACAGAGGCCTCCTGCTGCGCCTGCACTGTGTTGAATTGTTTAGTAGATCACTCTCCTTCTGAAGCTTTTAGCTCCATGTCTCCATTTCACCTTACAAAGACTGAGAGAGGGAGAAAAAATCATGAAAAGAGGCTCTCTTATGTGTTCTTAAGGTAAAATGAAAGTCATTTCAAAAATGGGAGGACAAACTAGTGCTTTGAAAAAAAAAAACTGGAAAACTGTACAATTCTCAGCAGTTTTCATCTCGGCATGTTTCACAATCTTTAAATTGGCAACTGCATATTCATTACAGATTGTCTGTAATTCATTTTCGAGGACTCGCATAGGAAATAATTGTTTTCCTCGACTGTTTCTCTCAGACTGAAAGTATATTAAAGGAAGAACAAATGGAGTCTTAAGTATCCTACTTAGCTTCCTTTACATATGTCTCCTCAAGAGTCACAGAAGAAATGTTACTCATTGAATATTCAGAATAATTTTATGGTACAATCTTTTATGGTTCTTAATTTATGTCAATGATCCTCTACAGCATAACTAGGAACTCAAAAATCACGTTTGTTTTGAAAGCAGCTGTAAGGTTATTAGTAAAGCAACTTGTTGTCGGAGCACATACAAACATACACACTCAGGTGTGAGTGTAACCTCGGACTGACTGGTTTGGGTTGCGAGCAGACGGAGTGTCTGGTGTTAAGGAGCACTGCCTCGTGCGGTTAGCCTGCTAAACACTGGCTTTTCATGGCCTTGTCATTACCTCTCCACCACCGTTCCTCTCTCCATCTTCGTCCCCTCAGACGTGGCTGCATTCTCCCTCTCTCCCTCTGAATGCAGCGCGGCCCTGCATTCCACGGCACCAAGGGCAAAATAAGTGGCGGGTTGAACAAACACAACACCAACAATTAATGGTTGCAGTCAACAGTCTTTACAGAGACGAACGACTGGGCCAGACCCAGTCCGTGTCCCTTTGACCTGCTCCCAACATTTAGTGTTTTCTTGTCATTGAGTCTGAATCTTTTATTTTACCCATTCCTGTCTCTTAAAAGGAATAGTCCGGGTTAAATACAGTGTGGATTGCCACAAAAAAGTGATCATGCATGAATTTTATTAATTTGATTTGAATGTTTGCTTTCAAAATTGCCATGTTCCCAAGGGCTATGCATGGAAAACCCCCCCAGAAAACTAGCAATTTTTAAAGAATTTTTTTTTCACCTCTTTCTCTGATATAAAAAAACTTTAAGAATATATCTATCCATCTGTCCGTCTGTCTAAACAGCATACTCCTCACTAAGTATTAATTGTAAAAAAAAACATCATCAATTAATTATGAATTTTGGTTTTGTGCTGTTATGATTTGACTCGCTCTAAACCATTCCATCCTCTAAAATAAATTAAATAGAATACAGCTATTATAAATAAAAAAAATATCACATGAACTTTAAATTGACAAGTACGTAAGCCAACTCTGCATCCCTCACATTAAGGAATATTAACAAACTTTAACTAATTATTTACTATTAATTGTTTTGTCCTGTTGTCTAAATAATCCACTTATAATTAATACATAAAAAATGTCCAATTTAAATGATGGTTACATTATTGAATTGCAACACAAGTAACGTATATTAATTGTTTACAAGTTCTGAAGGTTCTGCATAACAAGAATGATGCATGAAATGCACACAAAATGCAAGAAAGTCGACCAATGTTTGCAACGTTGGCTCCCATTGTAAATGCACAGCCGTCGATAGTGCTCAAAATCTATTTAACCTGAAAAAAGGCATAATAGTGCATGGATTCCCTGTCCAGGCTGTTTTGATTATAAATCATGTTGTTTATCTGTTTAGATTTCCCATTTAATCTCCATGTGTGTTGTTTGGCTGAGACGGACACCTTTCCTAGCATATTCCTGACAACAGTTTGACCACCAACAGCGCTGGGCTCTGGTCTTAATGGAAAACCAGTCAGCCCAGTCAGCAGCTATACGGGGGCCTATGAGCAGCGTGTGTGCACCGCATGTATCCAGATGTGAGCCACTGCTTGTGGGGTCGCCGGGTCATCGCACACCATCACCCTGATAGCTTCTGACACGGGCCTCCTAGCTCCCTTCTGCAGACCCAAATAGAGGATGAAAGCTCTGCCCTTTCTCCTTTGCCCCCACCCTCTCCTCCCTCGCTTCTGTCTCCTATATGTTTATCTTATCATCAGAGCTCTTTATTGGTAAATAAGGGTAGGCTTCCCGGCTGGTCTCTCCCGATGTTAACCGCTGCTGATGTGCCTGTGTAACCATAGTGCCCAGTGTTTAGGCTATTAGAGCTGCCTATTTACAATCTGGAGTTTCCTATTGATTATGTCTGCCTTGAATTCTGTTTACCCGGGAAATAAATAACACATGTGTCTCTTCCTCTCTCTCTTTTTCTGTCTCTCTATCTTTCTCCCTTTACCAGTGTTCCCTTATATCATTTGTCTCTACCTTCCCCGTATTGTGTCCTCTTCATCTACCCCAAGCTTTTGTGCTTTGATTTTTTTTTTCTTTCTATTCCAACAATGATTCTATTTATTCAGTTGTCATCAATCTGAATCTTAAAGGAATATTTTGGGTTCAGTAAGTGAATAATCAACAGCATTTATGGCATAATGGTAAAAAAAATGCTCACCAAGGCACCAGTATATTTGATTAAAAATACAGTAATGTTTTGCAGTAATTTATTCCTATAATGGCAAAGCTGAATTTTCTGAAGCCATTAATCTAGTATTCAATGTCACAAGATCCTACAGAAATCATTTTAATATGCAGATTTTCTGAAGAAAGTTGTGCTTAATGTTTTAGTGCAAACTATCACACATTTTCTTTTGGGATTCTTAGAGTAAACAGAAAGATCAAATTTATTTGTAAGGCATTTATTTTAAATAGAATGTTTTATTAAGTTTAAATGTCTTTTACTGTCACCTTTGATCAATTTATAGCATCCTTGCTGAATAGAAGTATTGATTTCTTTAAAAAAATTCTGTGTAAAATTATTACATTTTTCAAACATTTTTTTTTCTGCTTTGACAACACAAAGCCATAAACACTAAAAAAACTGTAAAAATTATTTATACAGATTTATGTCTAAAAATTAAACATGTTTTAATAGAATAATTAATGTGAGTGCTTTTTTAAAAATAACTTTTAAAGCACTTTTATTTTTGATTCTTCATTGAAACCTTCAATTTAGCTTTTTTTTTGTTTTCAAGGAAATGAGGGAAGAGTCTAAACTCGTTTTAGTACAAATCATGCTTCATATGCTGTCGACTTAGCTTAAATTGTATTAAACCTGAAATATTCCCAGGTAGACATGAAGAAAATGTCACCGCTGGGGAGAGAATACATAAATCCCAAACAAGTTTAGACTGACTCACATTCCCTTTAATGCACTTGTATTGCTGTATTCATGTGCTGTATGCTTTTAAACAGATGCACACACATACCGGCTACCACTCAGTCTGCTTTGCTGTCCCTTCTTTCATTGGTAACAGAACCCTGTGTTAGAGAGGTGAAGGCCTATGGATGTGTCATTCGTTCCATCCCTCTCTCTCCCCCTTCCCTGATCACACAGATAGAGATGCAGATAAGGAAGCAGTTCATGTTCATATGTTTGTGTAGCACTGCACGCCACACTGCTCGCACCAGTGTCTCATTCAGAAAGACTGCATTAACCTACTCTGTGCTACCCAATCCCATGTGCCTTAATCAAGCGCTTGGAGTTAACCCTTTTTGCGCCACAGCAGAATTTTCCAGCCCTGAACTTAGACTACAATGTTATACTGGGACCTGCAATAAAGGGACGGAATTCAACCTCCTTCTAACTGCAAGACTGGGACATCTTTCTTAGATCTGATCCTCACAGATTCTCATTTAGAAAGCGCATTAACACTTACTGTCCGTTCAGCCTCAGAGTGTTCCTCCGAACACTGACACAAGCCTCTAATGAAAAGGCTATGTGAGCGGCTGACTGAAAGCAGCTTATGTTTGTTCTGCCTTTGACCATTATTTGGAGCTATTTAGAGTGACCTCACCCGTCTGGCAATGCCGTCATGCTAATAAAGCTTTTCTTGATTTGAATCAGACTGACATTGGAGAAAAGGAGTGGACCGCAAGACCAAAAAAAAAAAACCAACATAAAAAAAACCTGCATCAGGCATTGGCGAGATCTGTCATAATACAAACACAAATAGTGTGTTCATGTGTATACAGTTTGGTTACTGTGTATGTTCCGTTGTTAGTGCTTATTGCTTAAGCCATCATGGGATTCCACAAGGCTCTGTATGAGGACCTGCTGTTTTTTTGTTCTGGAGTGCATGGCTGCACCGTGCTCTCTGCTTATGTATGACTACACACTCAAATATTTGGATAACAGCACTTTGCTATTACTTTTGTATAGCAGAATGTCTTGAAGTGATTAATATCACCACTGGATCCTGTCTTCTTTTGATCCTCGTCTTTGCCACCCTGTTGGAAGTCTTTCATTTATGTGCTGCACACTTCAGAGAAGGCCTGCCTGTTTACAAGTTCAAGGCTCTAGTTTATCTTAACCAAGAAAGACAATAGTAATTATATGTGTGAAGTGAATTGTGTGTTTGTATTGGTCCGCTGGTGGGTGGATGGGGAGCGCTGTAATCTTAGCAAACTGAGTACACAACAGCATAAACAGCAAACAGATGAGATCTCATTTGGTTTATCAAAGCCTCACATCCAAGCCTTAGAGGTATAAGTTATGTGGCCTGGATCAGTCAGTGGTCTGTATTATGGCTGTTTTGTTTGTAACCTCTAGAGGGAGCTAGAGACTTACCTAAAGGTTCCTTAACACAACGTTAAAAACTCCAGTACCTGCTTAGTAGAGTATTTAAACCTAAAATGCACCCATTTATAGATTAAAATGTACTGGTTTAAATTGGATTATAAAGTAGTTGCTATATGAAATATTTGGATTAAATTAGATCTTTTTAATATACATTTTCAAATTTCTCTTTTTATTCGTGTTTGTATACAGTAGAATTTATGTTTAATTATTAAAAAGTGATATTCATAATGTTTATATAAGATTTCATTTTATCATAATTGTTAATTATTAATATATTTATGTTTTTACTAATGTAAAAGTATTACTTTTTATGTATATTTTACATTTGAATTATTCTCATATGTTGATCATATAATTTGTGAAGGGAAAAAAAAAGACTAAGTGGTCTAGCATTTTGTTCCCCACTGTATATATTCAAGCAGTTTGGGTTTGAGTTGAGTGTTTATGAATTTGTCCCTGGTTTGGACACTGACCCAACATGGACATGAAGATGTAGAGGTGCATGCAAATTTGTGTGGGTTACAGACTGTGTGTGTGTTCGTGTGTATGAGTCTGCGGCTATTTTTACTGGCAGAGCGGGAGGTGTTGTACTGTGAAGGATCCATCAGCAGTGCCGAGCACCGCTCAGGAAACCAGCCTTGACAGACACACACCACTGACGGAGCCGCATATGTGTGTGTGTGTGTGTTTAATACAGAGAAAGAAAATGGGTGAAACTGAGTCTGAAATTACTCTCTCTTCCACCTGCTTTGAGTGACTGCTGCTTTCTTAAAAATGGACGATAAAAGCTTGTTTCTGCTGACTTCATCAATGAAAATTGTGCTATTATAAAATATTACAGATAAAAGCTTTTGAATGGTAGCCTTCGTTGGTGTGAATTTGTTAGTTTTATTTCAGTGTAATGAACAGGAAATCACACGTTTCGATAAATGCAATTTTCTTCAGAGGGATTCATATTTAAGTAAAGTTACAATGAGAGAAACCCAGTGTGGATCCTGTTGTTTTCTACTATCTTTCAGCCCTGTCACAACCACGCAAGAACAGCAACCCATCAAATTATAGACTAATCAAAATACACTCTGTATCCATGTAAAATAGCAGCAGTAATTGCTATCTTAAGTATAGGGGAACCTTTTGGAATGCATTTTTATGAGTACACAAATGTGTTGTGAAAGTGTTTCAGCAGTGTGTGTGTGTGTGTGTGTATTTGGGTCGGTCTGCATGTGTGGCTCGTGAGAGAAAGTGGGAAAGGCATCGAAGGTGACACTTTGCGACCATAATCAGAACACCACAAAAACCACGGATGCGCCACACTAAAGCAAACCCGAACCTGTTACACTGACCCTAGGCCAGTTTGGTCACCCTGGTTACAACAACCATGAATAATGCAGATTATGCAGAGAGCTGATCTGGAGTCTGCGGTTAAGCACATAGAGTGTGCAGTCGCCGTAATCATGCACTTCCCTTAAAAAAAACCTCCAGTCTCTCAAAATCCGTCCTAGCTTTTCCAGTTCCACTCCATTACAGAGTTGAGCGAACATCCCGCACGCTCATCCAAGAGCTTCTGCCTCCATGTAAACAACACAATCCCCATGATTACAGCAGGGATGAGGAGAAGGGAAGAGAAGACAGTAAAAAAAAAATCAAATCATTGGCCGCACGTAATTGGACAGGCCAACCATTTCACGCAAATTTGACAAAAAATCATTACCTTTTGTTCAACTAGAAATAGTCTGGGATCAAGAGAAGTTGTGAAGAAATGATGGCGGTGAGCTGTTTTTCCTCAGGCATGTGCCCCCTTGGCCTGTGCGGTCTACACGCCCTGGTGACAACGACCAGTGGCCCCTGATTGTCTGGTCTCAGAGGGGCAGGGCAGGCGCTGTGGGCCGTAGTGACCACACCGAGTTCACGCTGGCCCCACACAGGCGCCTGGTCTCTGGGCCAGCTGAGGTCATAAACAGTGGACAGAGCAGGGCTCATGAAGGACACAAGACACAGAATGGATCTTTCTGACCACATGAAGAGTAGGCATGATTTGCTCAGTGCCCACAGGGAAAACACATTCCCACGGACGATCGTGTTTGCTTATGAAGATTGGTTTGATAGTTAATATATTAATAATGCTTTAAGTCTTTTATGCTCACCAGGATTACATTTATTTGATTAAAAATATATAATATATAATTTTTATATATATATATATATATATATATATATATATATATATATATATATATATATATATATATATATATATATATATATATATATAAATATTTTTTTTTAAACATTTGCTGCTTGATATTATTGCTTTATTTTTATTTATTTTTTAGATTATTTGATGAATAAAAAGTTCCATGGACAATAGTTTTTGAAAGTAACAAAATTATTTGCAACTTAATTTTTTTGACAATGTTTTTTAACAGTGATAATAATGCGAAATGTTCCTTGAGAAACAAATTAGCATATTAGAATGACTTCTGAAGGATCATATGAAATCCAGCTTTGCCATCACAAGAATAATTCGATTTTGTAATATATTTTATAGAAAAATAGTATTAACAGCATAAAACACTTATTTCAATAAATAAATAATCCAATTGGTAGTGTCTATGTACATTTTACATTTGTGACATTTATTTTGCTGGACACAATATTTTAACGAGATTCAAAATTCTAAAAATTCTCAAATAATTTAGTCGTTTTGAAAAATGTATCAATGTCCATTCAATGAAATTTGGTCCCATGTTGTTTTGGACCTCAATGGCTTTCATTATTAAGCAAAAAAAATTAATAAACAAAAAACAGTTAGAAAAAAAAAACAGGTTTGGAATGACATGATGATGAGTAAATGATGACAGAATATTCAGTTTGGGTAAACTATAGTTTAAGTCTAAACATACTGTTTCAATGTGAAGTGTGAGTGCTGAGTTTTAGTGAAGGGCGAGAGTGACAGCACTACTGTATATCATTCCTTAATTATTGCAAGCGTGACAGAGATGCTTGTGTGGCTCTAAATCTTTTTAAGCAGTCATAGTTCACTTCCAGCTGCAAAATTCTTGTTTGAGAGAGGATGCATGTATTGTGTCTTAATCTAAATGTGCCATTTTTTTCAAGACCATCTTAGGCACCTGTCTGTATAATCATAATGTAAAAGGTGAGCGAAACAGGTGATCCGGCATGTTTTCATGGATACAATGACTCCACCCTAGTGCCACCACAAGAAACTTGATTGTAAATTTTGCATTAGAGAAGTTTTGAGATCTATGTTTGTAAGCTTGTGCAAGCGTTGTTGTGTCTAAGAGAGAAAGAGAGGAAAATGCATGTGTGGTACAGGAAAATCTCATGCGCTGCAAAAGTTTATGAAAAATGATTGCCTCGACTCAATGCTTAACTTAATTTAGCTGTGTATCTTATACTATGGGCCTTGTGTTTCGAGTAAACAAGGCAAAAATAAATTAACTCTTGCGTCTTGAACGGGCCAAGGTAAAGTGGTTTCCATAAACAATTCAAGTAAACTCAACAAATGGAAAGTGTGTGTGCATGTAAAATGCTGGTGAAGAGGGGGAGGTCTTATGGGAGTTTTATGATGTCATAAATACTTGTTCTGATCCTTGCAGATAAGCTATTGTAGGAGGATGATGAGGAACAGAGCGATGAAGATAACCACAGCCATTAATGACGGCCTTTGCACTAGGTCTCTGAGAAAACAGCAAATGTCTAAAGCTGTGAGCAGCTGCTAAATGGGTGAATGCTTCTGGTTTTATGTGGTCTGATGGCCTATCTCTCCTATCTGCTCGGTATTTCACTTTATCTCTCTGCTCATCCATTCATCGGCTCACCTGCTCGCCTGTCTTTAGCCGTTTGTACGACTCATTCTCGCATGAATATCAGTGGCTTTTAATTTGCCTTTTTATAATTGAAATGGCTATGAATAACTTAATAGCAATTAATACATTCCTTATGAATTGAGCTTTTGATCACTGATGCTGGTGATTTATTTATGTGAATTTTAATATGTTGCTATTTGCGTTGGCTGATTTATTCCTTTTGAGTATGAGACCAATCAATCACTAAATCGTGGACGTAAGTGACCAATTAATAAATGCGGTTATCATATTTGACAGTAAACATTGCTAAATAATTCTGTGTCTTCAAGTCAGACCCACAGGCCAATAAATCCAGTCCTTAATTGATATTTAATTTCCATCCTCGCTTTGAAGATCAGGTCGGTTGTGAAACGGGGTTTGATGGTGGGTTTATTTGAGAGGCTCTATTGATAAAGGCATTTATTGGGAAGGTTATTTCGATCACATATCACAGTAACTGTCCCCGTTTGAGCTCTGTCATCAGTCCCACTGTTTTATGACCATCAGACCCAAGGCCATGGCAGGTGAGGACAGAGGTTGGGCGTTAATGTTTGTTAAGTCCTGTATACCGTGGGGGTGGATTAAATGCTGTTTCTCATCAGGCAGCATAGCATGTCCTTGATCACTTTAAGAGGTCGTTAAAATCATTAAAAGCACAACTCATCAGCACTTTTTGACAGCCCTAGCGTGAGAATAAGCTTTCTTACCCCATCATCTCAAAAATGACATCCATAAAATATTCAGTTCACCTTTAGCATTATCTCTTTTCAGGGTCTGTTTAAAAACAATAATGCCGTAAAGCGATCGTTAGGTTTACAGTCGCCGTAAAAAAGACTGGGATGGCTCTCCGTCTTAATGAGAGCATTGCTTTATTGAGATGAGACATATGACTGTCATCAATAGATGGGGCAGATAACGCACACGATACTCTCCCACACATTACAGCTTTAATAGAGTATTAAACAACATGCAGGTAGCGCAACAGGCCAACAGGCACCGCACTGCGAAGCCATCGATTTTCATTGCCTCGTTCCCTCATTGACTTTCATGCTAAAACAAATGGCTAATTGAGGACTATGAGGGAGGTCTGGTCATTGTTTATTCAATTATATATGACTTGTATAATAACAGGTGATGCGGTTTGTCTTAATAATGCACTTAACGATTATGATACCTCATTGCCTGCTTCTATATGAGGACTGGTGTAGTTACATTACGTAGAAACATTTTTAATTGAATGCTAACGATGTTAGCGGAAGTAGATTTGTATAATGATTTGCCTATTCCAAAGACACAGCATCTGACCACAACTTGATCATTATGGTGGCACCTGATGAAGACGGACATCCAAAAGACGTTTTTTGTTTTTTACAGCCTGACCATAATAATTTACACTTTATGAAATTGCAGGCCCTAAAAATACGATATCCCGGTAATCATTCATCAATCTTAGCATTCCATGATCCCACACTGTAATGGAGACTCGACAAATGTTTGCAGTAGACATATGAAGTACACACAAGATGTGGAATCAGTGTTGTAAAAATACATAAAATACATTTATTATGTTGTCTACGTGCACAAGGAAGTGATTTAATGATGGTGCATTAAATCTAGGCAGCCACGCACCTAAAAAACATTGATGAGAGCAGTGTATTTGTTATATCGATTTGACAAAGTGTATTTGTTTATTGAGTGAAGGTCATCAAGCATTTGACAAAAATAATTTTAATGGATGATGACATCATAGAGTATTTGCTGGAATTGTTTTGATGCTGTTATCATTTGATGACAGAGGTCAAAATGGCAGTCACCGACACTGCCCATAAAACAGGATGTTTATTAAGTGAGACGTACTTCATTACGTTGCTCCATATGGTAATAAAACCAAACATGCACTAACCGGCCACTTATTACATACAGATAAACTTTGAACACCCAATAAACATTGAGGAGCTACAAATGCTATCAGCATTTTTTAAACACGATTTTACGTCCATATGCCTAATAAAAATCCTTTTCCAAAGTCATACTTTGTTCTCATTAACTTAAGCTATAGGTGCACCTTTTAAAAGACCGACCTTTGATTGCACTTGGGGAGATAGTTAAGACATTGTCCATCACAGTCCTATTAAAATAAATTGACATTATGCATTTCTGTGTATTATGCAGTTTGAATCCCATGAATAGATTTTTTTTTTGCGTAGATTGAGGTGATTAATACATAGCCGCTGCATTTATTATTTAGACAAATGGTACTTTGCCCTTCTGAATCAATTCTAATTGAATATTTCTGTGGTTATATGGTGCAACAGGTTTTTAGTCAAACCACAGGGTGTTCAGGCTCTGTGGAACATGGGCACTATGTTATTGCTCACTGTATTACTGATGGGAAAACCATTTCCACCAGTGGTGAGGACTGTGGCTAACTGTACATGTATCCCAGTGGCGTGTGGTACTGGGTGTCTCTGGCTTCACTCGTTCACCCAAAGTGGAAAGCCAATGGATGTTTTCAGTCGACCTTTGCCAGCTGTACTGTGTTACTATAGCAACATCCAATCAATGACAAGAAATTCTTAGTTTAGTGATCACTCAAATCTTTTTTAATGGTTACTGACCAATCCCACCTTCATCTCTGTTGTCATCCGACATTTTCTGACAAGTTTTATTTTTCAAAGCTGATCCGTGTGTTTGAATGGTTTTCAACAAAATTTTACAGAAATTATCTACAATTTTAATCTAACATTGTTTGAGAGGAAACTAGTGCTAATTTTCCACATTCCAGATCCAGAATGCTATAGATTAAACTGTCGTCCTTATTCTATATAAAATATTTATATTTGTTCCAGTGTAATTTTAAGGTGACTAACTCATCATTTACATATTGATTCCGATCATGTTACTGTCACTCAGTGATCTCTTAATGTTATCATTTGTAATAATCTCTCATTGTTGCTTTTTTTCAACACTGTCTTTATTGATTTTAAAAAACATGTAAAAAGGGGGGGGGTGAAAATGAAAAATATATATAAATACATGCACATAAACATACAATGCAACGGTGTCAAAACAATGGTACATTAATATTAGCTGATGCATATGTCAAGTTACACAGAAAATAGATTTGGATCAGCTTCCTTCAAAAATCCTATAAAGGTGTGCCATACTTTGAATAACTTTTTAGGTTTACTGTGATAAATGTTACTGTGGAACATTGTTTCCACCATGGTATAACAAAATAAATAAATAAAATGGTAATTTATTTCTCACAATTTTGACTTTGTCTTCTTCTCAGAACTGTAAGGTGTAAACCCTTTTCTTGCAATTCCGAGTCTGTATTTATATCTCACAATTACTACTTTTTCCCAGCTCAGAATTCTGAGTTCACATCTTGCAATTCAATTTATTAAGTTTAAGTTTAAGTTTTTTTTCTGCCATAAAATAACAAATAAAAAATGTCTTTCTTCTCACAATTGCGAGATTATATGTGACAATTCTGACTTCCTCAGGAAGAAAAACTCAAGGCTTTGGAAATAAAAAGTCACAATTCCTATTCAAACTAATTCCTATGAAGATTTTTGCATGGCTTGTCTGAACAACAGTGACCATAGACGGAAGAGCTCAGTGAAGGCATTAGAGGTCATTTAATATACTATATCTTCAAAACATTTTGTACTCTTGTGTAGTGGGTTAAACCCAATGTGACCAGTAAGATAAATATCCCCTTATGGAACCCTTGTGTGGTTTGGAGGTTTGTTTTAGACAAAAAAACACACAATGACTGAGTTCACCCTTCATAAGTAGCTGGTATTTAAGTATAGGCAGACATGCACATACAAAAATACATAACAAATCACTATATTGCCCTGCCAGTATTGTGGTCATCTGCACACAAGGTTATGTTCAGACATGATTCTGATGGCATTTCTGACCAACTCACAAGATTAGTCCTTTTCAGTGCTTCATTTTAAACCTATCGACATCTGCTGCATGCTTCCATATACTGTTTCTAAAATCCTAAATATATCATTGACACCACTCTGAAACAGCACACCCTCATTAAAATGCTTGGTAATTAATGACTACAGCTACTATACAGCTACTCATCACAGGCACTCTAAATTAATGGGGTACAATCAGTAGGCTTTCCACAACGAGTACAATAAAAAACAACATTAAAACCACAAAGACTATGAGTCCAAATGTATTAAAATGAACAAAAACCAATCACACCCTTTTGCATGATGGGAAATCACATTTAAAGGATGCTGTTTTAACTTCTCTCTGTGGCAAACCATACCTATGGTATGTTTAATCCAGCAAATATCACAGTAAATCGGAGGATATTAAACATAGAGCCACACAAAATGTGTAGAAAATAGCTTTGCTGCTCAGAAGTGCCTGCTAGTTGCTCCACACAAGACCTTCATCAGCTTAAAGGTGTAAAACGAAGATTAACCTCAATTGATTCTGGTTTTATGTCGATTAAACCTGGACTATATTATGTCCATAGATAAATCAAGATAATTCAGCCAGCTCTACTTTATACAAAATGCACTATTCCCGAAGGGGAAAATGGTCTGCTGGGAATTTGAGCCCTAATTCTCGTCTGCTGTGTACATACTCATGCAGTTGTTATGCAAGTGCACGTACCATTGCTAATTGAATGAGCTTTAAACTAGTATCAAAAGTCAACCAAGCAAAAGGAAATGGGAACAATTAAGAAGCAATAAGCAGATATAAAGACACAGCCATCACCTTCCGTTAGGTGCGGCCCCTATGGTCCCGGCAGTGGGAGGTGTCCGTGCTGATTGTCTGAGCGGTTTAATTAAGAGCCCAGTAAATGTGGCGCCCCCACACCATTGAGTCACGTGATGGAATGTGTGATGGGAACAGATGTTGAACTAATGACATCCTGGTGACACCCAACCGCATCCTACCGCCTTCTCAAACTGTCTGTGGGCCAGACCCCCCACAACTTTAAGATTCTGTGTGTGTAAGTCTGTTCTTCTATCTGCTGATGGTGTATAATGGTGGGAAGGACGGTGACTGGGATGACGGGTTGAATGCACATTTATGGTTGAGACAGGAACAATCCTGTCCCTTCTGTATCTAAACTGTAAACCTCTGTGGAACACTGGTTCACCATAGAAAAATACAAAGCAGAGGAAATATATGTTTTGATGAGGGGGGAAGGGAGAGAACTGGTCTTCAGTGATGGATCTCTTTGAGAGGTTGAGATGAACTAACCTCTTTGAGTTTCTGTTACCTTGTTGTTCTCTCTTGGTCCTGGTTCATGATGCCACAGCTCGCAAACAGATGTGCTATCCTGTGCCCTGATGCCCTGTGCCAGTCGTTCACAGCTCTCCCACCATTCCTAGCTCTCAAAATGGCACATTCAAGCCTAATCATCCAGCTTTATCTGTTATTTTGGACACAATATCTGCTGCTTGTTTCCTATTTTGAAGATAATCTATCTGTTTGGGTCACTAAATAAGCATGTCTGAAAGTCTTTCAGTGCATCTCACATATTGTGCATTAAAATCTCTACAGATTTGGGTAGGATTACAGTGGTGAATTATGACAGAATGGGGAGCATATAGGAAACTTTACTCATCAATTTAATTTATTAAATTGGCTCTCTGAATTGCTGGATCTCTGACTTGTGTGCAGGCCTTCGGTATCCAATACACACAAATATGGGTTTGGCTATTTGACCTAAAGCACAATTTGAGATACTATCATGCGGCAATAATAATATGTTTTATGATGGGCATAAAACTATTAAAACAATGTATGGGCAGACTAGAGCAGGGCTGCCCGAGTCACTCAAACACAGTCACAGTACAACACTGCTTTTTGATATACTACAAAACACTAGGCTGAGTTAAAGCTGATGTGTGTAATTTTCTCAGTTAAAATACTTTCTTCAATCTTAGGTGAATATTCATAAACATCTTCCGAAAAAACAAAAAGCATGATGTCTATAGCACTTAAAAAAAAAATTGCCCAGTTTGTTTTAATAACTTGACTTGTCAATTTCTGCCTCAACCAATAGTGTGACTTTGGGGGTGGGGCTACCGGTTTGTCTGAATAATGTTCAGGAAGTGTTTGAGAAAGCTGCAAATCTTTTAAAGGGATAGTTTACCCCAAATTTTTAATTCTGTCATTAATTACTCACCCTTAAGTTGTTCCAAACCTGTAAACCCTTTGTTCATTTCAGAACACAAATTAGGATTATCACGAGCATGCACTGTGAATGATTATCACAAATTATCACGAGCATGCATCATGAAACTCTTTCTGTGGCGGCGCACTGCTGCAGACGGAACGAAGAGGAGAAGAATTGTTGAATAAAGTCATTATTTTTGTTTCAACAAAAAATATTCTTGTAGCTTCATAAAATTACGGTTGAACATTGCAGTTGTGTTGCTGTCTATGGAGGGTTTGAGAGCTCTCAGATATCATGAAAAATATCTTAAAAAGGTCTTACGGGTTTAGAACGACATGAGGGTGAGTAATTAATGACAGAATTTTTGGGTGAACTATCCCTTTAAGTTCCATTTGGAAAAAAGTAGTAGGTGCTTGGGTAAGTGTAAAAAGGCACAAAAAAAATAAAAATTTAGATTTTTTAAAAAAATTATTTATTTTACATTTTATTAAAACCCCCAAAAGTGTTGTTGGATATATAGTTTCAAGCTTAACTGCTTGTAAAGAATAAAGCAAGTGAATTTAGTGTTGTATCTGTGCAGTCCTGATGACCTGTAACCAACTGGATAACGGAAAATCTGGAACATGTTTTTTGTTCCCCCCATATAAATTCATTGTTTGCCTCTGATTTTCTATTATTTAGTCAGAAAATGTACTGTTGCCTAATCCTTTTTTATACAGCAAGAAATGGAGTGTAGTCTCACAGATAATCGATGACATGCATGTGTCCGTTTTATCCTCAGTGTAATGCTGCATGTTTACCCTAGTGGGGCTGAAATGTGTAACTTTGATTCTCGTGTTGAGTGACTGAAGGCTTCCTGATTGATGAGACACAGACTTACAGAGAGACAAACAAACATATGGCAGGCAAGAGGCACATACATACACACGTATCCTTTCACAAAAGCCCGTGGGTAGATTGAAGTAACTACTCACTGATACTGAGAAAAATACAGCAAGAGCCCTTGACACATTTTTATCTAACCTTAAGTGATCTGTGCTGTTCAGTCTCATTTGGCAGCCACTTTTTAATGGAACAGCCTTTATTTGTGGCTGTCAGGCCAGCTACGAGGGACATACTTGACGTTTGGCAGCTTGTCGCCTTGCTTGGCCCTGATCAGTCTCTCAGGGTCTGCTAGCAGAGTGCAAAATCATGTTGCCTAACACCGTGCTGTTTACTGCCCGGCCCACCAGCAGCCCTGCTAACACGCTGAACATCTAATAAATAATACAGCGCAACAGACGGGTGGGGGAGGCCACCAGTGTTTGTGAGTAAATAAAGAAGTAGGAATGGGTTTGGTAGAGAAGAGTGTCTATTTATTTGCGAAAATGCAAAATTCAACCCTAATGGTGTTCATGTGGCTGTCATTTTGAATTTATGACTAAATAAGCAAAAATGTTGTTTGGTCAGTGAGCAAGATCCTGCTCTACTGGAAACTATACCATCTTCTAACACAATGATTCACTCTGGTGTGCTTGGAAAGACTTTGCTTTGTTAAACCTGTGAAACAGAAATGTTTTTTTAAGGTGTATGTAATGAGTGCAAAATGTATTGATTTGTTTAAATGGTATATATTTGTTTTTAATGATACAAATATGAGAGTACGCCTATGAGGTAATATAAATAAATGTCTGTTTTACCAAAAAAAGAAGAAAAAAAAGAAAAAAAGGTTTCTTGAGTCATAGCATGTAATAATTTGTAAAGGATGATCAAATCTTAAAGGGATAGTTCACCCAAAAATGATGGGTGTTTATCTGCTTATCCCCGGGAATCCTAGATGTTGGTGACTTTGTTTCTTCAGCAGAACACAAACTACGATTTTTAACTGAAACCATTGCAGTCTGTCAGTCATATAATGTAAATTGAATGGGAATCACGGCTTTTAGAGGCAAAAGAACATACACAAACAAAACCAAATTAAACCCTGCGGCTCGTGACGATACACTGATGTGTAAAGACATGAAACAATCAGTCTGTGCAAGAAACTGAACAGTATTTAATGGTTTTCTTTTTCTTTTTTTACCTATGATTCACCGCAATGTACAAATGAATAAATAAACACAATGTGATCAAATGATAAAGATTGTACCTGCCATTATCACTTATTTTTAGCATTTAAACATGATGAATTGCAATGAGATGTTTAAGAAACAACGTAGTGCAATTTGATTGTTTAAAAAAATTATTCAATTGGAAAAATTAAAGTAGTTGCTTTTTTAAAAAAATATTTAAATTATTATTTACTTAAAGTATAAATTAATTGACAGCTATGTATTCTTTTCCCTTTTCTTTGCTTAATATCTTTCACTGTTTCTTTGTTAAGAGGCTTCACACATGCTTGTCATTGACTAAGTGTCATATTCCTAACACACATTTCTGCACCAGTGCTCCATAATATTCAGCACCTGCACAGAGCTAAAATACATTCAGCATTGCCATTCATGCTCAAACTAAATCAACTAGCATGTTTTATAACAGTTTCTTACATGTTAAAGATGTGGAAAATAAAAAATGACTGCATGTCATATAAAAGAGAAATATAGATTCCCTACAGAGAGGGGTAAGAGTTAACTAAATCAAGCCATTAGGGACTGAGTGGGGAAAAGCGAATGAAAAAACTAGCTACGGTCTCTTTTATTGTTGGGTTTAATTAAATTTTCAGCTCTAATTACAATTAAGCCACTTAGTATGTATAATAATGTTTGCATCACAGAGCAGCACAGATGCAGTCCATCAGCGCAATTAAATATTAAACCGGTGGAGGCTGCACTATTAGTGGCACAGCGAGAAGCCGTCCTGTCTGCGTGCCAACCGATGCAACCGAGACTCCCTGTACGGTCGCACAGAGACCCGCAGAGCATCGTCGCCATTCCCTGCCGCTGAGCTGTTTAGTTGTGCGGAGGTATTTTTGGCCTTCTTTCAGTTCGTAATGCTTTTACACCAAACACTCCTCGAGGTGAATATATAGGTCACTTTGAGGTGCATCCAATTGAAAACGCATTACTAACTGGGAATAAGGCGGAAAAAATACAGACACATGGGTAAACAGCCCTGGAGGGTTGGCGAGAGTGTTTCTAAGCTGTGAATCGGTGGTCTAATGCAAAATTAGTGTTGTGTTGCCAAATTATTCATGAGCCAGGAAAGAGTGCATTTTAAGCCCAAATGATAAATTTCTTGACTCATCTCTCTCTGCTTCTTTTCGTGTGTGTGCTAATGTCCTATCCTCTATTTCCAGCTATAAAGCCTCTCTCATCAAGGTGCATTGCATTATTTAGGATATGGTGACCGCCAACAACACTAAACAAGGGTTTATTTGGTTCTGCTTTGTCAAGTGCTTTGACAGCACGTATGTTTCCTTTCAAGCATTTAACAATAAAGAGGAAACTTGGTTTGGGTCACACAGGTGTTCTTTACAGTGATGGACATTCTGCCATGACCCAAGTTGTATTAATAATACCTTTCATCCACAATATTTATTTAAATTTCATCTGCAACCATTTAAAATGAGCAGCAGCTGATCAAACAGTATTGTTTGTGATCCAAATCAGTTGTTTTAGCTCGGTTTGTACAGTCCTCTGCATCGCGCTGATTGTTGGAGTCAGTGCATCCTTTGGCAAGCTCGAGCCCTTCATTATGGGCAGAGAGGAATGTGTAAGGGTGCAGGATCTTTGAACTGTAAAGTCAGGCTTTTGGCTCGGCCGACATCAAGGCATGCCTGGATAAATTTAGCAGCCATAGAATAAACCTAAATAGAAGGCTCCTCTTGGGGTAATAATTGGGTGTTGCTGCCCTACATTACAAACACTGTCAATTCCAGCTAAATATTTCTGCACTGAGACACACAAACAAAGCATAAACACAAAATATAGCAGAGAGCGAAAAAGACGGACATGATTAACCAGTGGCGGCTTGGGAGTGTGTGAAGGTTGTTATAGTTTAAAGAATTTTGAGTTTCAATTTTACAATAGTTTTAGTTTATTTTAAAAGTGTTTGACTTTTTGTGAAAATGACTAAATTTGGTTATTATTTAGTTTTATAGCTTTACATTTCAACATTACATCACATCACAATTTGTTCCATCTGCCCCTGATGACACATGTTACACTAGGGCTGGCTCCACAGGGCTTGGCCCACCTAATCATGAACTTGGCAGACCCTGGAGACCCCCAAACCTCCCACAACCACAACTGTCTGGCCTACCTTATGTTAGAGGTCTCCTCGGACAGGATACGCTGATAATTCGAAGTCGGGCTCAGTAGACTTATACTTAATCAGACCAATCAGCATAGACTAAAAATGTGAATTTCAAAAAAAAGTTATTTACATTTTATTTAGTTTTCTTTTTGAAGAAAATGAATGCTTCTTTTGAATTTTCATCAAAAAATCCTAAAATCCTAAAAAATTGTATCAATGGTCTGGACAAAAATATTAAAGCTGTGGTAGGTAACTTTTGACGCTCTAGCGGTTAATAAACAGAACTGCTTGCGTCTTGCGGAAGAACATTGTAGCCGAAACTACTTCTCTCTGTTTATGTCTATGAAGAATCACAAAGGTACTGGGTTACTCCGCCGCGGTACCCCCGAAGCACTCTAAAATAGTCCGAATATAAACACTTATTATAGGTGCACCCTAGTGATTCAGGACAAGCTAAAACACGGTTTGGAAAATGGATTCATGGTGTACTCGCTTATTATATACATTTTTCTACATTTTGAACACAAACAAAGTTACGGACCGCAGCTCTGATTGGTTGTTTCTTAGCGGGAGCGCATGACTTTCTGCAAATGGCAATAGGACCACTGAGAGGAGCCAGAGGAGCTTGATTTTTTTCACAGATTATCTGTTTCATATTCTACTGTCAGGACATAATGACATGTTTAACAAATATGTAAAAAATATATTTTTACAAAAGTTACCTACTGCAGCTTTAAGCAGCACAAGATTTATTAAAATGATTACTGAAATGTTTCTTGAGGATGAACAGATTTCTAAAGGATCATGTGACAGTGAAGACTTCTGCTTCTTCACATGAATTATTTACATTTTAAAATACAGAAAACAGTCATTTAAAATTTTATGACTTTTATGATTTTGCTTTTGTATTTCTGATAAAATACATGCAGCTTTTTGATTATAAGAGACCTATACGAGACCTGACCTCAAACTTTGGACAGTAGTGTACTACGGATATGAGTGGATATTTCCGTATGCGCTTTTAAATGTTGGAATAGAACTATGTGCATGAGATGAAAAACTTAATGTTTTCATCAAAGATTTGAAATGTTTAGGTTACAGAGTCAATCTAGGGGTAGCTATTACACACAAACACACACCCTTCACAACAGCTAAATAACATGCGGTACCTTCTGACAGACAGAGCGTGGCACACACAAACATATTCATAGAGCTCTGCTGTCCCATGAAACACTATACCTGGATGTCAGACCCGTTCTGCACAACTTCCTTTGACTCATTACACTCTTAAAAATAAAGGTGCTTCACGATGCCTTTAACATCTGAAGAAACTTACCGTTTCACAAAAGGTTCTTTGTGGTGAAATACTGTTCTTCAGATTATAAAAACGTAAGTAAGAGATGCTTTAAAAAAAAAAAGATCTTCGACTGAATGGTTCTTTGAGGAACCAAAAATCATTCTTCTATGGCATCGCTGTGAAGAACCTTTGAAGCACCTTTATTTTTAAGAGTGTCCCGCAAACAGCAAGCTCATGGGTGAATATCTGTCAGTAAATTATGATATCCCCTTGTTTTTGTGTGGTTTTCACGTGATTGGCCTAAAATGTCTTGTATTTATTCAAATATGAAGCTTAGGTTGCATTTATCACAACAATCAGCATCTTTTATCGGTGTGATAAGCTGCTGTTTATTGATCCCTTTAAAAGTGTTATCTATCTTGCAATCTATCTGTGTGTGTGTGCATGTGTGTCGGTGGGTGTGGGCTAGATGGAGATGTTTATGATGAGGGATTATCCAGCAGTCCAAAGGGCACACGACTGTCTTTGAGTTTCATCACCCTGCAAAGCCAGACTAAAACCTTTCATAAGATGAGCAGCAGGGGTCATCAGTTAGAACAACACTCAAAAGTTGTTTAGTAGATCTGTTTCTATAGCAGTGATATAGCATACCTTTAAGATTATTAAAACTAGACATGTGTGTTTTCTAAGTAAAATAAAAAAGGTAAAGCCTGAAAAATTATGTGTCCTGTCTCTATAATTGCAAAAGTTAATTTACAGTCATTGAGACTCAAATCTATTGTGATGCAGGTAATTCATAAATGTAAATATGTAAAGCCCTACTTGTTTTGATCTTAGCTGAAATGGTCATACATGGAACTGGCACATGCATAAAGTAATTCACAATATAAACAATATTAATTTGATGATGCAAATACACAACTTTTCTCTCATTTGATGTAAACACATATGTGGTGTTTTAGCAAGTAATGCAAAACTGTCAATCATGATACAACCAGCACAATTATAATAACATGAAACCAGAAAAGCTCTGTTTTGGATTTAAGGATTTAAGAAGGGCTCCTCTGCAGTTTTCTTAATAACCTCTAGGGGCAGTACACACACAACGGCAAATCTGTTTTATTACCATTAAAGGCTTTGTGTTCATTGCGTGACTTTCCCTCAACTCATAATTTTTAATGCTCTCTTTGATTTTATGCTTGTAAATCTCTTTAATATTTTGTAAATGAAATGGTCCTGACAGAATTTGGCATTGTGGTATGGATAAAATTAACAGACTTATTGTTTAGTTTCAGTCTAATAAAATAAGGCTTACTGGATGAAACTTTATGTAAATAATAGTATGATTTTTGTAAACATGACACAGGAGCCAAGTAAATGCATAAATAAATCAAATAAATGCACCCTGAGTGTGCAAGATACTTTTTTCAAGTTTCAGATCATTATAATTAGGCCTAATGGATCAAAAGTAATATATAATTTGGCCGAGATATTATGACTTTTGTAAACATTACAAAGTAACCATTTTACTGCCTTATGATTAACAAGCATAAAACACCTGTGATGAAACTTTGATGGTTTGCATAGATCCTGTCCCTTTATAAGACCTATGATTAATTAAAGGTCAGTAACTCACATGTGTTCCTTTGGAAACCACAGCCAAAAAAACAAAAAAACAAAACCTTAGCCTACCGCTTTTAAATTTGACCTTTTTTGACCCCAAATAATTATTTGATGTGTACAGTACCTTTTGTTAATTGATACAAAATATGTATTCTCTTTAAATAAGCACACAGCAATCTAGACAAACAAATGTAAACCCTGTTTTAAATGCCCAACAATCTTCAGTGAAATACCGCTGTAGTTTCTCGTCCATACATTAATATTAACACTTAAAGCACATGGTGATGGGGTTGTTTGCAGTGTTGCTTGTTTTAAGACATTCATTCATACATTCATACTGACAAAAATAATGCACTATTTTATATTTGTAAGAATTGCACTGTTTAAAATGATCTATAACTTGATTTACTGTAAGTAAAATTATGACCTTAAAACTGTGTCACTGTGAGCGCATTGTGAACTAAGTTAATACCAATGTTACATTTATTGAGCGTTGCAATTATCCCTGCTCCTGGCAAGATGCTGGTAGATTGAGAGGTAGTTAATGAATGTTGGAACTACAGATTATAGTCACTCTGGCGCTTGCTCTGTACAGACTGCTTGTTAGTGGCTTGGTGTGGCCATCATGTCATGTCATCATCTTCAACCTCCAAGGTCACAGCGTCTCAGTTCTCACCATCAATGGCCACATTTTTCTTCCCCATATGATGTTCCCTCCCCTCTCTCTCTTTCTCTTTCTCCCTGTCTCTCCCTCTCTCTCTCCAGTCTCCATCTTGCCTGCTTTCCTCGCGCTCTCATTGTGCTGTATTATAATTTGCCTAACTGAAAGCAGGTGGGAAAATCATTTGACGGTGAGTGGGCCAGATGTGCTGCTCCCAAGATGTTGTCAGATTTGAAACAATTTTTCTCAGCGCTATTCAGACTTTACCAACTGACATGGCTCCGTCCCATATGCTGTTACACACACACATCTCTTCAGCTGCATGGCCCAACAGTGATTACGAGGCAGCTGTGAGTGGAGAGGACGATGTGAAGCAGTTTACACACACACAATTGCTATTAATGTCCAAGACTCGAGGGACTCCTTTATTTATTTATCTCCCACAATGGCATTGTGTGGATGTGAAGCGCGACTGATTGGGTGCTGTTGTGTGCAGCAGGAGCCACCAAACCGTGAGGGACACACCTGTTAGTGTACACATCTCATCAAGAGCTGCTCCACATTCATTCCTGGATCGATCTATCTATCTATCTATCTATCTATCTATCTATCTATCTATCTATCTATCTATCTATCTATCTATCTATCTATCTATCTATCTATCTATCTATCTATCTATCTATCTATCTATCTATCTATCTATCTATCTATCTATCTATCCATCCATCCAATCATCCATCAGTCTGTCTAGACGGTGCAGTTTATCCATGGTTAATGGGTTTTAAGAATAAGTGCCTTCAGCATTTCAGAAACTTCACAGTTGGTTTTTGGTTTGAATCCTGATCTTTAGTCAGTGGATACTTTCAGACAATGATCTGTTCTGAGTTAGTTTTTAATGGTTTGATGGTGACAGACAGTAATATCAACCAAAAGGCCCTCTAGACAAATAATGGGGAAAGAATCCCTCTATCTTTCTCTTTCTTTTCTCACTCCTTGTCTACTCTCTTGTTTAACCTCTTTAGTTCCCCCCCGCACTGTGGACCAGATGCCAGTGTTGGCCAGGAGTCTCCGGAGGCTTCCAGTAACATATTGGTTTATAATTAATGAAATTAGCGCTGTTATCTGTTGTGAAGATCCCAGCTCTGGAATTAGACACTCTGCAGAAAGCGAGAGGGAGAAAAGGCAGGAGAAGGGGTGGTGGTCGAGGATGTGGGATACCAAAATGAACAGAATGTCACTAATGAGGAAAAGGAATAGAGGAAAAGTGGAGTTGACACAACAAATGATTCTCCATCATAGCAAGAAGGACAAAAACAAGGCAACAGGGACGATCAGGAGGACAAAGCCATCTTTAGCAGAGGAGACATTTTTTAGATCATACTTGAAACGTAAATATGCATTATGTATGTTAACACAGCGGTCAAAAACTCAACCAGTCTCTCAAATCTTTCAGATGCTTCAGAAATTTCCCTGTACTTTTTTATACATTCCAGACCACATTGACTATTAATTATAGAACATCTTAAATATGTCTATGGGCTTTGAATAGCTCCAAAAATGATTTTATTTAATTTAGATAAGTATGTGTTAATTTCACTGAAAGACAGGGTTGCATAATTATTCAGCAGTTGGTCTTTTGGAAGTGGAATAAAACACTAATGACTTTCTGCTGTTCTGAAACTTCAATCATTTATATATAGACTTATCATATATATATATATATATATATATATATATATATATATATATATATATATATATATCACAGAGTAATATATACAGTAGATGGTTCTTAATATCAGAGCTGCTGTTTTACTAGTCTACATCAATGAATTGAATTGAAAATTACTTCTTTGGGTCAAGTTGGAAAAGTCTTTCTATTTTTTTTTTTTATATAGTATTATTTTTTATCATTATTTTACAAATAATACAAATTTGTTGGTAACACATTACAATAAGGTTAGGGTTACTTGTTAATATTAGTATTATTAATACAGCATTTAATATATTTTTTTTTAATACTGTTGTTCATTGTAAATTCATGTTAATTTTTGCTATTGAAAATGTTACGAATGTTTTTTAATAGATTTAAATGAACATGAACCTACATAAGGTCAACAAATTAAACCTTAGTGTAAAAAAAAAAAAAATCTGCATTATAAAAATTGCATTGTAAATCAATTAATCTAAGTTTGTCAAAAAATGCAGATTTACATGAATACAGGGACCAAAGCATTAAGGGGAGGCTGCATTTTTTCACATAATCTATTAGTCCTGGTTTGGGTGGACAGTGTTTGGTCCTGGAGGAGTTGCGGTAATGACAGGGAACAGCACACGCTCGGCACTGAATGAGACACGGCCGCGTCTGCAGACACGTCGGCCCACAGGCAGCCCTCCAACATTCAACCTCAACTGCTCCTTAGGGTCACTTTAGCCAGAGTGCGTGGTTCCTGTTCCGCCCTGTGCCGATCACTGTTCACACATACACAAACACACGCACACATGCCAACGAAGCATTGTTCTGCCTCACAGGCACATAAACGGACAGTCGCTGTGTTTTTAGGGTAATGTGATTAGTATATATTTATATGGAGGAAATAATCATGGGACAGCACAGGAACAATTGCCACATGTATTGTTGCGCGTACATGTATGTACGCACACACATACACACACACACACACAATAGAGGTTTGTTTAGACAGAGTGGGTAAATTGTTTCTGTTTGGAGGATATTTATCATGCACGGCATGGCCCTGTGGTCCAGTGGCTTCTGTAATGGCTCTGATTAATGGAGTCTTATTAACAAAAGGTGGTTTGTTCAGACCCCGCAGGCGCCATGTAATGCTGCCACTCAACACTGCTGTAATGGGCTGTTTGAGGAACACTGTGATTAAACACCATTACACGCTTACTAAACTCTTTAACTACACTCAACAGAACTGAGTTAGCAAACAATGACGCTTCAAGATACAACGAAGGATGGACGGATCAATCGACTGATATACAGATGGCTAGGAAAGTGAATAAATGGATAGATATGTTGGTATGTACTGACTGGAACAGATAAGCGATAAATAACAGTAGTAAATAACACACTTTAAATGCATTCGACTATAATCTAATATTCGTATTTGCGGTAGGAGGAGTCATTGATGCGTGTTGGCACATTTCCAAACGTTCTCTCTGGACAGACTCCTAATTACGGCTGCCCGAGCGTGTGCTGCCGCTAACCTCATTCCGCACTATCTAGTCCTCGCCGTTAACTAATCCAATCAGAGCTCATTTCAAACTTCACACTGGAGCACTAATAGAATAATGCCATCATATCAGCTCTGCACTGAAGGGGGAAGCACGTTCGACGACCTCTCGCACACACACACACACACAGATCAGTCACATTTCTGGTCCTCCCCCCCTCCACATCCTCTGGCACCACAGGGCTGGCAATAATAATTATTATGTAAATAAATACGCCAGCAGTAATCACATTCGTGCCACTGATCCAATTAGAGCGCTGATACTCATGGGCTCTGTGCAGACCGTTGCCTGATAGGTAGAGTCTATATGTCTGTCTGGGCCCCTAATGCTGGAGCCAAACTTCTGAGCTCACCTGCTCCATAAACATCCATCTACCTACTGAACACAACAATCAGTATCGTCAGTAGTATCTGGATTATATTCCCTCCAAGACTGGGTTTTATAATGAAAGGCTAACATATGAATTAAGCGTTTTTTGTCTTGTCTTTCTTTCTCTATTGTTTTTGTTTGTTAGCATGTTCTTGTTGTTTTGATTAGGATGTCGCTTTACTGCAGGGATCTCAAATTACTGGCCAGCAGGCCAAATTCTGAGAATAAATTATTTCCACTTTAAAAAGTCCTGTGAAAATATAAGACCCTTCAATTGATAATGTATTATTGAATCTGCCCCCCCCCCCAAAAAAAAAAATATTATTGAAATAATTTGAAATAATATATTTTTTTAAAGTAATGATAAAAAATATTAAATCGTAGTATAAAATAAGGATATAAAAAATGTATTTATAACAATAAAACTGACAAAGACTGGATTATTTGCTCACCAGAATAAATTGCATTTTAAAATATATTTAAATATATAATTTTTTAATAATATTTGAAAAAAAAATTAACATTAATAATTTTTTTACAAAAACTGCACATAAATATTTTATTTGTATATTATTTGTATTTTCATCAAATAAATGCACCCCTAAGCAATCTTAATGAGTCCAAACTTTTAAACAATACACGATTTTTATAATATAGTATATGTATTTTTTTTTTACACTTTTATATATAATATAACAAGCCTCTTGTACATAATTGCAGATTATGCAGTACAGTTTATGAGTTTGGCATTTGAGTTTTAGATTCCTGCTTTATTGTATACACTGCTGTAAAAACAGATAGATGCTGTTATTATAATATTATTCTATCAGCATTGCTACAACATGTCAGTCTTATTTTTTTAAGAAGCTCAACGCTGAAGGTACAGTACTTGCTTTTGCCATCACATCTGCTTATAATTTTTGCAATTTTTAGTTATGTTTATAGTGACTCTGAAATGTGCCATTGGATGTGTTTCATGTATACGAGGAAACTGCTGTATTGAGTTACTCACAGAGAAGTCCTGCAGTTAAGGAGGCCGAGCGTAGATGCAAAGGTATTGCTTATGGCAAATCACTAGTAGGTGGCAAAGTCACTAATCAGCACAACAATTCACAAGTAAACAAGAAACAGCACAAGCACCTTCGTTCCTCCAGAATGAATATGAAGTAATGGGAAAGGCCTATTAGTTTAAGCGATCCCTGTTTAGTGTGCACAATGCCACTGGTCCTGCTGAGAACACTATGGTTAATGCATCATTCTAACGAATGGCTCCCAGAGCCGAGTCCCTGCCTTTTACATCACAATCAGGTCATTCCTGTTTATTTATGTATTGTACAGCAGGAGGGGGTGGGGATGAGCCCAAAAGAATATAATACATTTTTTTCTCTATATTTAGCAAAAAGCTTTTACAATGACTGTGTGCATCCCTACGTATCCAAGGTTTGAAATTCCAACTCGATCTCACGGCAATTCGTAAAATTTTTCAAGAGGTGGCTTATTCGTACGAATTCGTACGACCAAAATCATACAAATTCATACGATTGTTGCCAAATCGTACGTATTTTACAAGTTGCACAATTCGTATGAATTCGTACGAATGACCTACACCTAACCCCGCCCCTAAACCTAACCGTCACTGGGGCTTAGACAAATCATATAAAATCGTACTGAGTGAGGTCGTACAAATTCGTACGAATAAGCCACCTCGTAAAATACGAACGAATTGGTGGTGAGATAGCGTTGGAAATTCCCCATGCCCTCAGACAAAGAAAAAATGCACACATATACGAAAAAGAGAGGGCAGAGGGGTTAAACAGATAAAAGAAATCTTATATACAGATGTGGAAAATGTCTGCATGTATTTTCCCCATATGTATTCTTTATATCTACCCTTTCTCGCTCTCTCGCTCTCTCTCTCTCTCTCTGCCTCTCTTTTTTCTCTTATATCCTTCTTTTTCCCAGTTGGTCGCACGCTATTAAACAAACACTCTTAATATTTGGGCTGGCTGGCAGTTTGAATTTCATCTCATGGACGCATCTTGTTTCTTTCAAACCTTGACTGTTTTGACATTCGCTTCAATTAAGATATAAACAAGCAGGCCTCTTGATGGTGATGGCGGAGCCACTAATTTGCCTAATTGTTTGCAGTTGTCTGGGAAGCAGGGGCCTGATCGGGCTGAACCAGAGAAGGGGAGACGAAGAAGGAGAGAAGGAGAGAGAGAGAGAGAAGAAGGAGGAGGAGGAGGAGGAGGAGAGACGTAAGAGAGAAAGAGAGAGAGAGAGAGAGAGAGAGAGAGAGAGAGAGAGAGAGAGGGAGGGAGGGACTGAGTGATTAAGGCTCTAAAGACTTCCTTCGCCTGTTTATGTGCTAGATCGGCTTCAAACACGGCCATTAGACCACAATTACAGATTTGGACAACGCAAGACGCTCTGGGGAGGCAGTGGAGTGAGGATGTGGCCCTGGAGGGTGGGCATCACAGACCCAAGGGACTAAAAGAGCCATCCAGATAAGCACCTCCAGTAAAGTGCTGATAAGAATTTATCAGCTGCTTAAACAGGCGAAAGAGTCGAATGACAGAACTGGCTCTGAGACCATAAGTGTGCTCTGATTTTGGATTTTAAAAACACTGTTTAACACTGTTGACACAATCTTTATTGTATAAAGCACTATATAAATATAAATATATTCTATCTTTTCACGCAAAGAACAACTAAATATGCAACATATTTTCATGTACACAGACGAACGTATATCGTGTGGAGAAAATTGTGATATTGTAAAGACACCATCTTTACAAGATTAAATTATTAACTTCTATTTGGCATTGTACTATATTCAAAATAAATGATTGAAATATTATCTGGAAAACATTTACTTTGTGTGAAGTTAACACTGCATCTTTATTTGCACCCAGTATTAAAACATAAGAGAAATGTTTTTAAGTTTGTAACAGAACTTTTCACAATACATTTCATTCTCAAACAGGTTTAGCGAATTTTTTTTCATTCAACTAGTGACTAGATTGATAGTAAAAGGAAAGCTTCCTAAAAAGTTACAGCACAAATATAAACTGCTAGAAGAACATACTATATGTGCCATAAAATAGAGATGAACATATGCTAGTAACAATTATTTTGCCCTAGAAGTAAGCACTCCTAAAATTTCCCTGTAGTTAAATGTCTTGTTGTCAATAGTAGCTCATATGGATTTTTTTTTTTTTTGCATTGTCTAAACCAACATCTTTCCAGTTACCAGCCTTAAGCTTTGACTACTGTGCCACACCACCTAACAATTAAAGATGCAAGTGTAATGTGTCGACTTGACCATATGATGCAGAACAGAAGTCAGTCATGAGAAACAGTGGTGACCTTTGGCTGAATTTGTCACCTCTTCCCTGGTGAAAGTGTCCTTAATGAATAAACCAATGATTCATTCACAGATAATGATGTGTGTTGGGTGAGTGATGACTGTTTAGGTGGTCATCTATTAGGGAGAAGGTCGTTGCCCTTCAAAAGCCATCCAGTGCCACTCAAGTGTGGAATCAGCTTCATCATTAACACACACACTTGAGCTGTAAGTGAGAAGAATCATTACCCTGAACTGTTGATAATGCAAGTTACCTTCCTGGCCTATTTACTACACTGTAACATGTTTAGTATGCGCTGTAAATAAAGCAAAGATTTGTGAAATATGTATTAATATTTCAGTATTTCTACTTTCATGATTTCAAGTTTAATAGAATGTGTTACATGCTGTTTCTTTCTGATTATTTATATTTAATAGAAACGTTTTATTTAAATTGATTCAATGTAAATCCCGTTTTTATTCATTGTACCAGAAAAGGCAGGAAAAAGAAATAAGTAATCCCAAATAAGGATTATGGCTCAAAGTACTGTATCTAAATACTAATACAGACTAGGCTTCAGTGCCAACAATATTTATATAGACAATTTAATATTGTTAATATTGTATTTCACATTATAAGCTGTTACCCAAACAGCAAGCAGTTTTGGCCCAGATCCGGCCCAGATCCGGCCTGCATGGATTTCATCTGGGCCAAAACTGCTTGCTGTCTGGGGACACTATAAATTATTAACATATGAGAGGAAGCATTTGCATTTAAATCTATGATGTTTGTATTCAGGGAGGAAAAAAAACACTCTTTTCAGCCTTTTCGCTTAGCAATGTATTCTTAAGATACCTTATACCAGTTAAACTGTTTGCTCTGATTAAGTATCAAGTTAAAAATATGGTAAAGTTTAATTATAATCAGACTTAAAATATCCAAAAGAGAAACATAGAAAACAATTTAATTTTGACAGTGGATAAATGATATTCTTCGAAAGTACTGGAAGCAAATCCTGATCCTAGGACTTTACTGTGGATTAGAGGAGGATTTTTTCCTGTCACTCTTCTGTTGACTAACCATAGTTAGCAGTGTTGACATTGTGACCAAAGTTTGTTTTCCCCCTATTGTGACTATTTCATGCGACCCTAGCCTGTGTGACCTCTGCTTTGGACAGGCCACAGTAAGGCAGTGGGTGGCTGGAGATAGTTCATGCCCTTACTTGCTTGTGCCTGGCATTGGGCCGGGAGATGTGCAGCAGATGAAAGTGTCCCGGTGCAGCTGTGAATGCTATCATCGCAGCCATCTGCAGACAGAACGCTGCATGCTGGGGCTGAAGAGGAGACAGCAGCTCAATGCTATCACCGGGGCCATCAGCCAATGGCAGCAAACAAGAGAGGCAGCCCTGCACGCGCTCAGTGGCGGCTAATTGAGTGTGACCGCGGAGACATGAGGCATTGTGCTGCACAGGTGAGCTAATACAGCCGCCCACACGGGGTAATGCAAAGACAATGCCCACACGCACGATCACACACACACATACGGCATGTACGCAAGACTTAAAATAGTGTACAATTCAAAATATCTCACACTGAATTGTAGCATGAAAATGAATAAATGAACGGAGTGTGAGTATGGTCTGTATCTTATAGCCCTCTTCTCTGGTTGTCATTCTCTTTTTTTTACAATGATGGAAAATTTCCGTGATTCATTTGAGTATCTTTATGTAACCTATACAGAGAGTGGAAAGTTAATACCAACAGCACTGACTGACTTAATGACTGACATTTAGCCATTAACTACTGAGGGGTCAAAAATCAGCAGTGTTTCTCATACATACCGGTCTGGGAACTCATTAATCACTGCTTAAGGGGATGAGAGAGAGAGATGCAAGCAGAGACTGGTGTCAGAAAATGTTACATATTGATTTACATATGTTTCTTAACGTTTTTTGTTATAGATACCTCTGGTGCCCAAACAGTAAGGTCCCTTTATCAACACCAAAGCATTATCATTAATAGAATTACTCATTGTTAAAATGAAGCTTACTTGTCTGTCACAGTTTTGGCAGCTCTGGGGGTGATCATGGACAACTTTTGAATGGGCAAATTTAATTTTTATGAACTTATATAATGTATTATAATTAATGTTGTTCGTGGAAATGGTAGACAGGTAAAACAAATTATACAAATGACTAAACAAAAAACTTGACCCTATTTACATATTTGATTAATCTGATAAACTGAGCATTATATTTTGAGCCTGTAATATAATGTGTTTAGTGTTATGTATTTATTTACATACCTCATGATGTTTTTCACAGTTTGCATGGCTGATAAAAAAATTTAATCAAAGAATATATAGTATACCTAAATGTTAACTTTTTAGGCACTTCAGTACAGCTTTTCTGTTATGAATAATCTTCTGTTATAAAGACTAATTAATTTTTTAAGGCAAACTAATAAGAACATCAAGTTTTCTTCCCCAAATAGGCATATACTGAAAACGTTTTTGTGGTTCAGTCCCATTAACCCACTTCCCAGCATGCACCGGGGCATAGGATATGTGGTTTCTTTGTCTGAATAAAATTTGACAGTTTTATTCTTTATTATTATTATTTATTTTTTATTTTGTAGTTTCAGTTATTTTATCATGTGTTAAATTTTCTCCTCTACTGAAAATGATCAATAACTGAGCTTACGCAACCTTGTCACGTTTCACAAATAAAAGGTTGAATTCTGTATGTGGTCTCAAGTTTTTTTTTTTTTTTTTTTTTGTGTTAATGTGATGGTTTTGATTTTAAGAAAACAGGTTCTTTTTGATCTGCACATCACTCAAAGAAAGACAAAGTTCATTATATCTAACATTTGAAAAGTATGTACAGTACACAAAGTTAGCAGTTTGAATACATCTCTTTTAATCTGATATAATTTAATGTTTCAGTTGGCTATTGTTAAATGGTGGTAGTTTTTATTTCATGGCAACTTGAAATTTTAAGAAAGGAACTTAAGATAATGAAGTGGAAATGACTAAAGCAACATCCTTGCAAACCTTCATTTCTTCACCCCTTTTTTTTAACAGAGCTTTGTATCAGGGAGTGCCGCTCTTCTCTCTGCTTACTGGACTTGGGCTATTCTGAGCCCTGTTTACGAGCTCTGTGTCTTTTGCTCGGCTTTCAGTGCTGACCTTTAATACCATGAAGAGGCACAATACGCACCAAGCCCATCATTATTTCCTATTTTTTACACAGACGTTCCTGACCCACAATCACTGGAGCCCACAGATTGTAAACGGCACCATCCGCCACAAGTGTCCACAGAATGTGGCCTCACGGGCGATGTTTGAGACAGCTATACATAGAGCCCCTCCAAAAAACCTCCATTCCACAGTGGCTGGGTTAGCGGGAGGGGGAGATCGGAGACATGGCGGGCTCTTGGGGTCGGTCTGCTCTGTCAGATGTTAACCAGCGTAGGGTGATTGAGTTGGTGGAAGAAGTATATTATGTGACAGCTTGCTGATGAATATTGAATAATGTGTGTAAAGCTACATTAGCGTGGGATTGTGTGGTAATGTGACAAGTGTATGTGTGCAGCACACATATACAAAAAGGGTTCAAATATTTTGTGTGGGTCTGTGCATGTAGTGTAAAGATAAACTGACCACATGGCCTGGTGCTTGATGGCTAGAATCTTGGATTATTCAAATGCTTAACAGTCAAAATTACATGCAAATATGATTCTTTCTGCAAGTTACATTGCCTCACCAGTAGGTGGCAACAAGTGACATTATAAGTGACTTTAGGAGTCTTTAAGTAATTGAATTATTCACTCAACCAATTCCTACAGAACACTGATGCATTCAGAAACAAATCAAGTGACTCTTAAGTAAACCATTTAATTATTTTTTAAAGCATCCATTTTTACTCAGGGGTTTTAAAACCTCAGATTCATTCAGGAAATAATAATAATAATAATAATTGTATGAGTGACCCATTGAATCTTTTACTCAGCTAATTGGTTCTGAAACACTAATTCAATCAGTAATAAAACAGAGGATTCTTTTTTTTTTTTTTTTGTGAATCATTCATTCAGGTGTTTTGTTCTAAATCACTGAGCATAAACAGACAAAGTAACTGGCATTTTTATGTGTAAAAATACACTACTTATTGTTAACTTCTTGTTTATTGAGATCTTATATTAAGCAATATCACACTTGCACTAGGAATGCAATTTTACAGATCAAAGCTTATTATCTTTTACTTGCATTAGGTGCTTGGTAAATTCTATTTTGTCCCTCATCATATTCCTTTACCACAAATATGTTCCATGGTGATAATACATTAACCATTAACAGATCTCAAGCAAACCAAGCGCTGCCCTAATTATGTTCACGCAAGATATCACACTTTAGTTCTTGGTATAGTTATTTTTGCATAGGAAATCTTTACAAAGTTTTTGCTTACTTTAGATACAAAGGAACATATTAAAACAGTCTGCGGAAGAAACACTCTGATAGATAAAAGAATGACAGCCATCAGTCAGACTTTAATAAGGTAAACAGTCAAGGGACAATCAGTAATGGGGAGATGGGCTGTGCAGTCACGTCTGGTATTGTGATTAATGTCCGAAGTGAGTCCAGCACTTGCCAATGTCACGTCTGAGTGGGTCAATCATTCATGGATGATGTGTCACTGCATAAAGAGGATATTAGAGGGAGCGTATTGAAATCCACTGAGAGAATTAAATGTTAATGGACAGCCCATTGTTTTGATACTATGTACACATTTTAGCTTTGTTTGTTTTCGGGTGTGCTGAGGAACTAAGCTAAATGGGGAGTAGTATATTGATCTTTCATGTTTTCTCGAACCGAACAGTGTTATTTTTTTCTTACATTCTTATTGTTATGTTTAAGGATTTAGAAATTTTGTAACATTTCAATATTGATTTTGTTGTCAATAAAACAAATGTCCAAAAGAAATGGCAACAAAGTACTATTTTGAACTGTGATAAATTTTACAGCTTTGTCTCCCTAAGAGTCCTTGCCTGTCAGAAAGCATCAGCTATAGATGGGGTGAAGGCACTTCACCCCGGGACCCCCTCGGGCAGGCCGGCTCTGCACACCTGTCATTGTGCCCTGGACGCCTTTGGGCATGAGAGGCGACTGTGATGGCATCTTAGAAGAATCCTGTAAAATGCATTCCTTTATCAGTGTCATTCACATATACACTATTCCTATTGATTTTAACCTGGGACAGGTTCATAAACGAATCTGATCAAAAGACATTCATAGGAAAGTGTCATATTATTTTATGTAGGTAGGTGTTTAATTTTCTGATTTTTCTTCAAGCTGAAAAATGTTGGCCTTAATTCTGTCCCACTAAAGGCACCAAACAGAATTGCAAAAATAGTGTTTCCAAACTGTTTTCCAAACACTCACACTGTCTGCTGTGCTTTCTGGACTATCTAATTAGTAACCAATTTGCTAATATCTAAGATTTAGCCAGGTGTACTGTCCTCTTTTTCTTCTTCTCAATACTCTGGAATAGTTTACTTGGCAGCTGTATAGATAGGCATAATAGTTATAATAACAAATAACTCCAGAATTTAGGTTAGTTTAACAAAACTTTCTTTTGGCGAAATCTGGGGATGTCCACTTTTGGAAAAAGTATAAAGAAATATTTTAATCAATCAATCAATCAATGAATTAGTCAGTCAGTCATATTTTTGCATCTTAACGATTACACAGAGCATACATTTCACATAAATGTGACTTATGAAGACTAAATATATTGTCCTGTATTTTCACTGATGTTTAATTTTAATAGCAACAGTTTTAATCGCAACTTGTTTTGCTAAATCTAAAATCACAAAGCCTTGTTTTATGATGATTTTCATTGACTAACATTACTATTAAGTTGTCTTTTCAAAAATATTTTATTTAAGTCTCCCCCATTTAATATGTGGACTTTAAACTAATCGAAATAATGCAACAATCTTACAATACCAACGTACATTTTTGTCAATCATTTTTAATACTGTTTCTTTTTGAATTACAGGAAAATTGCATATTCGGAAAGTTAAAAGACCCCATCACCTGTAAAACTGAGAGGAAAGTGGGCAGCGCAGGATAAATCACAGATAGTATGTGACCGTCTAATGTTTGAGTTGGTGTGTTTGTTCAGGTTTTTGATGGATGAAATCATTACATTTCCTCTCATGTTTTTTTCATGTTGCAGAGACGATTAGTTATTCTGGGATTTAGAGAAATGTGGCGCATTATACATTTTTAATTGCAGCAGCTGTTTGGCCTCTTATATTGAATATTGTGCTTGACGGGGATACTGATCAAATCAGACAAATCAAACCCACTGCAACCCTTGTTGTTATTTTTTTATAACAAATAGCTTTTTTTTTCACATGTACCTGACCCTCCTATTCAGACTCCATAAACTCACCAAATCTTAATATCCTACTTAGTAAAAAAGTTTTCCATCAGATCCCTGCTTTTGAGGTCAGATACAGTATTTAACTTTGCGAAACACAAAATAAAAGTATTCTTGTGTTTGTCAGAAGCCATTTCTATTTTTGCTGTCAAGCTAATTAGGGGCACCGATCAAATGGAGACAGTTTTGATTTTCATGCTCGGTTGAGGTAATTGAATGTTTGTTCATGAGAGCTGATTGGGTTGTGCTCATGTGAATGTTGTTGTTTGGTGCATTAGTGTCATCGTATGACACTCTGATACGGGCCAGTGACAGATGCCCTGCTTTAGCCCGATCTCCCTCGGGACGTCATCATGACAGCTCACATTTCCTCCCATCTTCAATCTCTCACTCAAATGATGAGCAGGAACTCCACTGAGCTTCTCTGACTCTTTTTCCATCTTAATATCATTTCTTAAAGGCAAAGTTCATTCAAAAATGTATATTCTGTCAAAATGTCTTCCCAAGCCTGTCCGGCTGTTTTTTTTATTCTGTGGAAACACTAAATATTTTGTACAATTTATTTTTTGTCACCTGACCTTCATTTAAGCGGCAAAAACAGTTAAAACATGTAAAAAATATATATTAAGAAAGTGATGCAGGTGGGGGTTTATAAATGAATCAGTGTGTATACTGAAATTATTCCGATTTTGAATTAACATTTTATTGTTTCTGTTTGCAATCTAATTTTAGTTTAAGATTTAGTAAATTTTTACTATTTAGCTTTTTTGTTTAATTTTATTATTTTATATTTTAGTTTTATTCTAGTTTTGGAAATGTTAGTGCTTAAACTTATTTTAATTCAGTTAGTTATCAGGACAATATACATTATAGTATACTATGTAAATAAAGTAAAATATATATATATAGCTATATCTATGTATCGGCCTATATGTTTTTTTTTCATATAATATTTAGATTTATTTTATTTTAGCTATTTTTATTTTTTTTATTTTATTTTTTTAGTTTTAGTGAACAAAAACACTGGGCAGGATTATGCATTAAACCTTGTAAGTAAACAGCATCCGATTAAATGGGTTGTTTAATGTAGCTATAACTTTAATAAAGCAATGCATTTGAAAAACTGTATTTGTCAGAAAATCACTTTTAGAGACATAAAATGTGAGAGAAAGGCCAACTGGTTTGAGAGGAAGGAGCCGCTCATATGAAAGTGTGCTCTTGGTATTAGTTTGTTTATCAGTGTGTGTATTAATGTGCGGGAGTGAGATTAGGGGGGTGGGTAGTGAGCGTGCCAACGGGAGACCACAGGTGTGTGTTAACGCTTCACCCCGCTGAATTCTGGGTAATAACAGGCATTGGTGCACCTGCGTCCTGTGCCACCCCCTTTCTCTCACCTCTAATGGCCCCTTATCACGGTGCCATCAGGCCCTAATACCCCAGCAGCAGTGCCCTGGCAGCTGCCCCCTCTCCCCTGGCAGAGAGCTGTCAATCTCCGTTCATCTGTTCTCTGTCCATCACCATCCATTCTGTGTCTAACCGCTCAGTTTCCATCTAAGACACACAACATCAAAAGTCCATAAATCTCCAGGCGAAGCCAGGCTCGATGTGTATTTAATGTCATGCAATCCCATAGTGTTGCAAACCATTGTTTTCCAGGATGTTTTTGTCACTTAATCAGGAAATACGAGTCCCTGGCACAATTTAAAAAGGATTAACGAGGGCTGATACAACAAACAGAATCAAAGTATTTGTCAAAAAGGCCACACACAGACCTGCTCGCAGACACAATGATGTAAACACAAAGCAACACAGGGAAACCGCATACAGCCACGACCTCACAGCTCTCCGTCACATGGAGTGCGACATCTAAACCTTTCCCACAGAAACAATGATGCCTTTTATTGTGTCCGCTTAAAGCCCTTGGCCACATGGGCCCCTTGAGTTTCCTCACACGCACTTCTTCTGTGGTTTGATAATTACAAACAGACAGCACAGTGTTAGAAATTTGAAATGGTGCTATGGAGGGCCAGTATTTATTCAGGGGTGCATGTTTCGCTCATACCAAGTGATGCCCACTTACCCAGAGGCCCTGACCTGATTGTCATATTCACAAACCAAAGAAGTTGCTGTGATCCCTCCAAACAGTGTTGATATGAGTGTTGATGAGGTTTCATAGACATTTGTCTCATTTCACTGCTTCATTGCTTCGGTGCTCATAGACATTTCATTGCTTGTTTATGAGGCTTCATGAGTTGTAGGATGTCGCAGACCCTCCGGTATTAAACCTCACAGCTAGTCTCACAGCTTATTCTGTCCAATAACCGCCTTATTAGACAGGTAGAGACCGTCGGACAGACAAGTGACCACTCAAATAGTGCTTTTCCACCATTCCTTAATTCCGCAGACATTATTTAGAGAACAAAGTGAAATACACTATATAGATCTATTGAAAGTCTTTTTTTTTTTTCATTTATTTGTAGCACCCATATATTCTATAAAAGACTAAATAAATAACTAAAACATGTACATGTACAAAACATATTATATGTAAATATAATCATAACATATATTTATCACAATAATAATACATTATCAAGAATTTTTACAAACAAATCACAAAAATATTACTATCAGAAGAACAAAAAACAAATAAGGGGGTGTATGCTATATATCTTACTATTCATTTTGCCCATAATTTATATAATTTTTTAATAATAACAATAAATTGTGGGATGCACAAGATGTGATATATTGTTTTAGTGTTTCTTTAAGGGCTTGATTCCCATAATGTCTGCCCATCCCCAAGTCTCTAATATAGGTAGCATTCTTTCGACTGAGAGATATGGTATTTGAGGACTTCATTGTTCAAGCAAATGAACTCAAGGAGCAAGCTTGGATTCATTTTAGCACATTTTCTTATATGACTTATCTGACACCTCTAAAGCTGCACTTTACATTCTTATCATTTGGCATTGGATAATATCCATATAGTTATAGAACCCTGTCCTATTGATATGTGATAAAGAGTGCACACAACAGATTTCGAACAGATTTTAGTTGACGTCAGAGATGAAGAGACAGAGAATGAATGAGCAGAGAAAGAGAGCGATCCAGGTCGCCAAAGCTATCAGCTGGGACTAAAACTCATCAGCCAGAAAACAAACTGGGCCACACATCCCTCTCTGGGTGGTCTGGCTCCACTGCACTCATAGAATGAGCCCTGACTCTTTTCCAGCGGATGCAACTGCAAATCCTGCCAGGGACCACGGGTTTATAGCTGTACCCCTCCAGCTCCCGACGCTTTCGCTGCGAAAATCGAAAAATCCTCTGGCTAATGACATACAGGCCCAGACCTGGAGGGGGAGAAAGGGTTAAAGCAAGCCAATTAAGCGAATAATAAGTTCAATTTAGGAGATTGGAGGGCTGGTGTGGAATGAAAACCAGAGGACACCACTGCAAGCTGTTCTAGAGAGAAGGGGAACCATGGAAAGGAGGGAAGCCTGGCAGGTGGCCAGAGAGAGGACTCTGAGTTCGGCGGTGGTTTTAGTACTGAGGTCTACGTGCGGTCAAGGGACTGATGGGGTTTCATGTAATTAAAGCAATTCTTATCTTTGCACAGAATAATAAATGATAACAAAAAATGTCATATATGCTGAGGCAATTCAGCAGAGTTAACCCCAGTGGAAGTTCATCACTTGTATGCAAATGTGCATTTCATAACCCACAATAAGCCCAAGAGAGCACACAATAGAATGAATGCAAAGAAGCCTGCAGCAATCAGGTTGTAAAATGCAATAAGGCGTGGAATTATTGATGCAGGAAACTTTTCCTCAGTGTAGTTCTTGTTTATTGTGTTGAAATGAAAGTCAGGTTTGTTTTCAGTTGGGACAAAAGGATATTTTGAATAATGTCCGATTCTAAGGAATTTACTTATGCAAGTCTGATTTATAGAGACACTTCAGATAGACATTGAAGCAATATGCTTGAATATTTTTCATTACTCACCAGATTGCAGTATCAAGTGATTTATTTATTCAAATTCTCCTAAATGGATAAGCACGAAATGCTACATTGTCATTTCCAGTAACATTTTTTTCCTATTATGGTTTGTTTGATTACTTTAATGTACAAGTGAAACTGTATTTTGTTTCTTTCCACTCATTTGTCTCCACTTCTAATCCCTCTGCTCAATACAACATAGCATTGTGTATTAGTCACTGCTTTCTTTTAACTTCTGTGACCATAATGTGGACTAAGGATAAAGTGATTTGACTTGAGGACCACCCAGTTAAGTCAACAGTCTGCAGGTACAACAAACCCACACGCAAATGTCCCATTTCCTTGAATGCACTTTATTTAAACAACAGCATTTGAAAAAAAAAAAAAACATTGTCATACAAACAAAGAAGCCAAATGATGCACATAAGTTAATTATCACTTAGTGATAATGACAATGCATTCGATTGACAAGGAAAGTACCAATTCAGGAGTGGCAGTCCTGATTCACATTGTAGGCATTTATGAGTACAAAAACAATGAAAACTGATGAAAATTATGAGATCGTCTAATTTTGTCTTCTCCAAAGCAAAGAACTGGAGCATTGTGCTTAGTTCAGAGGCACTGTATGATAAACAAAAGCATTAGCAAGATGAGCATCTTTCCTCAGAAATTTATGGGGTATTGAAAATCAAGATTGATCCTGTTTTTGTTTTGTTTGGGACATTCTTGTGTACCCGTAAATTTCACATCAAAGCGATAAATTATAAACACTTGGAGAGTCAAAGTTTAGGTCATCCCAATCGAATTGTCTAAATAGGGTGTGTAAATACATGAAAGTGGCATTCAGTTTTTCCATTCAAGACTCAACCTAAAAAAGTCAACCTAATGTGATAGTGGCTTTGTAGGCGACCAGACACCAAGTCAGACCAAACCTTTGTCTTAACTGCAACACTTCTCAGACATGCCTCTCAAGGAACTAGCCTCTCCACAAGGAGACATGATCACCTCCACTTAACCTCGACACCACAGCATGGGAGACAACGATTACTTTCCCGCCTGGTGAACGAGAAAATGAGGAAACGGAGAGGATGGTAGAGAGAACTGAAAAGACAGAATGAAAATGAAAGACATGGGTAATTGGGCAGTGACCTTGACCTAGTGCTCATCAGGGACTCTTGGAATCTTCTTTGTTTCTCCTCTGCGTCACTCTCGCCACTAACTCTGACAAAGACGGAGAGGAGGGAGGAGAAGAAGTGTGTGGTTGTTCTCTCCTGCTGAGTGGTAAGCCACCCCCATGGTAGGTTAAACACCAGTCTAGGACACACAGACACATGCGTGCACATGCTTTCATCATTTATGAGGGTAATTTGGGAGGTGTATAGGGACGGACTCATCAGAAGTGCTTGTCTCCAGCTGATCTAGACTTGGCGGGGTGGCAGGATTTGGAGTAGATGCTCACAGTGTAACGAAAGGGGTGGATGATTGACAGGCTTAAGTAAGGTGTAGATCAAGCAGGCGATCACTACCATGTTATTAAAGACCTTTTGCAAAACCTGCAGGTAACCAAGATTTCATAGTGTAGATTGTGTATCTCGTCATTCGGTAGCTCTTTCCATTATCAAATGCAACTTCTAACATTTAAAGATGATACGTAAATGTATCTAACCTTAAAGGTTTTAAATGAGTAGTAAGAGGGTGAAATAAACAAAAAATGTCAGTGATCATGAAAAAGATATTATTAGGTTGTTTGCAGTAAGATTTTTATGGGAGAAATGATAAAAGACAAGGAGGTACATCAGGTCTGTATAATCACTTATGATTGACCATAAAGTTCAGATTTGGGTAAATGCAGACCAGGGTGCAATCAAGCAAACACAGCAAGAGTGAAATTGAAATGAGGCGATGATGCAAATGGGTGAATTGGAGAGAAAATGGTTCAAATAATTCAATCTCTCTGGAGAGTTGAACAGCAGAGAAGCACATCATAGTCTAAGGCTGTCTAGGTGTCAACAGTTACTAGGTATAAAGCACACCAGACTATTTTGCCACCTGCACATCTTATTAGAGAGCTCTTGTCCTTGATGCCTTTGTCTGGTCTTCACTTGAATATTTGTGAGAAATGCCGAATGGTCACAATGAAATCATAACCAGGTACAAATGATCAATGTACTAGAGAACAACTTCTCACGGTTATATACAGTACCTTCTGATTGGAGTGCCATCTTCTATACCTTTTGAGAATACTATGTGTATCCCAATTTTTAACTAATGTTTTGCTGGAATGTGTTAGTCAAAGGCATGTGCAGGTGTGGACACTGTGCCTATGTGAAAGAGTCAGGATGATCAAAAGACCTAGAAGAACCACATCAGCATTTTTTTGTACATTAAAGATTCTAAAGAAAACATTTCCATTTGTAGTGGACAAAACATGGACATAGACCACAATTATCACTAGTTTGAAACAAAAATAGTTTAAGGGTTAGTATAAGGTTTACAACAATATTTTGTCTGTGAAAGAGTAAGTAGCAGCTGATTCTCAAAAACAAATCAGAACCCTGGATCCAAGAGTTGCCACGGTGTCATGGATGATTTGCAACAGGTGGCCTTGTTGCCTCAAGTTATGCTAATCAAATTTTCAATCAGAATGCATGCTTTGCTGAGTTCTGATTGGCTCAAAAGAAGGATTGTCATCGTATGCACAAAAGGATCATAAAAATTCCAATGATTCCTCTTATTTCTATTGTTTTAATATTCAACACCTCATCTGCAAAGTGGTGTTCTCTTTGGAAAAGTACATAATGCGGACAGAATTTGCAATACATATCACATGATTGACTCAGTAACTTCAGTAACTGCTTCCAATTCGTTCCTCTCTGTTTTGGCAGTGTTTCTTTCTTTCACAATGTCTCTCATTACCAAAACATCTGCTGCATCCAAAAGCTGATATTAGAACATGAAAATATAACTAAAAATAACAGCAAGAACAACCATAATAACAATAATAACAATAACAACAATAATAATTGAGGGTGAAGATAGCAATAAATAGTGCTGTGGAGTTGGAGTTGGATGTGGGTAAGTGTGGTCAAATCAGGACATTGTGGGCATCAGTCAGTAAAAGAGAAAGCTGTGGGAGGTGACGGAAGAGAGAACAACTACCGCACTTCCACACAAGCGCAGTTGCTGGAAATGCTTTGCTCTTTTCCACTAGGCCAGAGGCAGATGCAGTTAGACTGCACCCTCACCAGTGTCCTTCCGTCCGTAGCAGTCAATCCTCCCGCCAATTATGTTTTATTCTCACTGTCTTTTAAGTGTAGAGAGAGCAAACCTGGAATGAAACCTACGTTCTAAACATATCTGTATAAAGCAAACCTTCAACCAGTGGACAGGAGTGATGGATTGGGATGTTGTGCACAGTCTTTATTGGGTGTGCATGGGTGGTGGGGGTAAAGGAGTGATTTCTTGAACCGTGTAGGACTGCTTGGAATGACGCTTGTGGCTGGCTGTGGGAAGGATGGCGTGGTCTTCAAAAGCGCCACTGGGCTAACTGTGGACCTTTCAGCACACCACATGTGTTTATAGTAGGGTTCCTAGGCTGGGCTGATGTGTACACCCAAGATCTCATATGTACCTCCATCCCAACCGACCACTTAACAGTCAAGCATGGCCCTCAGTTGGCAACCGCCAGAATGCCCCGTCATGGAGGGGAAGATGAGGACAGCCACAGCCACCCACTAGACTCCCTGGCCGGACAGGAGTGAAGTTGTTTGTGTCCTATAGGAGATCACTGGCTCATCTAAAGCACTGTCCCTGCCATCTTAACCCTGTATAGATAAAAAGGGGGCATGGATAGTGGTATTTTGTGAGAGACCCCCTGCTCTCAGATTAGAAAGCCTGGCCTTCTTGACATTCTTAGCATGCAAGTTTGAATACTTGTGACATCTTAGGGTTGAGGCAGCTATCTTGCCTTAATTTGATGATTTACATCTAGAAAAAGAATGCTTTCCAGCCAACCAAATTCTTTTCTTGTAGCTCGCCATAGGGATTGCATCTGCACCATGCCATCCCTGTAAGTAACTCGTGACATATGAGGCCAGGAGTAGATCACAACCCATCTTTCACCACCAGAACTTTACATGTCAGCTTAATCAAAATGCAGATCTTGTCTGGTCTGGTTTGCCTTTTACAGGTCCTCAGAGGACACTGTGTCTTTGTCAGTAAGTTTCTAAGCTGTCTCTCCTCCACTACAGAATAGTTGTAAGTGCTCACTCCATGCCTTTCCCCACCTACAGTATAGTCTTTGTTGAGACTGTTTTATCTCTGATATTCTGCTTGATCTCGGGGACTTGGGGATGAACCACATGGGGGCAGGGAGCTGGGTCTGGCTGATCCCAGAGGCAGGCCTTTATCTTTATTCTCATCCTGGCCTGAAGAAACAGCTGGAGTTGAGACCGAGTTGACTGCTCCAGCTGGTGCGCTTTCATGCCCACTGTAGATCTCCTCGTGGCCATCTTCACTGGATTCTGCTTCCTCCGAACTGGACAACAGTTCCTCATCACGATATTCGGCTACGTCTACACCACCACCCTCAGATCCAAGCTCCTTCAGTCGACCATGATGCTTCACGTGATAACGCTGGTTCTGGAAGAATTTAACAATGGTGTGTTTGGGCAGATCTAATTGGGCTGAAAGGGTGTGGATTGCTTCCTGGTCAGGATAGAGGCCCACATCTTGGATGAAGCTCTGTAAGATACCTAGAGCCTCCAGAGAGATTTTGGTGCGAGAGCGAGGTTTTTTTGTGACGTTGCTGACCCCTCCGCTGTTGCCTGAACCTGCGTTAGCCTGGGGGTTCTCTTCAGCTCCAGAACTGGGAACAGGTTCTTCTCGAATTGGAGAGTGTTCCTTCAGTGGCTGTATGGGCTGTCTGTGAAGTGCCTGGTGGGAAAGTTGGAGAGTTATTAGCTGGGCCAGAGTGATCTTTTACCTAAACTTATATACAAGAGTCAGCAGTATGGAATAATTTTAAAACTACTTAAAAGTTCAAAGTGTCCTTTCAATGAATGTCTCTTGAAGTTAATGTCCTCTGTGCACTTGAGTATGTTATCAACTCTGGTAAAAATCCAACCAAATTGCTCTGGGCTATGATTGTTTAACTATGTATATTGTACACATAATTCCACAAGATTAAATATTTTGTCATTGCATCATGTTTTGAGACCATCAAGGCGAATGACAGCATCTGAGCTGACACATCGACCACATAAAATTCAACAGAGGAAGAAGCTGAACAAATACACACCAAAACCAAAATAAATTACATCAAAAGATTCTGTTATAAAGAGATGTGTTTTGAAACAACCATTTGAAGTATAGTGGCAAGTTGGTTTCATCTGTCATTTTGACAGGGATGAATTCCATCCCAGTTAGCACAGACTAGTGACTGCTAAATTTAACAAATAAAAAAGCACAGACAGTAAGAAATGACACTTTTGACTTTGAGATGTGAGATTGTTTGCATATGCTATTTTCTTGTACAAACACAGTGTAATCATTAGCGTTTTCCAACAAGTTTGAAGACTAAAAGAGCTACACTATTGCTTTTACAGAGGTTTCCAGATTTCTCAATAAATCTTCCATTTTGTTCTAGTGCGGGCGCCAAAACAGGGAAGGGGGACTGGGGGGACAGAGTATGAAGTGGTTAAGTGGTATATTAGGATTAGGAATAAATAGCAGATATTTAGTGAGAGGGAAAAAGAGGTATCTGGTGAGGTCTGATACAAGAGAAGGTGCAGTGTGTCACAGCTAAGCTATCGAAGTCTGTGGCGCTGTCCTGCTGAGTTTATGACCAGGGTGGGGTGCCCAGTGCCTCCACACTGGAATGCTAAGCTATAAATCTGCGGTGAATTAAAATTAAAGGACCTACATAAAGATAATAGTCATGCGCCTCTCTCTCTGTCTCTCTCCTGCTCTCTCACTATTCCCTAAATAATAACAGGGTATTTTTTAAATAATATTGAGGGTAGGCCAGACCATGAAATTGCTCCGATTTCACTTGTGGGGGCTGTTTTGGGCTGGCGCTTTACAGGAAGTGTGTAGGTTTGTTCTTTTTCTTCTCTGTTTCTCCATAATGTATTACTTTCCATGTCTCAGAGAAACAAACAGAGGCCACAAAAAAGGACGTGAAAAAGAAATGTCAAAGAAGTTTGAAGATGGTGAATAATTAGATTGACCACAAGGCATAACAGCGCAAAACACCCATTAGCTTAGCTAAAGAGACCACACACACACACACACATTCACAAACTCATTCATCCTGTATATGTTTGCTTGTTGTGTATATTATTATATGAAATTCTGGGAACAATTAAGGTACGTTTCAAAGACATATATACAGTACACTCCAAAATGCACAACAAAAACATTGAGTAATGACGTTGCGCATTTACATACCATTGCTTTGGCATCCTATCAGATATTTTCAAATTCAGAGACGGAGTGAGTCCTCCAGCAGCCCATTCAAAGTAAAGTGTCTAAGATGCCTGTTACTGCACTCTTAACGGTGGACGTTAATGAAGAGCTCTTCTGCCAAGCCAGAGGAGTGACTCCATTTCAAAACCCTGCTTTAGCTATAAAGCCAACCTCCGATTTCCTCCACCATCCAATTAATTCACCTACTCAGTTCTTAAACAACGTCTTCACAACCACAGGAGTCACATTTGGACACAGGGCCATTTTTCCCTGCACGCCTTTCTTTTTTCAATATTTATCTCCACCATTTCCTTCTTTTCTAATTCCAAGCTGGGATGGGTCTGTGAGTTCACTGCATTAAGAAAAAGTATATTTTTCCCCTTTAAACGCAAATCAAGGCAAATTATGGAGAAGAAGTATGAAAGAATTATAGAACATAAAACATTCAGTTGATTCTTAATGAGGACTGGCCCTCGTGGGGACAAAGGCAGGATTAAGGGGGGCTGTGTTGCCACTGGAGACGCCATTAACAGGCAGATTAATATGTAATGATGAGAAAGACACTTTCCTGTTGGTTTGCTTGTGCATGACTTCACCTTCTCCAATTATCATGTGCATCATAATTTTCTTTGCCACACTGCAATACCTCAGGAATGGGTGAGTCATGTATATGTGTGTGTGTGTGTCTTCATATTTGTTTCAGAAGTTTAGTCAATCCACAAAATTAAAATGCATTACTCACTATTCCTAGTATGGAAGGCTGTTACTCCCTGAGCAGAAAAACACGTTAATTCAATTTGATCTCAAAATTGACTTTTTTAGTAAATGTGACATCTCACAGTGTAACTTTAAATTGAACATTTGTGACTTTATTTTTTATAAAAAATTTTTTTTTAACTTTATCTTACAATTATCATTTTCCTTTTACCCCAGCACTCAATTGAGGTCCCAATCCACATGGCAGGGTCTAGAGGGCACTCCACTTCAGCATCCAATTTAGCAAAAACAAAGAAGAAATTATTCATAAGAAGTGTCTTGCCAAATGAGCAAAGGGAGGCACTTAAGACCATACACACGCATTGCAGAAACAGCGTGAAGACAACGTGGGACCGGATCAGCAATCTAGTGTGCGTTAGTTTGAGTGTATCCCTGAGGTGGGGCGAGCTGCACCCAGGGACTCACATGGACATGTCATGGAGTGGTTAAAAAAATTATTAAAAACATCACACACAGCGATGTCATGATTCATGATTTAAAGTAGGATACAGAAATTTGTGGGGAGGGGGGGTTGATTTTTACAAAATCAAACATTCTATATAAAACTGCTTTAGAACATGTTTATGCTCATGATTTATGCTCTGTATAAATAAACATACATTTTTCTTCAGATCTAAATCAGTTCTCAACGGGTAATAACAAGATTTAATACAAGATTTCACTTTATTTTTGACCATGTCAAAGTTGTAGGATTTGTGCTGATATTTTGAGTCACGTTTGATGTTCTTATAAGGGTCAAATAAAACATCAGTGAATTCTGTTGGTCACACTGAGGTGGTATCGGCTTAAAAAAAACTGTTCACATGTATGTGCTGCATGTGTTCATTAATTAACATGCTCATGTCTGCATAAGCAGCTGGGACACATGTGCTGTGGTGGCAGGCAGGCTGGAGCCGAGGGGGCTGCTGGGTATTTTAATTTGAGGAGGGTCCCTCATTTCTACTACTACTCCCAAAAAGAAAAATAAGAAAAAAAGAGAAGAAGAAAAAAGAAACATGCTCATGTATGGCATTTTCATGTTGACACAGCACAATATCTTGTAATTTATGTATTTTATTGTATTTTTATTATTTTTAATTATGTTAGACATGTTATAGTATATTCTATTTAATATGATATTTATGCTATGTATTTGTATTTATATAATATTTGATATATTTAATATAAATTTAATAAATTAAATTTATTTATTTTTAATATATTTGTATTATTTCAATATTATTACTAATTAATACAACAATGCTATATATGTGCTCAGTATGATATGTACAGAATAAATAGAATATTTTTTAAACAATTTTGTAATATATATTCACTGTCAATAAAAGTCTCAAAAAGTCATGAAAATATTACATCACATAAAAAATCCATACAGTTAAAAAGAAAATGTTATGTTATATTAATATTTCTTACATAAGTTTGTTTCAATTAAATATAACAATATGAATATGAATACAACAATGATATATATTTGCCCTTTATGATATATAGAGAATAAAATAAATAAACAAAAAAAAAGTTCCTTTGTACATAATTATACTTTTAGTTACATGTTGCTTTAGTAAATGCACTGACTATCCTCAACATATGTTTTTATGATCAATGTTGTGCAAGAGTTCATGGTCAAAGCCAGTGTAGAGTTACTAAAGAGAGTTACTGTAGTGAAGTCTCTTGAGTCATTATGTGTGTGTGTGTGTGTGTGTGTGTGAGTGTGTGTTCCCTCTCTTCCCGTAATTATTAATATCAGGGCTGTGGTGGCACTGTCTGTCAGGGTGTGTCCTAATGGGGCATTTCCTTCTGCGCCCAAAACACATAAATGAGTATATTTACACACACACGCACAACAGACTGTTTATTCCACTGACATAAAAGAGAAAGCGAGCAAGAGAGAAAGAGACGTAATGGGCTAAGACAGTAACAGAGAGCCACTCTGTCTCCATTTGTTAGTACTCAATCTTAATATGGTTGCTCAACTTAAGTTAATAAATGTTAATAAACAGCAATCATTGTGAGTGAATTAAATTGCAATGCTTTACTGGCAGGGTGAGAAAGAAGAGTAGGTTAAAGGAAGGTGGAAAGCATTGATCCAAGTGTTTGTAGATTTATGTGTATGCCATTTGTGTGTGCATGTATTTACATATCAGTATTAGTGTGTAGATGTGTGCCTGTGTGTGTACACTGTATATGAATGCATGTCTATGGTAATACTGGAAAAGTGTGTTTCCACAGTCTTTACTATAATGACCCTGGCTGGCATAGGGGAAAGTCCATTTAATCAGTAGCGCGTTATTTGGAATTCTCTCTCTCTCTCTCTCTGTGTGTGTGTGTTATTAAAGAGGCTGGGGTGTGCGGGGTTATTAGATGTTGGCAGGAATGCTGCATAAATGATGCTGATATTAAAACTGAAACCTCAAAGAAGTGTGCACAATGAACACATCTATATGATCTAAAGAGAATTATGCTTAAAACATTCAGGCAGATCTTGAGATTGTTTTTACTCTTTCCTTCAAATCTTATACACTTAGCAGTCAAATCATACATTTTTATTTTTAATGTTAATCAAAGTTTCTTGTACAAAACAATTTCCATCTTAGAATTATAATTATAATTATAAAAATTAAATAAAACACAATAAATAGGTAAATGACATTTTACTGGACCATTCTTGATCAGGAACAACTTTCTTTGTATTTTCCAGGGGCTTATTTTGATGCTGTGCCTATTAAAGGGACTGTTCAACCAAAAATGACAATTCTGTCATTATTTACTAACCCTCCACTTGTTGCAAACCTTTGAGTTTCTTTCTTCTGTTGAATACAAAAGAAGGTATTTTGAAGAATGATGGTGACCAGACAATTGACATTAGCCATTGACTTCCATATTTTTGTTTATTTATTTATTTATTTTTCAATATTGTGTATGTCAATTGTTTCCGTCAACGGTTTGGGCACCAACATTCTTCAAAATATCTATCGTATTCAACAGAAGAAACTCATACAGGTTGTTCCAACAAACTCAATGCAAATCCTGCTTTACATATTTGTAATATAAAGTATATGCAATTTGAATAGTTTCATAAACTTACCTGAGGGTCAGTGGGCAAGTGTAGTACAGTGTGCATCCGTTCACTGTGGTGATGGCGGGACTCTTCCTCATACACCAGATCCCTGTCCGCCTGTGGAAGGCTCAGAAACCTCCGGATGGTACACAGGTTCTCCCAGAGAGTCCTGTTCTCGGGGCTGGGACTCTCTTTCCAGCGAAGCAGCTCGCACAGCCATCCCTTGTAGAAAGGATGAGTGTTCATTACACTTTTCGATTTGGTGAAGGAATTTTTACAACAATATCATTAAATAATAACAACTTGCTTCTTGCCTTCTTACTGGATTACCCACTAAAGCACCTGTACAGAGTCTTTCTTCTCTTTTTCGGTCATTTATATCAATTATACAGGGGACATTAGAAAAACGTAAGGAAATGATCAGCAGAATGGGATGTGGAACCTTGAATTCACTCCTTTCCTTGGATATGTTTATTTTATGACTGTAAAGTTTACTTTACAAAAAAACAGCTAGCACCACAAAGCATCACAAGTGCACTGAGAGAGCGGAGAGTGTGTAAAAGAGAGAGTGAAATGGTGGGAGATTAGGAAGATTTGATTATCTCTGCTAGACTGGGCCAGTCTTTGACACCAGCTGTTGTGTGCAGCCAACCACTTCCAGCACACATTGTTAATGACCTGAGCATCTCTCTCTCTCTTTCCTTCTCCCTCAGCTCCTCCTGGCCAGCTGCAGCAGATGGGCGCGTTCAGCCATAACCCCCCCACCCGACCCCAGACCTGTGAGACCTAACCACATCTGTCACACACACACACACACATTCATATATACACACACCAACAGAGCAGCTCTTTGCTGACACATCTCATACATGCAAACATGCGAAGACGCCCCTAACACATGCCTCTAGATGAGGTGGCAGCACCTGCAAAGCCATGCTGCAGTAACGCAGAGCTCCTCAGTAAAGCAAGCAGCAGAGACTGAAGCTCTCTCAGGCTATTACATGGTAAGAATTAGGCTCAGCTGGGAGTGGGATCATATTTGACTAAATCAATTAGCCCTCTTTCATATAAATGAGACAGAGACAAACAAATGGTCCAAAAGCTTAAAAAAAAAAAATTATCAACACTCTGAAATTAATGACATGCTTTTCCAGTTTGTGTTAAAGAATAGGACTGTTGGTGTCCTTTTACACTGTGTGGCATGGGTCCAAAATGATTTCCCACCCATACCTTTACCATCCATATACACATATGGAAAAGAAAAGGAAGAAAAACGTTTTTGGTATTGAATAAGAAAAGGGTGCCAAATATGTATTATTATTTTATTATTATTATTATTATTATATAACATATATATATATATATATATATATATATATATATATATATATATATATATATATATATATATATACATATATATATATATATAGTACTACAATTTTTACAACAGTTTTTTATTATATACTGTATTTTAAAATGTAATTTATTTCTGTGATGGCAAAGTGAATATTCATACTCTCATCATACACTATCATTAAATCATTCTAATATGCTGATGAAGAAATTTATATATAGAAACAGAAACTGAAATTGCTTCAAACATTGCGATTGCTAAGCAAGTCATTTGTATTTGTTTATTTAGCATTTGCCAAGTGTTCATTTTAGACTCTGGATAGCTTTATGAATATGCTTCAAGCTTCAAAAACCAAAAGTAGATTACTGTTATATGCTTATTATAACTGCTATGACTGTTTAATTCAGTTAGAAAATGTTTAAGAGTTTTTTCCATGGCCTCAAATCATGACTATTATACTTCTGTGACGTATACTTTTAGTCACAATATTATGCATTCTTTATACAGTTGTCTGGAAACAAGTGTCAATGTAAAAGGTAGGAGGAAAGAAATCAGATCAGTCTATGGATCACTGGATGCACGTCTGCATCACAACATGAGCGATGACTCATGGAATGGGAGAGATTGACAAAGCCATTGAAAGAAACTTTGGCAGGGTCTGGAATGGTAAGTCAAAGATGAATAAATGCAAGGCATTTATCAGGCTATCTGTTGATGTTGATGTTTTTGTTTATCAACTGCAGAGGCGCGCCAGAATCAGATATAACAGTCTGCGCATATGGACACCAGTACTTCCCCTACACTGACTGAGGAAAGAATATGTAAGCTAAGTGTTATTAACATCTTTTCAGAATAAAATAAATCACGATATGTTTAAATATCCTATCCCTTAATATGTCCAGCTCCTAAAAATATATTTTTTATTATTGTTTAATTATTTATTTGAATATTTTATATATATATATATATATATATATATATATATATATATATATATATATATATATATATATATATATATATATATTAAAAGGGTCTCTAAAGAAGCCATAAAAACCATTTAAGCTGAAAAACCTGAAAGCACCACACATGAACAATCTTATTTTTACCAGGTTGTGTATACTTCTTAGATGCATTCTTAGATGCAAACCCAGTATGCAAGACATACTTGAAAAGTAGAAGACCAGGGTTTTCTTTGTATTTTTAGTGTAAAATAGTTTACATAGATTAGGCTAGTTTAGAATTAAATTTTTTGTATTTTAGTTTTGGCTTTATGTTAGGATGGATTGAAACATGTCTGGATTATAAACCATAATGAAAAAAAGTAAATTCTTACTTGGCTCTTGTTGGCTGCCACCTTGGCAAAAAGTGCCTGAGACACTTTTGCCCGTTTCATCTCCTGCTGGATTTCGTCATAAATGGCTGAGGTGATGTTAACCAGTGGCTCCAGTTTCAGAGGAATGTCAGGGTTAGGACCAGAAGTTTTAGACTGTGTGGGTCCAGTGGTCAAAGGTAAAACCAACAAAGACATATTGGTTAGATAAATATTCATAATTGGTAAAGTACAATACAAGATAATATTCATGGATGACATTTTAGACCCTTGTTTATACCTGGAATGTACTGAGATTTTAGCAGATAAATCATTAAAGCATCCCGTTAGTAAACTCTTTGTAGTACGTGTTTTGAAGTATGGTGTATTGATTTTAGAGTGGAGTGTTTTTTTTTATTCAATGTTTGAAGTTGCCCTGCAGGCACAGGCAAGTAATCTCACATTCCCCAGTAAAAACGATTGTGAGATAAACATTTACAGACATAATAGTAATGATAATACACAACCACAATCCCTAAAACCAAAGAATGAGAACTTTGTTCTCATATCAGAAAGATTTGTATTATCTGCATGGGTTCATTCACAATTGTCTTGAGGTTGAAAGCAGCCATATTCATGATTCCTAAAAGCATTTTAGAAAGTCCACGCACCAGGTTCCAAGTCATTTAATATAAACATGCCATGACAAGAGCAGAGTTATACTTTTCTGCTTTTGTCATTTTAGAGAATCAGGAGCAAGAACTTGTGTACTCCATGTTTTAATGGGTGTGCACCATTTAAAATCAAACATGCACAAACATGTATATGGTTGTAAATCGTCAATATAAACAATACAAATCTGACCTTATGTCATAGCTTGGCTTTTATTTGCAAAATGGGGAACGTTTTGTGCATATAGTTGATCACTACAGATCTTGGAGGTCTCGGATGAGGTACACTCTATGAGGAAATGATGTGAGTGTTGATGTAATCCTCACCGAGTTTGTGATTTTGGTCTTATTCTTCCAAATAGATGCCCATGCGTCAGGAGTTAACTGTTCGTCGATGCTGCGCTCCCACAGTTTCTGCATTGGGAGGTATGGTGTGAAGTTAGCAATAAAAATGTAGCAGTCAGATTTTAGCTTTTACCCTTAGAGGGCACTGTCTTGAAAGGCAGTGTTATTGTTTTAGTGAGTTATCCGTATTCTTGTTGTCAGTGCTTATATGTATTAATATTCAAAGAAACATCATCATATGAAAATAATAGCATAACACTGTGCGTTTTAGCTAAAGATGTCATAGGAGCTAAACATTTGACCTTTGCTACCTGGCTTTAGGTTGGAAGACACTACATGACTTATACCTAGATATTTTCCCGCAGTTCCACAATCTCAAGAGGAGTCAATGCTAATGCCAATTTTAGAATGCATGTCATGAATCTCCTGTCAGAGGCACATGTCTCTGCGTGAGTTTGTTGGGTTCAGAAGAACTTAAAAAAGTCTGGTAGTGTTTGATCCTCAGTTATTTAGTCTATGTACCTATTTACAAGGTCGGCAAGTGTGTGATGCCTATTTTAAAATATGTTCAGATTTTAAAAGTCATGTAGTCAATTCCAGCCTTTACTAAATTTCAGTGTTTTTTTTTCTTGCATTTTTTAAGCTTTATAACAGAGAAGCTGATACAAAGAAAACAACAAAGTGTAAGCCAAACATAACAAGTAAACAGATCACATGAATCCAGACAGAAACATAAGCAATCTCATAGGCCTACAGATAAACAATTCAGAATCAGACCCAACATAAGCTTTCAGGTATTTCTACACCCAGTCAAGCATACAAACACAGACGCAACAGGGGAAAAGAGATGTGTAGGGGGCTGGACCTAGTCAAGGGTGGGAAAGTGGGGTACCTGAGAAAGGCGGGCGCCACCAGGACTGGGGTTTGTGCTTGGGGGCAGACTCACAGGGGGATTCATGCTGCGCTCTCGCTCTTCCTGGTAAATTCGGTCCCTCTCACTCTCAGGTAAGTTCAGGAAGTTCTGCATCGCTTTGAGGTTCACTAGCAAGGACTGAGAGGCTGAGCGTGGGTCTTCTTCTTTTCGCAAGATCTCCGATAACAGGCCCTGGTGTGCACACATAAACACACACGTAAGCACAGGGGAAGCGATTTGTAGAAGGCTCATTTTCTGGCAACACATCTATCCTGTTACTTCATCTGCACCATGCAAGTCTCTACCCATTCTTTAACGGACTGTGCACTATGTTGGATGTAATTGTGCATAATTTAGACCTGCAGTGAATTCATCAAGTGTGTTTGCTGCTGAGAGGGTGTATGAGAGGATCCGACTTCTGGATACCAGAGTAAATCTCTGACACCTTCATTCTTCTCTGTTGTTTAGTTCATGGCCAAATTAAACTGGTTTATTTCTGATTTGTAATAGGGTCTGATTTTTATATTTGGTCTGTGTTTGTGATAGGTACTAGGGCTTGGCGATAAATCTTATAGATATTATATTTTACATATTTTTGTTGACATTCGATATACTTCTTAACACACATATACTTTGTATTTTGTCTTTAAAAATCTTTAGTTTGTTTTAAAAAATTAAGCGCTGTAATTGTATGACAAAATTGAACTGAGCAACCTTTGAATTCAGGAAGAAATGTAAATTAACCCTGTGTATTTCTCAATGCATGCTATTGATTTTATTGAACAATTATTAAAGAGTCTATGTATGTATATGTTTTATAAAAATAAAAAAAACTTTCAATTGATATTGAACTGAGAGAACCAACATTTTTTGATAAAACATTTCACTTGGATGTAAGTCACAATAAAGTAAAAATGATCTGTCACTATTTCTGCTATATGACCATACTAAATGGTATTACAAAATTCAGAATAAATTCAGAAAAATTAATTACTATCAAATTGAAAACTGTTTTTTTGTTGTTGTTGTTAAATTAAATAAATAAAACAATTAATTCATTCATTAAAAAATAATATAAATAATCAGTAACTTGCAGAAACTTAATGGCCAAATAAAAGGGCATTAAAATCATTGCAATATTCCCAATATTACATAATTTACAAAAATCATTACAAATATATCAAGAATATTCAATACATCACCACACCCTAGTGACTGGTATGTTCTGAAGAGGCTCTTTGCTACTATTTCTGTTTCTATACTATACATGGTGTAGTGTCTCACTCTTTCCCAAAGTTTATCCTTGAACCTTTAAGTGAATAACATATTCTCCACCATGCAGTCTGTACTGTACCTGTGTACGGTTGAAGGCAACTCGAGCGAACACTGCCTGTGAGACACTGGCTCTTTTCAGCTCATCTCGCACCTGCTGGTAGATATCAGAGGAGACTTCTGCAGCCGAGGGGTTGGACCCGGGTTCTCCAGGACAACCGGACTTGCTAGGCCGTGGGATGGGTGGGTGATTGAGAAACTGCTGGTTAAGAGCCTGTGGGTGCTGATGCAGGAGGCGGCTGACGGCCAGCTGCTGGTTGATAAGATGAGCCATGGCTAACTGCTGCCTCACCAGCTGTGGACTAAGCTGTGGTGAGAGAAGTCCTCCGGGTGCCAAAAGAGGTTGCAGGCCGGTTGGCGGAGGCGGAGGAGGCACCTGAGCTCTTAGCGGAGGACTATGATGGAGCTGTCCATGAGATGATGGAGTTTGCGGCTGCCCTTGAGATGGAGGCTGAGACTGGGCTGAATTCTGATGCTCTCCAGATCCGCCTTTCACCAGAGAGCTGCCACTGTTCAACGGACCAAGCTGCGCCAGACCAGTCAGGTGAGGGGGCGGACGCTGGGCTAATACACAGAAGTCCGTGAGGCTGTCCCTTTCAACTGAGGAGGGATGGAGATGTGTATGAGAAACTAGAACAATCTCTCTAGTCTTCTAGTTGACAGATCAAAGACAGTGCTTTACCCAAATAAATATCACAATGTAGATGCCTACCCTTGATTTCTGAGCTCTCCCGTCCTTGCCACAAATAGTCCCCTGAAACAAACACAAGGAACTGTTAAATGACAAAACATGAAAAAACAACAATGTTCTTTCATGAGTAGAAAGTTTTATAACTTTGGTTTACAACTGTGTGACGGACACATGAGTCAACCAATAGGGTCTCTCTGCACTGGCACACACATCTGGCAATGCGGGCTATGTGTTTAGCTCTGGGAGGCAAGGAGCAGAACTAATGGAGGAGGCTCGTTGTAACTCAACACCATTTACCCTGTCAGCGTGCCGAGGATCGCTTTATTCTTTGTTGGCGCTTGCTCTCTCACTGCACTTGGGGTTTAGCCCCCACTTTGATCTGTCCTGCTGTGTAATTATTTCACTTTTTGAAGGGGCAACGAGAGTAGGAAAATTGTCACAGGCATTTGGATGCTAAGAGGCTTAAATAGTGGAGCTGTGGGACGACTCCTTGCAGAACCTGCCACTGGGAGACCCCCCTGCAGCATTTTTGGGAAAGGAACAGTGGTTTATATTAGGCCGCGAGGAGGCTTAAGTTACCCCATCCCAAGTAAGAGGAGTCATTAAGAGATAATGTATGAAACGTAGCACAAAGCTCAAGACTTGTTTATGACCCTGAATACATCACCACATGCTAGAAAAAACACATTCTCTGCATTCAAATATGCCTAGTTGCCTACTATATAGTATATGAAAAATTGTCAGATTTTACAGTATTCATAAAACAGCTGATTACCTACTTCTGAAGTGCATTCAGTGGACACTTAACTATCCTTTAAGGCCACAGGAAAAGAGTTGGCAGTCAAATGAAGCGACATAACTTGTGCCAAAAGTCACATGACAATGATAACATGGCAGATGTTGTACGTCCGGATTTCATTAACATTACACACATTAATGCTGTATAGAACAAGTTCTTCATCAAATTTAATACCTATTACTATTATTACTAATTTCTGGTTAGCATTTTTGTCTTTTTTCCACTTGACTTTAGATGGCACCAAATATCTGATGAAGAATTGATTTGAGCTGGATGTTGGTTGAACAGAGTACAAATAAAACCAAAAAGATATCAGTACAAGCCTTACCTTTAACTTTTTTGTACTTCTTGTACCAGCGACCAAACTCTTGGCACTTGGCAGTTGAGACGTTAGCATAGTAGGAGCTATTCACTATCGAGGAGATCATACTCTGGAAAAAGTAAAAGAAACAAGAGAGGTCAATAAAAAGGAAAAAATTTGTATAACGGCAGAGGATAACGGAAATAACTCATCTTAAAATTACAATGATAAATGGTCTATAAAACACATTACTGCGGAAAGCCACCCAGGCAAGGCGGATAGCGAACGCCACGACAAGCTTCGAGCCGCAGTGACACAAGTAGAGACGAAGAGCCACACACATATGCAAACAATTGATATGAGGACCAACACCCCCACAGAGTTCCACTTAAACACAACATGCACAGATACATAAATCTCCAAGATTGCTCGCTTACTTGGAAATGAGCACAGCAAGGATCGCAAATGCACACCCACATAGATACACACACAAGCATACTCTCTCTCTCATGATGAAGTAATTTCTGGGTTTTAGAAATGGCCCATGAATGTGGGGAATTTTTGAGTAAATTTCAAATTGATGAATGAAACACGCTAAGGCAATTTAGGCTACATTAACCATGCACTGACGCCACTGATTGAAACATCTGCAAGCATAATGCAATACTGAGCCCAACATTTTCATTTATGTTATACTGCTAAGTATTATGTTGTTAGTTTTGGAAGAGTTGAACCGGCAGTACATGTTTTACTTATCATCTTAAATGTCAAATCTATGTGTGTTGGATTTGAAAAAAAAAAATATATATATATATATATTATATACAGTGGGTAGCAGCTGTACCTGGGAGAGTGGACATTCTTTGGCCAGAGTGCTCTGGTTCATCTCTTTGAGCAGTTCTTTGAGGGCGTTGCGTACTGTAGCGTGATTCCACTGCTCTGATGGAAGGTCCTCCAGTTTTGCAAAGCTGTAAATCCCAAATCCCTTCATTACTCTACAGTAACTATCTTCATTTCCTAATCAATAAACCATGCAGCAGACCAGTTTAACAATTATATCACCCTGGAGACACAGGGAAACAAACCTGGATGGTACACGACTACACAAAGACTACAATCTTCTCATTTGGACCCTATGTTTATCTCCTCAGCATTCAAGAGTAAACTGCAATCATTGGGCACGAAAGAGCTCATTGAGAAGTGCAGATAAAAAGTTTACCCTGGCTCTTATGTATGCACAGGGCTTTAGAGGCTTGCTCAACTCTCTATCATTGACATAAGCAAAATAATCCCTTAATTATCTCATCACTTGTTGAGGAGCACAATATATAGAAAAGGGAAACTTTTGTATGTATTTCCTCAGTGCAAACATAAATATACTTAATATTATTATTAGTTTTTATAATTATTAAATATTATTTTACAAACTATTACAAAATAATAATTATTTTATTAATAAATTACATTTTTATATAATTAACAAATATGTTATTTTTCCATAGTTTGTAGACAGAGGACACAATATTTATCAATTTTTTTTTTTTTATTGAAATGATTTCACTTAACGTTACAAACAGCAGAAAATAAATAAAACTAAATATAATAAAATAAATACAAATGAAAAACATAAAACATATGTGTACATACACTTAAATAATGTAGTTTACACTTCACCTTTTAATTATATTTTTCAATTAGAAGGGTTATGCAACCTGACACCACAAGATAACCTGTTCAAAATCTAAAATTTATTTATTTATTTGTTTATTTATTTATTCATTCATTCATGCATTCATTCATTTATGAATGATAATAATATGTTTTAATATTTTTTTGTGCTGGTTATTTAAAACTGTTTAAGTCCAAAATAATTAATTATTTAATTACATTATACTACTACTACTACTACTACTACTAATAATAATAATAATAGGTGCTGTTGTTAGAAATATAAATATACGTTTTATATTATATATTATTTAGCGATTTAAAATGACCACTATAAAGCATATAAAGATTATAGAGAGAATTATCTTCTGAACCAAGAAATGTTATTGTTAAGAAAGCTCTGTGGTCTCTTACTTCTGTAGCTGGATGCGTAGCGTGACCATGTGGTAAACGTCCAGCAACATATCAGCAACCGTTGCCTCTGGAGCATCTGTCAGGTAATGGATGGGCAGGGGGTTCCAGCGGCCCACCTTAATGATGCCTGTGAAAAGGATGCAGAGATTGGGGGAGTCAATTAACCCCACTTGATCTCATTGTGCCACAAATTTGTGTAGCATATTTCCATGACATCATCAGAGATGGCCTCATGTCAATGATGGCTGTAATGAAATCTCAATAAAAGAATAAGTTAGGAGGGGCTCCTCTCCATTGAGTGGGCAGCTCCACCAAACCAGAACCAAACCTGGCACATTACATCACCACACCAGCACCCACTTACAGTAAAAATCAACATTAAAGGACACACAAACATAATGATTGAAAGACAGTGAGGCAAGAACATTGTGTGATTGGAAAAGAGGGGACTGAGGTAGGTGGCAGACCAACCTAATTTATAGCATATGGTGAAATACATAATTATACACATAGTTCTTAAGTGACAAGTAAGCGTAGAGGGAAATGAGTCATATATTTATCATTTACCAAATTATTTACACTACTTGTGGGTTATTGCATCAAACATTTTGGAAGTCATATATTTTGCTTTTCTTACTACTTAATTTCTACAGAGCTTCATCTTGTGCTATAAAAGAGGACAGCAAGGAACAATAGCACCAATGATAAGGCTTTATCTATTAAATACTTATCAGGTCAGGAAAAAGCAGCTAACACACATACTGAGGGCTGCACCAATAACTGTGGGCCTGTGGCTCTTTTACAGCCAAAGTATATATATATAGAAAGCAGGAGCTCGTCTAGCGCATCGCTGCCTCTGACAATTACGTCCACCCCCAATCCCCCTCTCCATTAATGGGCCGTCATAAACACAGGTCAATGATTGTATGATTAACCCAAATTGACTGTTATAAATGCCTCTTGTTGTGCAAAGGAAGAGACAAGCATTTATGGCTGAGGAGTAATCTGTAATCGGGGTGTCACTATGAGACAAAGCCATATTTCTGAACGAAGCCGTCTGATTGTTTTGTAAATACTCCAGGTAACTAAGGCCATCCCACACTGATTCTTCTTCTGCAGAACATAAAAGCAGTAGAAAATGTAATGTTAAAAGAATGTAAAAAAGTTACAGTAAAAACCTATAAATTGGTTAGCAGTAAATTCTATTCTTATATATGCTGCAAAAAAAAAAAAAACAGTTTTGATCTAACAGGACACTTAATTTAATTTGACAAAATACACTTTTCATTTTAGGGGGAACTATCTCTTTAAAGTTGTGTGGTGGTATTTCCTTTAAATATGCTGAACCTGAATAAGCTTACAGATCAGGATAAAAGCTAAGCAGCAGTGGTATCTACTGAGGGTGCCATAATTTTTTCCAAGAACCACACTGTGCTATTAAAAATGAATTAGCTGAATCTATTATGCCCTTCGCTCTATTTATTTCCAGATGTCGCAATCATTGTCAAGATGCGCCGTACATGTAAACCGGACCCTTTGCTCTTTGCATTATTAACCGTTTTCCAAACACTGCACACGTCCGTAAACACTTTTCGACACGCACTGCTCGTGTGCATGTGCAGTTGATGTACATCCCTTGCGCAAATGTATATATTCAACACATCCGACAACAGGAAGCGAACTTGACGAAAAACGAAGTGTGTGCCATGAAGAGATACAAAACACAAACTCTCACACAAAAAGTATTTCCCATGGTCTAAGGAGGGACTGACTGAAGCTGTGAAAAGTAAACATTGCTAATCACATTACTATCCACTAAATGAGACCCAGACGCTGCCCAACTTCCCTCTCTCATTCCTTTTTTTTTCTCTTTGTCTTTTTTTGTGCTTTAGGCTGTTTGTGTCATCTGAAGAGCTCCAGTTGCTCAATCACACACAGACATGCCGATGGATCACTTACCTCCATCCAGACACTGTACTGTCATGCCATTGCTGCCACTAAAGCCCGATTGAAAGAGTTAGTTTTGGACAGAATTTGCTTTCGCAAATTAGCAAGGGCTCCATTGTTTCCCTCAGTTCAGTGTTTGTGTTTTGACTAGAGAAGATAACAAGACATTCTGTGTGACCTATTCCACTCTTTTCTTCCACTATTGGATGATTGTGGGAGCTTATCAGTGTCAGAATCTAAACAAGGCCAGTGTGTTTTTGCAGAGCTTTAGACACTTAGATCATCAACATGGCTTCATTGTTTTATAAAATAGTCTTAATGTAGAACAATAGAAAGAGCCACTGCAAATGGATAAAGAAAAAGAAAACAATGCAAGAAAAAAAACTGATATATGGCCCAAATAGGTCCTATAAATGTATAAAAACACCTCAATATATAAATATAAAATAAATGTATAAATAATAACTATAGAAAAAACTATATTTAATAACTATATAGAAAGTAAATTTATCTAGATTTTTCCTATTTCTTGTATTGTACTTCTCATCAGCAGCGCCTGGATTTCTTCCCCATATTATTCTTTAGAAAGCGTGACAAAAATTATGCTTAACAGATGCTGTTTTGCCATGCAAAAGTGCTTTAAGCTCTAAACGTGCATGATTTTTTTTTCTTTCATTTTCTTTTTCTGTCAAATGTAAGCAAATTGTCAAGTCTTTGCTACTTTTATTTATGATATCAGGAAAATGTAATGATTATATGGGAAAAGGTCTAGGATTGTCACTTGTGCTTACTTAAAATGTATTTATTATAAATTATTTTGTGCACCCCCCAGTACGCTGGAGTCCCAGACAACCACTACAAGAGAAGCTGACCCTGTTGGTGATCCTTGAAACTACAGTGAACTTCTATCCTCTGATACACAGGCCTCTTGTCTTTGTTCTAAAGGTATTTGTGGAGATGTATTCTCCAGACATTGAGTTAAAGGCGAGAGGCAAGTCAGACAGATGAAGACAATTTGTGTGATTGTGCCAAGCAAGCCCCCCTCCTCCCCCCACCCCTTAAGATCTTTCCTACTTTTTCAAGTCTTTGTTTATATTACTGGTTTTGCTTTGATTTTTGAGGGACATTGCTGTTTTATCTCATGCAATGCTGTATGCATGTACACACTTCTTGAGTATTCCCACTTTGAGCAGTAGCATCAATTAAGACTGAACTGAGATGATATTAATGCTCTTTAAGTTAAGCAGTGATTCATTAAATTGCTGTAAGTGTTGAATGTCAGCGAGGTTACCTAATTCACATGTTAAGTGTTAGAGAGCTCACTGCAACCAATCTAAAAAAAAGAGAGCTCTGTTCTAATAAAAAGTGGTTAAATGTATTCCTATTTACAGTATGAGCTAGCATTACAGAGCCTTGTGGTAGTGTCATTAATGAATCATTTTTAACTTGGAAAGAATCTGTTCCTTGTCATTTTCCTCCCCCAGTACAAACCATTGTTCCCATTGCCACATTAAAATTCCTCCTCCCAGTGCTGGGCTTTAATGTGGTCGGCTGGTGGCTTGGCTAAAGCTTATGTGTATCCATACATACACACTCGCACACACAAACACAACCTCACACACAGTCTGAAAATGTTCCCCAGTACACATACACTACTCTGCAGAGCTAGTTTGGATAGATGCACTGGACTGTTTGCTGTTCTAAATGGACGCCCCACTATATGAGTCATGAAGACCACAGACTGTTACAAAAAATCATTAATAATGTATCTATATAGATTTAATAAATCAAATAGGAAATGCAGGCCTAATAACTACTATCTGTCTTTCCAGAATGCACTGTATGGTTTTACTATAATATCCTAATATAAGCATTTAACTCTATATTTTTTATGATATAAGTATTTTGGTGGAAATACTATAAATTCATAAATGATCTTTTGGGGGGCCATAATGTAAAGGCTTGTTAAAGGGTTAGTTTTAAATTAATTACAAATTAAAATTAGTCCATGTTCTACTCACCCTCAAAGCATCTTAGGTGTATGTGACTTTCTTCTTGAACAATCCAATCAGAGTTATATTAAATATTGTCCTTGCTCTTCCAATCCTTTCAATGGGGGTAAGCGGATGTTTGTTGTCAACAGTTCTGAAGATGTGAAATAAAGTGCATGCATCTGTAATAAAACGTCCCTCACACAGCTCCGGGGGGTGAATAAAGGCCCCCTGTATATAGATTCCCCTGTATATTCGCTATAGCGAATCCATGCATTTTTATGAGATAAATATCCAGATTTCAAACGTTATAACATCTGCTGACTGTGGGACGCGGAAGACGTGCAGGCGGAAGATGGAGGACGTATACATCGCATGCGCCTCTGGGAAATGTAGGAGCAAAGGAAAACCAGTCTCCTCTTGGCTTGTTTTGAAATCCTCCAAAGTTTTCTTTACAAATCCTCATCCTTTTAATACGTAACCAGCGTTTTATTTTGTTCTCTCTCCGCGCTCGTCACTAACAACACAGCGCTGACGTACTATGACATCCACCTGTACGTCTTCTGGTTCCCAACAGTCAGCAAAAGTGAGAAATAAATTGTTTATTACGTTTGAAATCTGGATATTTATCTTTAAAAGAAAAACACATGGATTCACTACAGGGGGCCAATTATTCATGCCCCGGAGCCGTGTGAGGGACGTTTTATTACAGATGGGCGCACTTTATTTCACGTCTTCTGAACTGTTGACAACAAACACCCACTTACCCCCTCTGAAAGACTTGGAAAATCAAAGACAATGTTTTACATAACTCAGATTGGATTATTCTTAAAGAAGAAAGTCACATATACCTAGGATGCTTCGAGGGTGAGTAGAAGATGGACAAATTTTCATTCTCGGGTGAACTAATCCTTTAAAGGGATATTTAACCCAAAGAGTTCTCTAATCAGATCAACCTGTGTCACCATAAAGGCTTTGTGCGATGATGATCCACCAGCTAGAGAAACAATATATTAACATAAATCGAACAGTCCAGGGGTCTCATTTATATACGTTGCGTACGCACAAAATGGGCATAGAAACATGCACAGGCAATTTTCCATGCACATATCGTGATTTATAAAAAAATAAACTTGCCGTTAATATGAATGCGGCGTACGGACATTCTAGACCATGCATATGAACTCTTTTTCCTGGAGTAAGAAAAGTAATGAAGTAAACAATGATTTTAGACTCTGTTTTCATGTTGATATATCAATTTTCATTAAATACTCCACTCAGATTAATGAAGATAAACACTGAAATTACATAATTTTACAAAAAAACATAATTTCACAATTTTATTAACAATAGGCTACATAATTTTCCTGTGGCATGCTATGTTTTAATGACAGCGAGGAGTGCTATAGGTGCACAATAATTAATCTTTAAACTAAACTACAGATATTATGATAAATATTTTAGCAAGAACAATGATTAATGATGGGCACTTACTTTGATATTATGGTGGACACTGCTGGATTCAGAGGTCGAACGGTCCATTGTCCAGTATAGGACCAATGATAATAGCTTACTCTACAACCGCAGCTTTACAGAGGTGTTGAAAACATGATGAAAAATAACACTGAATTTAAAGAATGCAACTTGAAGAAAATTATAATTTGCATGTTTTCTTTTAAAAAATGGCTATTTTGTCAGTGACGCGCCAAGACAGACAATTATATTTACACTGCAATAAATATAGACTAAAAATAGCTAAAAGATGTTAACCTTACCAGCAAAACTGCATAAATTTAAATTTGATTTGAATTGTTTAAGACAATTGTAATACTATTTGGCCCGTGGTAAAGAATGAGATCAAATCTATTCTAAAATACTTATCTGAGAACAATTTTAAACAGTTGTTTTTATATATTTTTATTCATATATATTTTTGCTAAAACATAACAAAGATACTGGATGATTTTTAACAATAAAAATTTTGTTTGGCACAAATGGCATTTATATTTATAAAGGGATTTTTACGCAGGTTCTGGTGTATGTATGTTTTTAGAAACCTGAACATTTGTGTGCATATGCAAAATCTAGCTTTTGTGCATACGTACACTTTTAGGATGAAATCTACCGACAGTTTTATAAATGAGACCCCTGGTCTTAGCCGTTTATATTTTTTTATTTTTTTGGTAACTTTTATTAAAAGTAAGGCGGTTGAAATCATAATTTCTAAATTTGGAATTAAAACCATTAGAAATAATATCAACATGCCATAGACTTATGAAATAATACTCATACCAAGCTCTTATATTGAAATAATACATAGGCCTATACTATGCTCCAGATTACAGATTTATGGATTGGACAGATTCATTTTATTTTGAAGTTTAACCGTAATATAAAAGTTTGCATGGGAAAGACCTGGCTGTCATAAATGACCAGACAAGACAGAGCATTGAAGACCCCTGGCAATAAAATTGAAAAAACTGACTTGCTTCCGATTGGCTGCCAGGTGTGTCAGACGGCAGATGGAAAGCTTACTTGCTTTGGTCATAAATCTAAAAGATTCGTTGAGGACAGAAGTAGTTTTAAATTTCATTTGATACCAAAACAGTAAGACGTAGACTGAAAAAAAAATAGAAAATTCTGTCATGAAAGTTATGTTTTTCCATTTTGCAGCTAGTTTACATTAGTTTGTGGTGCTTTCATTTATTAATTTGGTTGTTTCTGAAGCATGACATTAATCGTAAATAACGGTTTCATTATATGTAAAAGAGCAGTGTTAATACTGTCAATTTTTCACAGAAAAAAAGCATATGTTTGGAAAACACATGAGGTAAATGATGTCAGAATCTTCATTTTTTGGTGATTTATCCCTTTAAGTATGAAGCAGATACATCATCTGCACATGTTGCCACTCCAATGTTCACACTACAGTTTGGAATTAGTTAGCTGTCATTGCTCAATATTATGTGAAGGGACGGTTCGAGCCTCTATCAGGCAACAGAGCGTATTTTCATCAAACTGGCCCAGTTCGACCTGCCGTGGCTTAATGTCAAACGTGGCAGCACAACAATGCATTTGTGCTGTAATCCATCACCACTGTTAATTGTCTGAAGCCTTAAAGTACAGGTCTGTCCATACGATTCTATAAAAGTACTCAGACCCTTATAATTGAAATAAACAATATCTCCCAGTTAATTACTGGTCAGGCTAATTAAAGAAAGGCAGCGGTGCTGGGAGAGCATCTTAAATATACCACTACGAGAGAGCTATGCAGGACACAATTCAAACAGGGAGAAAATAGATGGGACTCTGTGTAATTTTGGTTGTGAACCGCAGAGGAAAAAATGTATAATTTAAGCCAGAAATTATTCATTTAACATAAACGCTTGCTTTAAAAACAAAAAGTATTCATTTGAGAGGAGAGTTCTCGTTCTCCCTCTCTCATTCTATCGTTCATTCTCTACTCATTTTAGGAATAAACTGAAGCCAGTGCAGTTCTCCATAATGAGAGAATCTTGTTAGTATGCGTCCAGCCGTATCCCTCTCCTTTTATTTTATCTGGCCTCATCTGAACTGATCACTGTGAGGGTGTGTGGATTATATTGAGCCTAAACGGTTTGTTTTCCACTGCTGGTCCTGTCCTGAGAGGTGACCGCTTGTGATTCTGTGTTCAGGGGAGTAGCGTCTGGGACTTCCTCACAGATGTGGCGCCATTGTGTGGGCCAGACAGGACTATTTTGCCTTTCCAATCATAATGCCGCTTCTATCAATTTGCATACTTGTTGAATTTTATAGCACAGAACGGTATTTTTGGAGGTTACGCAAATGGCTCGAGTCGCTGTGTGGGTAACATATTGATCTGTTTTTGGCTCTTCAAAGGAATCTCTAAAGGGCGCTTCGAGTGAATTTAAAGACACACTGTTGACCTACGCGTGACTCATGTTTTTTTCTGTTTTTGTTACTACATATATTTAGTTGTCAAAAAAAGAGAAAAGCTTGCTTATTTAACATTATTTTTGATGAATAACAAGCTTCAGTCACACACAAACACAACCACGCAGCATTTCATTTTAAAAACTACAATCACTACAAAAACGTAGCAGACATTTCATCAGCCTGACTTAAATGATCATTTAATTAAAGGTTGAAATGTGGCCTTCAATTTTCGCTCTCTGTTTTCTGACAATACTTTCAATAAACTGCAGCACTATCAAATCGCGCAACAAACTCTATTCTAGTCAGACGTACAGACCGTGAACTGTGAATACAAACAATACATAAAAATGGCAAAATGCTCAACCTATGAAGTAAATCGTGATGTCTTTTGTTGCAGCAGATCAACATAAAGTAATGACTGTTTTACATTTTCTTCATACTTCACAGAATACAAGTAAACTCTCAATCTTCTGGGAGATGACGATCATGTGTACAACAATAAATTAAAGCATTATATTGCTTCTTTGGCCCGCACACTCATAAACATTCTCCATATATACACACAAACACACACAGAAAATGAACGCGTACTATGCAAGCACAAAGACCTCGAGCTGACACAAACATGCATTGCCACAAAGTTACCACATATGCATAAATACAGTTCACACGCATCTTTTGGTGACGTGAAAACACCGCATTCTTTGCCTCGCCATATCCTTTGTTCTTGTTTAATGAGATTTTCAGACTGTCTGTGATTCAGTTATGTTGAACAAATGCTCTTCCTCCTCAGTGTTCTCAGACACATTAGCCCAAAACAGTATATCCTCCTGTCAACATCTCAACAGCCGGACCTCCTCTCTGCACTCCATGCCACTCTAATCGCTTTGAACTGTAAAGGAATTGAGAACTAGCATACTTCTTACTGCATACTGTGCAATATATACTGTACACTGCTTATCATAGTGCCTGAAATATAATCGAAAGAGTATGTTTTATGTAATGATTACAAAGATTAATTGCATGGCATCCAATTATATCAGAAATAAATAAGATTCTTTAGCATTTTCATAAGTTTCATTCCATAATAACATTAATTAATGAATTAGGTATCACAAACTAGCAATGAACAAAAGTTTTTCAGTGTTTACAAATCTCGATATCAAAAGCTTCTGTGGGAATAGGCTATAATTAAACAATCCGCCACCTGCAGGATCATCTCATGTGATAGTCGAGTATCCGGGAAACTTCTTTATGTTTACAAACGTGACGTAATGACACAGCACCATGCTAGAATTTCCCGCAAAACCTACCAGTACCATTTAAATTATAAAACATTATTTTAAGCTGTAAGCTGTAAAGTAAGGTGATAGTTTTGAACACTGGCTGGTTATGTACTTGCTCAAATATTGATTTTGATAATTTTTAAATAAAAAAAGTTATGGACTGCAGCTTTAAGTGGGAGATAAATGTAATGTTTTCAAATACTTAATTGCATTTCATTGTTATTTAAATTGATATTTTGCAAACTAAACTGAAGAACATTTTATATGTAATTTCATAATTACTTTTATTGTTTTTGAAAGATGGTTAAAATAAAGTGCCAAATGTACTGACAAACATTTATGATAAACAAATATATACCTCAATATAAATTCTACTGAATTCAATTTAGCACATTTAAAACATAAAATAAAACACTACGGGTAAAATAAAAATAAATAATTATTATATTATACTCAGGTACTTTGCTTTATTATGTTATTAAAAGATTATTAAAACATGAATGTAAAATTAACTTCACTTGTAAATGTACTTTAAAGTAAATGTTTTAATTTGACA